>NC_046336.1:8347500-8655000 GCF_000738735.6 Corvus cornix cornix
TTTTAATTATATCTTTTGTACTCAATCAGTAGCTTTTCTATGAGTAGAATAAATTTCTCTTTCCTAGTACCTAAGTAAAAGTTATAATTGCCTTATTGCCTTCATATTTACATCAGCCATATCTATGAGTGGATCTATAATGTATGGCACCAATAACCTGAAATTTAACAGCAAGCAATCAGTCTAGTGGTTATACTTTAATTAAGTTAAAAATAACTGAGTGTCTTGCTGACTTTTTCAATATATGCAGTTGAACTACCGAGCCCAGTATGAGAAGACAAAAACAAATTACACTCTACCTCAGGATGTACCTCAGTTAGTGAAAGCAAAAGCCAATGCTGAGTTGTACAGCGAGGTAAGTCAAGCCTTGTGGAAATGCTAGCATTCATGGTGCTGTTAATAGATAGAAATTAATATAAAGATGATGACACTCTTTCTGGAGGAACTTACCATTTATCATTTGGCTTTGTACTAAACAGCATGAAATATGGTGCCCAGAATAGACAGAGATCCAATTTCAAGGACAGTGAAACCTCTAGACTTCTTTTTTCCAAGACATTTTCAGATGATCTGAATTTCTTTAAATAAGTAAATCAGTATTAACTTCACAAAACTAGCTGCTTCTGAGGTGATATTTTTATGAAGAACCAACATTTGCACAGTTCTAGCAATCAAAGTCCGCTGAAGTCAATGGAAAGAAACAGTGAATTCAGCAAACTTGGATCAAGCACACTGTTGCTCCATTCATACTTCCTGACAATATATAGTGATTCACTTAGAGTCTTGTGTGTTAAAATCAAATGGTTGCAGGAAAAGTTGAATTTCTATTTAATTTTTAAAGTATTTTTCAGGCCTCCATTGTCATAGATAGTTTTGGAGAGAAAAAAGCCCAAGACAAATAAGTGCAAAATGAGAAAAAACCGTTCAGATATTACTGGTGTGACTTTTATTTTTTAACCAGTTTCATGATTTTTCATGGTTCTGAGTTGGCATTACTGCAAGTTTTTTGCATCTTGTGTTCTTCCCCTAAGTTTTTTTGGAGTTGTTTTGGTGCAGTGTTGTGGAGGAACATTCTTTGTGACTGTACTGGGTTGGGATGCATGCTCATTGTTAGATACTGGTAAAATACAGACATGCAAAAGCCAGATCCAGAAACTGGGGCTTCCTGAAAACCTTCTGCCTTCATTAGGTGCACGCATAACATGAATGAAGCCATACTTGACCTTGCTTTAATGGAATTTCAAGTGGAATCTTGAAAAAGAACTTAAAAAACTATTACTTTAAGTTCCACTAACTTTCAAAAGTTAAGGATGTGATTCTCCTGCATTTCATCTGTGTTTGTGAGATAGTGTGGCTCACGAGTGTGCTTTTGAAGACAATCTGACCATAAGGGCTGCTTCACTGACCTGTGCTTCACGTTGTGGGGTGGTCTCAGAGCACACGAGCTGGATTCCTTTTGAATGCCCTCCAACAGCTCATGTAAACAACTGCAGCTTCAAATTCAGTGCATGGGACTTGACTGGTTGTAGTTTGGGGGTGGGAAAGAAAAATTCTGAGATGAGTGGTGTGATGTCTGTTTCTTAGCTAGCTGGTCTGCCTATAGATCAGCTCCTATAGATCTCTACTATTTGCGTAAGTAGACATAACCAGAGGCACTTTTGAAAAACCCTCCCTCCTCCATATCAGTCTGAAAATGAGAGTTATTAGTGGTTGTTCTGGGACATTAAGTGCCTGCGAACTCCAAGAATAAAATTTTGACTCAATCCTAGACAATTAATTAGCTCAAAATTACAATGAACTGTGACTTAAGAAGGTCCCAGTTTGTGGACTGAGCATATTTATACTTCTGTTTTTCTCTGAGCCATTTCCATGTTTGTTTGAAAATCCTGTGTTTATGTGTCTGTGACATGTTGTTGTCTTTCCTTTCTCAGATTAAGTACAAAGAAGGCTGGGAGAAGAGTAAGGGCCAGGGCTTTGAAATGAAACTTGATTCTCTGCCTTTACTTGCTGCCAAAGCATCAAGAGATCTTGCCAGTGATGTATGTGACATTTAGTTACCTGGGAATTATTCTTTATATAAGTAGCTGTAGCACAGGGAAATAAAGCTTAGTTCTCTTCATCTGGATTTTTAATCCAGATGCATTTGGCTGTCCATCTTTCTCAATGGCTAATGAACAGTTGGAAAATTTCTCAGATTCTGCTGTGAAATTTCACTCTTCAAAAAAAATTTTTTTTAAATCATTTGTACAGAGCGAAGCAAAATTTTCACAATAAACCCATAGTGAAATTCAGTGTTTTGAATTGTTTATAGCCTCAAAAATAGTGTTATCATCTACTACAAAGGGAATTCTTATTTCTTTAGTCTGCTTCCTTAACATAAACACATGTATATAAAAAAATTGCAAACAAAATCTTTCTAAACAACTTATATCAAGATTTTTAACCTGTGGAGAGGCAGAAAAGGGAGACACTTTTTCTGCAGCTGGAAAGTGTTCAGCAGTGGTGGGGATTCTGAAATCCCACCTCATTAAGAAAATCAAATCTTGAATTCCTTGCTTGGATTGATTTCTTATCTTTGCCTCTAAGAATGAGATAATTTAGCTAATCAGAAGAATTAAAGTTTATAAGCATATTCACCTCAGAGGGATGAGCCTTAAGGAATGAGGTTAGAGACCTCATAAATGAGACTGACCTTGCATCTTTGGAATTTCTGAGAAAATCTGGGAAATTTGAAGTGACAATGAGAGAATCAGACTAAGCTCTTCTAAATTTTGACTATCCAAATCACCAGTGAAAAACTTATTGCTTATCTCATGGGTAATTGGAAATATTCTTAGATTTACGTCTTTTTTGGGTTTTTTTGGACAGATTAAATATAAAGAAGAATACGAAAAAACAAAAGGAAAAGCAACTGCAACCAAGGATTCAAGACTTTTGCACTCTCTGAAGGTGGCCAAGATGAGTAGTGAGGTAGATTATTTCTCTTACTCAAAAGACGTTTTTCATAATTAGAAAACTTTCAGCAACACTATGCAATCTACCACTGTTACTGCTCTCACTGTAAGAGATTCTTGGAGGCATTTAACAAAATTGGTTTTCCTTCCTCCATCTGTTAATCTGCAATGGTTGCACAGCAGGGGATTTTGGGCAATGGTGTCCTTATTTTGGGGCAGGGAAATAACATCCTATTAAAACCTCAGTATGAATAAAATATCATCATATTAAAACCTCAATATAAAAACTTCTACACAGAACTTTCAAGTCTGTAAAGGTATGTTTAAAAGTAAGGTGCACTGTAATAGAGAAAATGTCTCTAGAATCTGGAAAATTTAGCCTGGCATCTGTTTTGCCCTTTATAGGGCCTGATTTCTACGTGTGTTTGGAGTTTTTTTGCCTAATCTACATAAGGACCCAAACAAGAGGGGTGATTTAAAATAGCTTTGCAATATCTGATACAGACAGTCTGTTTTCATTGCTTCTCTTTCTAGATTGCCTACAAAAAAGGGTTTGAGGAGAGCAAGGCCCATTTCCATCTGCCCATGGATATGATAAACCTGAGGCACGCTAAGAAGGCTCAGGCGCTTGCCAGTGACTTGGATTATAGAACGAGACTCCATGAGTACACTGTGCTTCCAGAAGATATGAGGACCAAGTGGGCAAAGAAGGCCTATGATCTCCAGAGTGATGTAAGATGATGTACACCCAGCTTAACTGTTAAAAACAGTATAAGTGATTATAGACTTTTTCCATTTGATCTTAATTCTCATTTCATATCAGCACTGTCTGATTGTACTATGGCTTTTTAAAATGTCTTTGCAGTGACTTTGAAACTGGAGAGGGTGCACATGTTACTTGCAAACATTATACTTGTGTTCCCTGTGCCAATAAATGTAATTTTCCTCTGCAGCTCCAATATAGGGCAGATCTGACATGGATGAAAGGAGCTGGATGTATCACAGAAGGAAGTCTTAATATACAACAAGCCAAAAAGGCAGGAGATTTAGTCAGTGAGGTAAGCAAAGTGCTCAGGCATCTGCATGTTGTTTGTTCAAAGCTTTATGCACACTTATTCCATTACATTATGTGGAATAGGTAAGGAATTCCTAACAAGGAATATCTGAGAAATGGAAAAACCGATGGAAATAATTTAGTTATTCAATAGTTTAGAAGATCCTGGGTTAGAGATTAAAATTATTTTATATAATTATCAAAATAATCTGTGAGGTAGAAATCCTCATAGTTGTGCTTCCACCTCTTTTCATTCACCTGCCCATTTTGCAGAGCAGCATTGAATTTCCATTGAGTTTCTTGTGCTACGTGAAGCACAGAGAGGCTTTAAGGAGCAGTATTGAAAAATTAGATATTTGTTAGCCATGTTTGAAAATTTCCTTGCTCCTTGGCAAGTAGGGGCTGTGACTTTACTGTCAGCTTCAGCTTTTCCTGCTTTTCTTTGCTTTTGCTTTATTAATTCGTGGCTTTGCACTGCCAATAAGCTGATGGAAGTAAACTTCCTCAGCTTCTCAGCTATGGTTGAGCAGGCTCACTACTGCTAGGAAAACTAGAGAACAGTGAGAAGAATAAATTAGGGGAAGTTTGACGGGAAGGATAAAATCCCACTTAGTTCTGGAAGGAAGAACAGAAGCCAGCTAGTTACTGGTGATCACACTCTGGCACCTTGGGTATTTGACATCCTCTCACTACTCCTACAAGGGGAAAAAGTACGTCTTAGAAACAAAAGAAGAGCAGCTACCTCAGATCTGGTGTCTTGCTAGGGATAGACTGACATCTGCTTCTGGTATGTGCTGTAGTAATAATCACTTCCACAAATATTTAATCCATAATGATCTGCCTTTGCATTCCAGTGCTGTGCAAGGCCACGAGATGGCTGACAGTCACTTAAACTGGAGACTGGTGGATATTATTTTAGAGATCTCTGTTGCCATACAAAGCCTGGCGTTTTGTCATTTCTTTGCAGGATGTCACTACATTGTGTTCCATGCAATGTGACAAAACATGCTGTTTTTAATCTGCCTCCCTCCCTTCCAGGTTTCTAAAATAAAGCGATGAGCACCTCTTTGAAGTGCTGCATGCTTTTTTAACTTCTGTTTTGTGTTCCCCTAGCAGAGACACAGTGTAAACTGATCTGTTCACCCATCAGTTCAAACAGAAGAATTTCTCTCCTGAAATGCCAGATTATGAAAAAAAAAGCATTTACACCCTTTCTAGGTGGAATGCCCCACTTCATGACTGAACTGGTAGAATAAGAATTCAATTAACATATACTAGAAGTGTTTGCTTGGTCTCCCCTGTTACACTGTGGTCTTGAAACAGAGTCCCACATTTCCTTGCACTATCATCTCAAAGAAAGAAAGTATGCTTAGCTCGCTCTCAAATGAGTGGTGCAAAAGGCTGAGGCAAAGACATTAATTTGAAACAGGCCTGTTCTGAAGCCTGATGAAGTCAGTTAAAGTTTTGCATTCACTTCAGTGTGTTCCAGATGTAAAACAAAAAGTAAAATGGAATGAAACTATGGACAGTCTTATTTATCAAACTAAAAATATTACTCTCTATGCACATTTGTCTGTTCAAATGGATTTTATATAAGTACTGGCACCAGAAGATGAAAAATATTGTTCATTTTTTTCTATATCTGAGACTTTAGCCTTTTGGAGGCCTGTCACAGCTGTTCATCCTAGAAAGGCTTGACTGCGGTGTCTGTGCTGAGCTCTACTTTGAAAAGAGGAAGATTTTGAGAGGAAGGGGAAGATTTTGGATTCAAGTTACTTCCAGGACTCTGAAATTGCTCACTCTAATTTAATTATAATCTTAATAATTTAAAAATATCTCAGTAACATGCATTCAGTGATTTGAACCACCCATGCATATGCTTGAATAGTCTCTTATAAGGAAATGAGATAGTAACACTGACTGTGTGGCTTATCAGCTCTCTTGGGTCCTGACTTAAGTCATACCCAGGTTGTGAACACCACTCACTGGCTGGTGTGCAACCTTGGTCCTGTAAGACATGTAGATAGTACATCTGGCACCAAAGATATCCATGCCTGCAGTGTCAGCAACAGTGCCCTTGGCACACACTTGCACTGCCCTCCTCTCCTCAAAATACCAGCAGTGGGTAGTACTTGGAAGGTTATTTTATTGACACCTGTGCTAAAACTGTCTTGGGAATTTACGGGGCACTTTTGGCTCTATCAGTTGTTTTTTTACAAACTGATGCATTTTGGGGGAGGGCAAGTACTGTAGAAAATTTTGTATAACTTGGTTTAATTTGCTGTAGACAAAGTACAGGCAGAAGGCTGATGCTCTGAAGTTCACCAGTGTGGCTGACAGTTCTCAGATCAAGCATGCCAAGAAAAGCCAGGAACTTCAAAGTGATGTGAGTCCTTGACTGAATTTGTCTCTTTGCAAGTAGCTTAGGCATAGTGTGGTCATTCCTGACATATGTACACCAGTGTGATGGTGAGGGAGCCCCCAGTCATGAAACCTTTCAATATATAAAGTTTCTTCAGATCCATTCTAAGGGGGTTTATTTGTTTATTTGATTAGTTCTGTCCTTGAATTCTTTGAACTAGAACAACAGCAACAAAAATCAAGCACCACTGAGAATGGGCTCCTGACTCCTGTTACTTCTCTGTTGTGTGCTGAAATCAGAATAGTAACCATAGATTTAGAGCTTTATAGGAGGGACTTCCTTTTCTATGGGATGTAAGAAATGTAACAGTCTGTGAAATGGGGCATATTTTCATAGTTTTTCAACAGCTCCTCCAAGAACTTCAAGGGCTAAAACAGAGCAGTTAATTTCTCTGCTGTTGTAGCCCTGGGATATAAAATGGGGGTGATTGCTACTTGGATCATAAAAGGCCCTTGATGTTTTCAGTCAAAGCTGGAATGTTAGTCCTCACTGGAGTATTGTGTCAGCTGTTACATCTAGGTCACAAGTGTTGTCTGCAGATTCAATTGCTTGGTGTTCTTCATTTCATGCCTAGAATTCTCTGTTTCTATGTCTTATTAAAAACTTCCATTCTATCCAAGAAGTAGCAACAGTTTAACATTGGGTGAAATATGTTCTTGCATGCATTCTGTATAGAGTATGAATTGCTGTCAGCTTTATAGCTAGCTAAGTAGCTAACTTTGGGAAAGAGAATTAAAGTATCCTAATATGTGTGTTGCTTCACAGCTTCCTTGAAATTTAACTGTAACTAGTTTGGTCAACCTGACTCTGTAGGTCAGTTTTTAAATCCATATTTAACAAAAAAAAATTCAAGATGCTAAAGAAAACCTCTCCAAAAAAGTTAACCCTAACAAATCCTTGAATATTTGGGTGTTTTAACCAGTACTCCTTCAACATTAAATGTGGACTACTGCTTTTATTGACCATGCTTTGCTTCCTGTGGACAGGTTGCCTACAGGTCAGGGAAAGAGCAATTTCTTCATCAGTACACCATCAGCAAAGATGACCCTGTCTTCATGCTGGCCAAAGCAAATGCTGCCAATATCAGTGAGGTACTGTGTGATTCCCTCACTCCTGTGGATAGTTACAGCTGCTGTGAAATATTTGTTCTGTAGGTAACAGTTATGTTCTTTCTCTGAGAAGGTCCTCATGTTTTAGGTGTAAAAACTTGAAATTTAATTACATGCTCCTAATAAACAGTAGTCACATCTGCTGTTCTGAAGACTTGCCACTTTTAGAGTTTGAAGCTGTGCGTTTTTCACATGCTTCCAGGTGAGTGACACACTGGCAGTTTCACTGGAACCAGTGAGATATTGGGGTTGCAGTAACCACAGTATCCACAGTTACAGGATGTGAGGGAAGACACCAGGATCTGATCCGTAGCCATGTGGTTTCTGGGCAGAGAGTGTAGGAGGGATTCATTACTTGAGTTTTCACTGTGACTATAGAACAAATAGAGTGGATTGATAGTAATAAAGAAATTGTGGTGTTGTCATCTCTTTAGAAACTCTACAGGAGTAGCTGGGAGAAGCAGAAGGAAAAAGGATTTGTGCTTCATCTGGATGCTTTGTCATTCTTGACAGCTAAGGCAAAGAGGGATCTGGCAAGTGATGTGAGTATGGACTCCATCAGCCTTCTTTATTCTTTGGACAGCTGACAGTCCAGGCTGCTGCTAGTGTTGGGGATGTGTCACATATGTCTCAGTGCCCTGAGCCACCCTCACTCGATTCATGCTAGGGAGCGATGGAGGACTTGTCTGGGTGATTGGCATTCTGTAATTAGTCAGAAGGTTTGCTCTGAGCAATTCAGAGCTTTTCTCCGCATGCTAGCTGTGTTTTCCTATTCTCATTTTGACCCGAGGGTGAATTCTAGAACTCAAAATGAAGTGGAAATCTCCTGCAAAACATCATAACTCAATACATCTATGTCTGGCCAGAAAATTCCTGAAAGAACCTTCTGACCTCAGTGCTTGAAAAATGTTGTTTTTCCTAGAGAGAACCAAAAAGAAAGTATTTCTTGTAGGTTTTGGTGAACATATTATTGTCAAGAAAGGGCTTATTCTTTATAAACACTAAATTCTAAGACATTCCATTTCTCTTTTGCAAATGATCTTCTTGCTTGTATCGAGGACCCAGCATGTCACAACACTGACAGACCATTGCTTTACTACTAGTAGAGCTGTCAGTTTGGCAGCTTAGATCATTTACTCTTGGTCTATTTGTTTTCTTCACAGGTTAAATATAAGGAAGGTTATGAGAAGATGAAGGGTAAGCTCATTGGAGTAAAAGCTGTGGAGGAAGATTCGCAGATGGCTCATTCCCTGCAAATGTCAAAGCTGCAGAGTGATCTGGAGTACAAGAAGGCCTTTGAGGGCACAAAGAGTCAGTTCCAGATCCCCATGGATATGGTTAACCTTGTCCATGCCAAAAAGGCTCAGAATTTGGCCACAGATATAGGATACAAGACATCTCTCCATCAGTACACAGCCCTGCCTACCGACAGGAAAGTGGCATGGGCCAAGTGGGCCTACGGATTGCAAAGTGATGTAAGTCCAGACCTTCATGTACATCCATACCCTTCCATCCAGCCCATTCTCAGCCCCACTTAGGGCTGACTTTCTTCAGACATTTATGCTTTTAATGCCATGACACCTTTATGCACCTAAGTTTTCCGCTATTTCAGTTTTTTCAGCTATTTCAGTGAATAGCTATTTTTCAGCTATTAAACAGTGAATATTAACACAGTAAATATTAACCACTTACTTCCTCAGGAGATATATTTCAGTTGTGCAGTGTTTTTGAGGAGAGTTATAACTCCGTTTATGAGCATGGCTTCTTCAAAGCCTACTTCAAATGTTAATAAAACTCTAGGATTCCTATATGATGTACATTTATTTTTGTTTCCTAATGTGCAGGGAGGTTAAATAATGTATGGTGATAAAATTGGAGATAAAATTCCATATGGAGACCACATGTTCAGCTGTAACCATCAGATGAACTGTCTGATACTGTAAACAGTTACTTTAAGTTAGACTTTCCATTCTGAGGTTTTAACTGAGAACTTTTCAAGGAGACTGAGGTAGAAATGTTTACAGGCCTTGTTGAGATATGGCTGCTGAAACATTTCTGGCACCTTTGAGAAACCTGACTTACAGTCAACATTTGAAATTCAGGTAGGAGAGATTTTGTGAGGAAAGTGAGAAGCACTCCTGTACTTTCCTCCTTAAAAGACACATGGAGAAACAAACAAAGCACAATGCTTTCTCTCCAGTAAAACAAAAGGGTATGGTCTGGGAAATGCTAAGTATCATTTTCTTATAATTGCAAGTCATGGATGATCTTTTAAAGAGTGCTCTATACAAATAAAAATGAAGTTAGAGAAAAACTGCAAACATCAGTGACGTGTAGACCACTTTTAAAAATTACCTTGCAAAGTATATTGCACAAGCACTGGTGAGTCCTCATTCTTCTGTTTCATTCTGTATTTTTTTGCTTTCCTTGCAAATATGCAATAGTGAATAAAACAAAAGCAGGCACTAATTTGACTTCATTGTTGTTCCTGAGATGTCTGAATCCTTTAATGGCATTTTAAGTGTATGAACACCAACAATAGGACTTTTTTTTTCCTTTGTCAGAACCGATACAGAGCGGATTTGAACTGGATGAAAGGAGCTGGATGGATAGCCACTGGGTCATTAAATGTGGAACAGGCTAAGAAGGCAGGAGAACTCATTAGTGAGGTGAGATTTCATGACAGCATGTAACAGAATTTGCTGCATAATGCGTGCAAAATGTCTGTATAAAATTAAAATAATTTCCACTCAAAGGGGAAAGAAAAAGGCATACCACATGAAAGCCCTCAAAACCAGGGATAGGACTGGTAATTAGAGGGAAACCAGATACCAAACACATACCAGTAGGAGTCCATATAGCCTTTGCAAAAACAAAGTAGGTGACAAATGATATTATGAATAATAATGGCAATCAAACAGTGCTCAATTGCTAACCACTAGCCTACCTTTTTAATGAAGAAAAACAGGAGAGATGATGAAAACGTGGAGTCATTTGACCCAGAACCTTCTTTTATAATAGATACACGTTTCCTTCTTGCTCATTTTTCATATACATTCATGGTAGCTATTGAAATTCATATAGATATCTCTGTCTGTAGCTATCTGTCAGTAGTTTTCATCCTTATTTCTCCCTATAACCAATATCACTTACAGGGGAAAGCATACTCTAGAATACTTTGTGCCTGTCCCACGAGGTCTTCAAATGAAGTTCTGGCAAAAATAGTTAAAAGGTTCATGGTATTCTGCTCCTCTTGTTTCAGAGAGAGTCCTACTGGCCAAATCTGTTGCTGTAAGAGATTGAATCCTGTGATTTTTCAAGAACTATGATGCAGGAATCATGTGTCCATTCATGCTGCAGGGTCTCAGAAAAATACAGTCATCCTTTCACAACTGATTGCTAATACCATTTTTTTCCCATGTAATTATCTATTGTGAAGAAGGATGATATTTTAGACACAATAAATGATATCTTCAGCTAGTGTCAAGCAAGGTAGTTTCATAAAAGCTGGTACAGTAACGCCATCTGGAATAGTAACTGTGGATGTGTATAGGTATTCCATTTGGTTGTTACAGTTGTGAAAACTGATGAGTAGAAATTTGACCTCCTAGGTTGTCCATCTCAACCTTTTTGTGAGTACTAAGCAATGTTAGGTTGATATGAGCCTTGTCCTTTCTTACACATACACGTGACTAGCCCTTCTAACACTGCTAAAAAACAATTGCCAGAATATAATTTCTAGCAATTTTATGCAGAGATGCTCTGGTCTACTCCACTTTGACTCCAAATCTGATCAAGACAAGGTATAAACCACTTTTGTCCCCAGTTAAAATTAGTATGATTACTCATTTTTAAGGTGTTACTTTCGGAACCCAAAACATTACTTACAAGCTTATAATACTTTTAAGTGCTTATGTGTTTTACTTTGGTATTTTTAGTCTTCAAAGGGTCAAAATGTTGCTTCAAATAAACTTCTTTTGGTCAGAGCTCAGTTTAAAAGAAAATGACAAGCCACGAGTTCATCTTGTGCATTTGGAAAATTTAGTATGTGCTATTTGGAGAAGTGATAAGGGTACTGATGGATTTAAGACAACTTCTGCAGGAAGGGAAGCTTTTAGTGACAGGGCCAGATGGAAAAAGTGTCATTTTTCCATTGAACTGCCCACACCTTATATATGTATATATAAGACCTCTCAGAAGTTACTATGGGTCCTTAACAACAAGTAAAATTAATGTCATATCTAGAAGATATGCCATAACGATTAGGTACAGTGTCAATGGTTGCACAGATTTGCTGCAGGTCTAAGGAGGTAACCTAAACCCCTTAACAATAAGTTAATTAATTGCCATTATTAACACACCACAATTGTATATAATTTCTTGCTTAAAGGACCTATAAGTTAAAAATACAGTCAATCATGCTCTATTTGAAGTAATATAAAAAAGATTTTAAAATCCGAAGTTCTGGAGTATTTAGGTAAGCAGAACCTGATTTTGAAATATTTTTCTTAAATTTAAATATTAATATTAATTGGCAAAAGGTTATTGTTAAATTGAAACAAATATTAATCTGAAAGTACCTAGGACATAAAGATGAGGAAAGAGGAATAATAATTATGTTCACAAATTCACTCTAATCTCCAGCAACCTATGATTTTTCTCTTTCAAATAGCATGAAAGAGCAGCACAAAATTCACAGCTTTGATCTTTTTCTGCTCAACAGAAGAAGTACCGTCAGCATCCATATGCTTTGAAGTTTACCAGTATTAAAGACACTCCTGAGATGATCCAGGCTAGAATTAGTTATAACCAGGCTGTGGATGTAAGTTATAATGTATATACATTATGATTATAAGAGTGGTATCCTCTTTGAACGACCTGATTGAAGCACTGGCTTTCTCTCTCTTTCTTTCTCTGAGATTATCCTTGGGAGCCATGAAACTTCTGTATTCTTGTGTGGTGCATCCCACAAAGAGCATGTTTCTAACTTGGATTGGGAAGCCATAGAGATCCCACCGAAGTGAATGGGATTTTCATACAGAAAGTGCTTTCTGTCCCATTTATTTTCAGAAGTAAAATTTAGGACTAAGACTGACTTTGACCTTTAAAAAATTTTGGCCTTTTGATATTCACTGAGGAAGAACACATTTGGAGTTCTTTCCCCCTTTCAAACATCTTTCAAATTTCAGTTTCTGCATGTTCTTTGGAAATAAAATGTAAGGCAGTATGACAAGGAAGAAAAAATAAATTATTTCAAGCTGTCATCCTGCTGAGAGAGAAATCCAGGAGGGGGAACCTTAAAGGGAAAAATTGAGGCTGTTTGGTGTTTAAACATGTTTATTTTTAATAGAAGAGCGATTTAAAAATATTGTAGACTTAACTGGGATAATACAGAAGTGAATAATAAGCAAAAGTCACTCAAAAAAGACAAGTTTCAAACATGAGAGGATGTTTTATGGTGAAAATAGAAATTTTTAAAGTGAAGGAGAAGATGAAAGACTTTGTGTAAAACACATGCTATTGTAATACTTTTGGTGTCTGTGCCTTTGGTTTAATTAATAAGATCCAAAAGGCTTACATCTCAGGCAGGATAAATATAAGTCATTTTGTTCCACTGAGCCACAGTCAAAATCAGTCTGGTGCTCTACTTCTTCACACATGGAGTGCTCATTAATTTTCCTCTTATGGAGCTGCAATACAAGTGGGCCCAGCTGCTAAAAAAAGTGTCAGATAGGTGGAATGGAGGGGTCTATTCTAATCTAGAGGGTCTTGAATGCTCCTGCAGAAATAATAGCTTGGGAAAGGCATGTCAGGTGCTCCAGACATGGGTCTTATCTAAGGCAAAAAGGCGTCTGTCTGCACCCATCTGAAAATTATGGTGTCAATGTAAGAAGAAAACTAGGCTAGGAAAGAAAAATATTTTAGAAGGAGAACTCTGCAGAGCCATTGCAGGGGAAGTTCCAGTTGCAGTTAACTGCATAGAACTCCTCTTACCTGTCTGCAGACACCTGAATGTTATCTGGTCCTGGGCCAGCCCTGTGCTCTTCCTCCAAGGGCTGATTCTAGAGGCACACACAGACACCCCTTTTATGATGGAATAAGTCACCCTCTGAGGTTTTTAAATCTTATCCCATTGACTATTGAGAACCCTCTTGCAACTAAGTCGGGAAATAAATTTGGAGTAATTGCACAGATAATTACCATCCCATTTATCTGCTAAAATTGAACACCTTTGGAGAGAGGTGTTTGGGGAACTTCAGCTCCCTGGATTTCTGTGGAATTTCAAAGTGTTGGTGGGCCACTCATTGCTGCACATCCTTAATGACTACTGTTTATTCTTCTTCCCTCCACTCACATATGTTAGAAGTTTTATCAAATTAATATTCAAATATCTGAATTTTCATATACATTGATTTACACACTCAAAACTTCAAGGAGCTCCTCTCTAGCATACTCTAGCTGATAAGTGTATCAGACTCCCAAAGCCTTTTGAATCCATTTTGACTGATACAATTACCTGTATTTATTAATGCCTCTGTTGCTTTTCTGTAGTGTTTGCTTTCCATAAACCTAATTGTTAATGTTTCTGTTTGAACTAATGATTGAACATGTAGTGAGTACTTGCTACTGAAATTCATCTCTGTTTGCAGAGGCTGTACAAGGAGCATGGAGAGAGTATAAAGCATCAGTATACACCAACGACAGATCTTCCTGAAATCCTTCAGGCCAAATTAAATGCTATGAATATCAGTGAGGTATAAACCTGGCCTTTAATATTTTAAAGGAAAGTGGAAATGTTGATAGTGCTTTGATGTTTGTCCTAAACAGGAAATCATACTAAATTTCTTTCCTTTCTCCAGTATATGATCATTCTATGGTCTAAATATTTCTGAAGTAATACAGGAAATCAAACTTCTTGTCCAAATTCACCTACATTAGAAAGATTAAGAATGAACAAACAAATAGTCTTTTATGATGTACATTTGTCTTGCGATAATTCCTGTTGTGCATTGATAGTTTCATTTGTGATTGACCTGTGCATTAGAATAGAATGAAACTCATGTGGTAACGTAGGAACTCAAAAATGCTGCAATGTCAACCCTCTGAACAGCAACTCTTCTTTATTTCTGTTCCATGTTTCCTAGACTCATTACAAAGAGTCCTGGAGAAGGATGAAGGATGGTGGCTATCAACTGAAACTGGATGCCATCCCCTTCCAGGCAGCAAAGGCTTCGGGTGAAATCATAAGTGATGTATGTGAACTTATGGCTGATATTGTCTAGTAGGACATACAGGCTGTATCTGCCCTGCTGAGGGACTCTTGATGGAAGCAGCATGTCCAGCCAGCTCCACACCTGGGAGACATTTGGCCTCGGACTAGTTAGTGGTGCTTTTGGAGGTGCAGCCACAATGAGGTGTTACTGGTAAATAAGCAAAGGCAGGTTTGTGAAAGCAGAGCTGAGAAGTGACTGGACAATCACAGGGACTGCAGTTGGGTGAGGTCTTCCTAGAACCCACTAAGGCTTCATTCAGATTTATTATCCTACTGAGTATGGTCAGAATTTACTGTGTTATGAAACCCCTTTTATTCAGGTTTTAACAGCTGGACTAACACTTCTCTTCACTGCTATCCACATTTCTATTCTTACTTCCTTTTTAGCACAAATATAAGGAAGCATTTCAGAAAATGAAGGGGCAGATGGCTGGTTCATGTGGCCTGGATGGTGACATTCGTATTGCTCATTCAGTCCATGCAACATCTCTGCAGAGTGATGTAAGTACAAGAAAGAAGATGGGCATTCTTGGTTTCCTAACTGCAAGTCATTCCTCAAGGAAGATGCACTTAGCTGTGGACTAGCTGTGGAATAGCCTACTTATTTATAACTTAGGGCTTTCTGTCCCACTTTCCAGATATGTAAATATAATCGTGATATTCTTGCCATTCGGCTATGTTATTTACAGTAACATTAATTTGACAGTAAAAGGAGCCTGTGTTCTAGCACACTCTCCTGCTTCAAACCACTGCTGCCTATCACAGAATATTTCACTCTGTGAAAGCATCACTCAGAGGCAGGTCTAATTGAGAATCAGCACTGGTCTTTGTACAGAAGTAAATTAAATTAGTTATTCAGCGTTTATTTTCAATTTATTGTTTTTCTGAAAGACTAAAGGATGAACGAGTTTATGGAATTTCAAGCTGGACTTTTTTGGTTGGGGAATGGTTCCCACCTCATCTTGAGATGTGCCAAGAATCACATCATTTTTGTTTGCTTGTAAGGATTGTAACATTTCAGTGCATTTTGAAGTCTGTGGCTTGATCCAGAAAGCAGTGAAATATATGGGAGGGTGTTCATGGTTCTCAGAAGTGCTGGTCTTGTACTGATGGCAGGCTTAGACATACAGGTAATAGCAAGTGCCTGAAGAATTCATCCATCTGTCAGGTTACTCTAAGTCATTTGATGGCCATCAATAGTTCTGGATGTTCATTATCCCAATGAACAGCCTGAACATCTCAAATTTGTATAATCTGATAGGGAAATGTCATGTGAAAAAAGTTTTTTGAAAATTTCTACACCTTTCTTCTCCTGGACAGAGATAAAAAGTTAAAAAAACCAACTCAGCACTAAATATCGCTTTAAAACTATGAAACAAAACTGGCCAAATCAACAAATATTTTGACTGAGGATTTGTTCTTCTAATATAAATAAGGCTGTTTGCATGTTTTATTCAGGCAGTAGCTGCCCCTTTTTGTGGCACTTTCTAAAAATGCAGTGAATTAGGACTTGTCTTGCCAGTTTGGTTAACTTTATAGATTCAATGTATCAAGTTTTAACAAAAAACTAACAAACAAAATAATCTCAGTTTAATTGAATATAATATAGATGGCTACTTTTTTGATGAAGAATAGGCTGTCACATATTCTAATTATAATTATTGGGCTTTCACAGCATGGTGAAACAAGTTACGGAACTTGTTTTAAAAAGAATAATTTATACTGCAAAATGGAAGAAATACGAGGAATGTCTCCTCTGATCAAAACCTGAATTTTAATTACGTTGCTGTGATATCTATGTGATCTGTTTCTCATTTGATAGGTGAAATATAAGCAAGGTTTTCAGGATACAAAGTCTCACTTCCACCTGCCACTGGATATGATACACTTGGTCCATGCCAGGAAAGCCCAGGCTTTGGTCAGTGATCAGGAATACAGGCAGCTGCTCCACCAGTACACTGCTCTGACTGACGACGTGAGGCTGCGGTGTGCCAAGAACGCCTACAAACTGCAGAGCGAGGTGATTTCAAAGTGTCCCAGGGATATTTCCCTGTGGTTCTGGTGTGAGATAATTCTGCTCCAACTCCCGACAGCTGACAGTGTGTGTTTGAGCAGCAGCTGAGGGATAAAAAAATGGCTGTTCCCCCTTGATTGCATGTAGGAATGAGGCTTTTATCTTACAGAACAATGTGTGTGACCATACCACGCTGAGAGATAAAGTTTGAGTAGTCTTTGATGATTGGGTAGAAAAGTGTTTGCAAATGAGGATGATTGGACTGTTGGCAAAAATACTCTTTTTAAGGTCTTGCTAACTATGCAAACCCTGTACCAACTAGTATTTACAACTTGGTTTGCATCTGGGTGGAATTCACGTGTACTTTCACAACAAAGATCTGATTTGTAAGACACTTACAAGCTCTGGCCCAAGACATATCCACTGAAATTTTAAGAAGGACAAGCTTAACTCCCTATGTATTTTTGAGTAAAATTAACTGGGTAATGACTTACAAATCTGTAGGCACAGCCTTGAGCAAAGGGCTTTTCATAGATTACATTGCCCCTGCAGACCTCAGGAGGGGCTGTATCTTTCAAACATGTCTGGCCACAAAATGCTGCTGTAGATCAGTTCAACACTTCCAGCCAACAGAGTTGGAGATGGCAGACCGTGTCCAAACAAGTGTAACGTCAGATTCCAGTTGTGCTGCCCTAATTTGGGTGAAACACACATAATCAGAGATTCTGAGGCAAGTTTCCATCCATCCTACTCCTCATCCTCCTCATTATCAAATGAAATAATATTGATGTAATGTATTTATCAGTAGCCTATTGGTAACTTTTTAAAAATTAGTATTTACAGCGAGTCACTGCTAGGTTTGGTGGTCTGGAAAATACGTTAATGAAGTGTATGCAGTGGTTCAGTGCTATTTTTCCTTTGTGTTCCTTGCTTATATTATGACCATTCAGAACTGTTAAAAATCAAGGCTATTTTGTCTACAGTTTCTCTTACTTAAAAGCTACTATCCTTTATTTAAGGATATTGTCTTAGGTTTTTATAAACTGGTCTTATTTTATGTATATTTATAAATCAATAATGTCTACCTCTGATTTATATATTATGTATGGAGAAAATTCATGTACCTAGAAAAGGTTTTTTCAAGGTCACAAATAGAAGCTAGGAGTTGAGGCATCATTTGGTGTTCACGAGGCTCAGTAGCCCTCAGAATCCTGCATTGTGCTGTAGATCTGTCAGGGCTGTATTCACACAGACACATTCATAAACACAAGATCTTAGGGCAATGTGTATGAACTATCTGCGGTAGATACTAATTTTAATGGATTTATTGTGTATTTTTGGGTGAATAAATATAGGGCATCTCAAATGCAAACTCCTAATTACTTCTGCTTGGTTTTCCTTAGAATTTATATCGGTCTGACATGAACTTTATGCGAGGTGTTGGATGTATTACTCCAGGGGCCCTGGAGATTGAAGGAAAGAAGAAAGCTTCTGAACTCATCAGTGAGGTAACAAAAGAGGGTTTTGATTTCTCCACTACGAACAAGAGTTTGCCAGATGTCTTTCTATTAGACTGGGCTGGCAAAGTGACTCAGTGGATAATGCCAGACTCCCTCCCGTCGCGTTTGATCATTCCACTCGTGTCCTAAGTGCAGATGGGTGAACCTGATGGAATTCTGGGCTTTGCAAACTTTGCTAACTTCTTTTGCAAATGTTTTCTCCTGTGTTTCAGACCCAGGAGGTGGTTATTTTATGTTATTTATTTTAGAATTTAAATGGGCTTTTTCAACTAAAAAGAAGGCTGTGCCTATCTGTAATAAGTACCTTGTACTGTTTCTCCAAAATTAGAATGAGCTGTGCATTACCCAGTACATCACATGGTCCTCAGCTCTTCTCCTGCTTTACAGTCAGTGTGTTTTTCACCTGCTGCTTTTGTGTTCTATTGTTTTTCTCCCCCTGTAACCAGACTTTTATTTTCTCTGTTGTGTTCTCTCAGTACAGTTTCTCCTGGTTTCAAATCTTGCGTCTTTTGCCCATATTCAAGTAGATGTGAAATGAGGAAAAATAAAGAGTTGTGTTCTAGGGAACAGATCAACGCTTGCAGTGATTTTGCAGTTGTTTTCTTCACACTTCTGATGTAGGGTCACAGGCCAGGTGGAACCTTGTTTTTCCTCACAAAAAAGTTCAGTGGGCTTGTGCAGCTCCTTCTCTCTCTGGACTGGATTGCCTTTGCTGCAATTCCACTACCCAGCGTTAATGACACCAAGGGGTGAAATAACCTCATTACTGTTTTCAGCATATTCAGCACAGCAGCACATTTTTTTCCCTTTCACGCCTTATTCCTTATTTACTTTTCATTTCCCCTGTGAGACTTGAATGCACCTAACTCAGAATAGCAAAAAGTAAATTAGACTAAGGATTAATAGACAAACTGGAGTTTTAAGCATAAGAAGCAGCACTAGGCCACTGGAATTGGAAAAAGTCCCTTATCTGACAAGACAATTTACCTATTCTGTTCATTTTTCTTTGTGTGTGAACTCAGAGTAAATATCGTCAGCAGCCACATTCCTTCAAGTACACATCGGTGACAGACTCTCCTGGCCTCCTTCATGCAAAATTCAGCAATATGATTGCTAATGAGGTAGGCTCTCCTAATGTGAATCAAAAAATATGCTTTTCAAAATGCAGCAAGCTGGGGATGGAGAAGTGGGAAAGAGACAACCCTGTTCTGAAAGCAAAATGCATCAAAAAAAGCGCAAACGTCACAGATTTGTGCTTTTTCACCGTTAGATCACTTTTTTTGTTTGTTTCCAAACATTTAATACAATTTTCAATTCAATCTCTTTCAAAAAGCTCACATAGTGTCCATACAACAGAGTTCCATTATTAGGTTTTTTTTGCATGAAGAAGAGACTAAAAAATCAGGGCTGCGAGGCGTTCTAGAGTGAGCTCATTTGCATAGTATGATCCACCTTTGAGGGCTCCTAAGAAAAGAATCACTTTTTTAAATTATGAAAAAAACAAGACAAAACCTATAGAAAAATGACCAAAATCATATATAATAATTTGAAGAAAAAATTCAAGCTAGAAAATATGCCCAGTCTACCAGAAATGCTTGCCCTTTTATTTAACACACATTCATGATGCCCTTAACATTCTTAGGTCTACTTTTGCCCTGCTAGGAATGTAACAATGCAAGGCTAAGAATGTAGGGGTTTGGCATCAACATATATTTATAAAACTTAATGTAAATGTTCTTTATGCCCAGCAAAAGCCCCCATCTTTATGCCCAGAAAAAGTGATACACTCTTACCTATTTTCAATGATGGCTAACTATAGCTGTCACAATCATTAACAACTTAAGTACTGCTATTGTATCACTGAAACAAGAGAGAAAATTAATTTCAGTTGTCTCTTTGATCTCTTTCCTAGCGCCTCTATAAAGCAGCAGGAGAGGACAGTCGGCATCACTACACACCAACGCTGGGTCTGCCAGAGTTTACACGGGCAAGAATAAATGCAGCCAACCTCAGCGATGTAAGAATTTGTTCTGTATTTCTTGCACTTATTTCAGATGCAGGATGAATTGTGCAGCGGCAAGGAAGATGGATAAGTAGAGGAAATTTGAGGTCTATTCTATGTATGCTTTCCCTGATTTGATTATAATGATACTTATCTCCATTAGCATATATAAGGTTGTGAGTAAATTAAATCTACATAAAGAACGAGACATGTTTTGTCTGAGTTAGTAGGATTTCCCAAAGATAATTTTAAAAAAATCCTTTGATTATAAAGAATGAGACTGTAACACAGAATAACAAATGAAAGATGGTTCCTTTGTTTGTTCCTTTGTGCATTTAAAAGTGAAACAGCAGTCTACATGTGCCTTTCCTACTTTAGGCAAAATACAGAGAATCTTGGCATAATCTACGTGCTCAAGGCTACAAGCTGACAATGGAAGCACTCCCATTCCAGACTGCCAGAGCCTCCAGAGAAATTGCCAGTGATGTGAGTTGAATGATTCAACCTCCCTTCTTGCCTAATTTCTGTTAACTTCATGTAGAACAATGTATAAGGCAGATTTTGCTGAATTAAAGCAACTCCATAACCATGTGAGACAAGTGTGAGACAGAATATATTACTTATGAATGAGATTCTTTGTGTGAATTAGGAAAAAAAAGAAGAGGAAGAATCGCTGCTAATCGGGAACCAAGCCAGGTTAAACATCTTCCAGTGGGAAATAGCAAATGAATTAAAGAATTTTCAAACAGCAAAAACAGGGATTCTGCTCTTTTTCAGGCTTTCAGCTCCTCATATTATGAAGTGCCCACTACCTCTGTCCACTCTGCTTTGAGCTGACATTTGGAAGTGTCTGGTTAGGAAGTAAAAATCATTGCAAATTCCTGGAAATACATGTCCCCTTAAATTCTGAAATAGAGGAAACAAATAATCTTATCCTTATAAATATCCTATTGTTTGGATTG
The DNA here is from genome assembly GCF_000738735.6 of Corvus cornix cornix. Classification (NCBI taxonomy): domain Eukaryota; kingdom Metazoa; phylum Chordata; class Aves; order Passeriformes; family Corvidae; genus Corvus; species Corvus cornix. The sequence goes on from NC_046336.1 coordinate 8,368,811, forward strand.
TTGTATGCAAAACACTCAGACATGGTGGCATCCATTTCTCAGAAAGCCTAGGTTCATCCCTCCTTCACAAGATATTTAATAAATTCTAGGAAGATGGAAAAAGTATTCATTTTGTGGTAGTATTTAGTTGCATACTTTATCTCTAATGTGATAAAATATGAATATATTTCACCTGTGTTTGTTTAATGAAGCAACCATTCCTAGCTGTAATTTATAATATATACTTAACCATATTTTGCAGAGTGCTTTTGGTTACAGCTTCAGATCTGCTCTAGAGGGTACAAGTCCATAATAGAATTACATCCACTTACAACAGATCTGAATTTGGCCCTTCATCTTGGAAGCACTTTATAAACATTAGATGCTGTAATTTAATCCCCACAACTCTCTTGTGTGGTAGATAAGTGTTATTATCCCATTTCAACTACATTATGAACTCTTCAGGGCCCAGGCCTTCCCTTTAAAGTTCTAAGCACCCTGTTGATGCTGTATAAATAAGCATTATCATCATCATCACTATTTCACAGAGAGGATAAATGCAAGATCACAGGGAGAGTCATAGTCACAGCTAATATGAGAATGAGGGGTTGCTGGTTCTTATTCTTTCCAGGAAAACTGAATTTACTCTTTAAAATAGCTGGGTGGCATTTGCAAATCTGAAGGCTACAGAGTGCACGATGTTTCGCTTTTGTATAGATTTTTTTTTCTTCTGTCTTTTGTTTGTTTCTCTTACATTCTCATTCCTGGCAATAGGAATAAAATTCTCAGAGAGATAATAAAAATACATGATTTGAGGTTAAACATGATCAATGCTTTGGGCATATTCAGAAAATGCATTGAGATGTGCTTAACTTTAATGTTGCAGTTCCCGTGGTATTTAAATTTGAGAGCAATGAGATATTCAAACAATTGCTTTCTAGTGCTATGTACCTTGACTGGTTTTACAGAAAACAGATACTTCAGTAATTTATCTTAAGTTAGTTACCTGGAATAGCCAGTCTAAGTTTGGCACATTTTCACTTTTACCCTTTTGTTTTAATTTTTAGTACCAATATAAACACAATTTTGTGATGGAGAGAGGAAAACACATTGGTGCCAGAAGTGTTCTGGATGACACCAGGTTGCTGCACTGCTTGCATGCTGCCAAATTACAGAGTGAACAAGAGTACAAGAAAGGATCCCAAGAAGTGTGGTCTCAGTTTCATCTGCCCATGGACATGGTGAACCTTGTCCATGCCAGGAAAGCCCAGGCCTTAGCGAGTGATCAAGATTACAGAGAGAGACTCCATGAATTTACAGCACTCCCAGAAGACATGAAGATGAAGTGGGCCAAAAGAGCCCACATGCTACAGAGTGAGGTAAAATCTTTATTTCAGACCCTACCCTAGGTACTCCTGAGCTTGCCTACAGAGGAACAGGATAGGATGTGAGGGAGAACCTCAGCGCTTGGCTCTTGCCTTTAGAACGCCAAGTCAGGAGCCCAGACAAGTGGTGGTGATGGTTTTGCCTGATACCCTCATTGCCTAGTAGAGTAATGTACAGTACACTTGAGTTAATTGATTATCATGTCCTGTCACATATAGGGCAGAACAAAAAAATGAAAAAAATGGATGATTGGATTAAAGTCCCACAGTGAGACACCATGACTCTGAAGTGAAGTCAGGATTGTGGGGATTGCGGGTACTTTCCTGACTTTCACTTTTTATTGGGTCTGCCTGATTTTCTTTAATAGATTAGGAGGTAAAAGCAAGCCTTTAATGTGAGTAAAGGAAGAGTAATGTGTCCTCCTAGAAATGCGGTTAATGAGGAACCATGAACCAGATAAAATAATTAGTATTCCTGACTTGAATTCACCTCATAAAATTATTTCAAAAGAGGTTCTTTTACGCCCAGTACAAACAGGTTATTACTTACTGCTTTGAGCCATACTAATTCACTTGTGGGGCCTTCTCTTGTAACTTGCATATGATACATTATTTAATTCCTGGTGGAACGAACAAATGCAAACAGTTTGGCTTTACGATCTGATATGTGCATGGCAAATGAAAAACCTCAAAATGTGAATATGAACCAGGGAGTTTTTTAAAAAACCTTAATAGCTGTGGATACAAAACTGATAGCTAACGATTTTCATTTTTAACAGCATCGCTATAAATCAGACCTGAACTTCATGAAAGGAGTTGGTTGGATGGCTCTGAGATCTCCGCAGATAGAGAGTGTAAAGAAGGCTGGAGAGCTCATCAGTGAGGTAACTGATAAATCTTTCATGGGATAGCAAGTCTGTAGGAATTGTTTACCATCAAGGCTCCTCGTTACATGACACTTACGAATGTAGCTTATCATTTCCTTTTGATGTGGGAGCCTGTTTATACAAGGTGTAAGTTACCAAGAAGCAGTACAGGAGACACAAGTCCACTGTGTGACACCTGCTGAATATTTTCCATTCCAAATGAAACACAAGAGTATAAGCAAAACATGGAGCAATAAATTAATGCAGGAAACTCCATTATGAAATTCTCAGCAGGTGGTGGAAGTTATATAGAAAGATACAGCACTGACAACCACACCGAAGGGGCATTTGCCTGTTCGGTATCATGCATTAATAGAGAAAAATTTTGAGCTGTCAAAAGTGTAATGTTCAAAAGCTTTTTGCATGAGAATTTTCAGTGTGAAATCCTTCTTGCACACACACACAAAGACACACACAACAAAAAGTTTGGTGCCTGATACAAAGGCATCCCCAGTCCCTAGCTGAAAGAGCTACTGAGACTAAAGCAGAACAGTGGCTTCAGGAAAATGTCTTTTATGTTTTACCCCAGTCATCACACTCTGGGAGTTTTCGTATATCATTAACAGAAACATCTCGTGGTTTTTTTCCCTTTGTTTGTTTTTGTTGCCTGCTCCCCCTCTCAGGTAAAGTACCGTCAGAAGCCAGAAAGTCTGAAGTTCACTGCCGTGGTCGACTCTCCGAATTTGATTCATGCCAAGAACAGCTACCTCCAGTGCAATGAGGTAGATTTCATTCTAATGTATGAGTGATCTTAACTTTTGGTGTACTATACTGCATAAAAGAATTGATCTTGACATTGCTTCCGGTGTCAGTTGCATTCAATGACTTTTGGCCCCACAGAGACTGTACAAGGCTGGAGGTTTCGAAGGCAGGCACAGGTACACCCTACCTCCTGATCATCCGGATTTTATCCGAGCCCGCCAGAATGCATTTTACATCAGTGATGTAAGTAAACCTTCTCCTTTGGGGAGCTGACTTGGTAAACTCGTTAGGGAATAAAAACTTCCATGTATGTAGAAGGCAGGTTCTCCAAGCCTGATCAAAACTAAAAAAAAGCCAGAGGCAGTGAACAGCCAACATGTTGCTAGGTTTGGGCTGGATGAATCAGGAAAAGTCTGCTAATTTTCCTTCTGAGCATTCATTCAACGTTCCTAGTAAGCTATTACTAAGGATTTCAAACCTTCAACATAGACATGGTTAGTTACAAATTAAAATCTTTTCGATTTTGTTTGAGGGAGGAGGGAGAATCCTCTTTCCTTGACTATATAATCTACCTTTCTGAAGCTGCAACACTGTGTTGAACTGATCCCTTAGGCATAGTAGTCATCAATCTGGATGTAACTGAATCAGTGTGTGGAATTAGTGTAAAGAGAATTTGTTTCCACATTATCTCATACAGAGGAACTCGGTCTATTCCTAATGTCCTGTTCCCTGATTAAATAGCTCTTGTCTTTACCTGTAGCATCAGAATGACCTTAGTTTGTAAGGAGCTTTGAGATAGGTGAAAGAAACAAGTAGAAATTACATTTTTTGAAGCAATAGAGGAAACTGTAAAAAGGCAAATATTGTGTGCAAGGATTGCAGACAAATGAAAGGTCAGCCCTATACCTGTTAGCAGGCTGTACAGTGACGCTTGCATTGCTTCTGCCCTGGCCATCTTGCAGGATTTCTGGCATCTCAGTTTACTGTCAAATTTAGCAGCACCTACCACTACATTCACCAGTGAAACAGAAGATTATCTTAAAATGTGGAGTGAATTTTGTGCTTCTTTTCATATGGTCACAAACCCCAGAAGGGATGAATCAAAGACTTACAGAAAGCAAATAAATAAAATAAATAAGGGACAGCCAAAAGTGTCATGGCCATGTAGCAGAACCTGCAGACTGGAAGCTATTTTAAGAAAACTACTGATGGAAGAAGAACCAAATCTAGAGCAATTTCTCTTCAGGATGTAAATGTGATTCACATCCTCAAAGTCACATTAAATATGTTAGAACCAGCTGTTATTCCACATGAGTTAATGAAGCCACACGTGGCTGGGGATAGAGACGAGGATCATTTGAAAAGCTTGAAATAACTGATATTGAAATTACGATGCCAGGAAACCCAAGACACTGCGAGTGGATGCATCAAAAGAGAGAATAAGGGCAATATCAATGCAATATTGATGTGACTGATGCATCACAGTTTCTAATAGAAATTAAATCACATCAAAAACAACCACATTCAAGTACAAAAGGAAACCCTGGTGGCACTTTTCAGATGAGGCATTTTATCATTATGGTGAATAGAAAAGAAGTTGAAGCGCTATAGATCTGGATCAAAACCTTGGAGATGGTGCTGATGACTCCTGATACAAATAAGCCCAGTAGGATAAAACATTTATTATTGCAGTTATGGGACTGCGTTTAAGAAACTGCAGGGGGAAATGACTGTTTTGTTCTTTTCTTCTCAACACAGAAATTGTATAAAACATCTTGGGAACAGACAAGGGCATCTGGCTATGATTTTAGGATTGACGCCATCCCATTCCAGACAGCAAAGGCTTCAAGAGAGATTGCTAGTGATGTAAGAATTGTTCTGTTTCAAACACTTCCCAACCCTCTTCCCATGCCACCCCATCCTGTAAAAATGGGTGAATTCTGACATGAGTGTACTTTGTTCTGGTGTGGAATACTGGTGATCCAATGAAACCAAGTACTGGTTAAATGCAAAGATTTCCAGCTGAAGGCTACCATTAATAGTGTCCAATACCAGGCTGTTCCATTTTATGTCCCAAGAGTTTTTCTTGGGAAGAAGACATATTATGATTTAATCAAATAAAATAGGTATTAGGTTATGAATAGTTAAAGCATGGTCTAGGATAAAGTGGGTCATCTTTGAGCACAGAAGACCACAGTCGGCAAGAAAGCTAAAGGTAGAGGAGCTTCATTGCTTGAGCTGTGTATTATGTATCCAAGAGTGTAACAGTAGGAGGATCTCTGATTACTTTTGAGAGATGAGCATTTTGGGCTGCCTAAGTCTTTCCACTCCTTTAAAATTGAGCACAAAGGTCATTCTTCTAAAGTGTCTTGTTAGATTAGGAGATGTAGATTGGTATCAAACAAACCCTTGGTCTTTGTGCACTACAAGAAACATGATTGATGGCTAGGGGAGAATAAGTTATTTCATAAGAGAATTTGAAGGTAATTTGAATGTGAAAATGAGCTTTTCCTCTGCACTTCCTGCAGTACAAATACAGAGAAGCCTTCCTGAGAGACAGAGGCCAGCAGATTGGATTCCTCAGTGCAAATGATGATCCCAAAATCAGACATGTCCTCAGAGTGGGGAAACTCCAGAGCGACATCCAATACAGGAGTGATTATGCCCTAAACAGGGCACAGTTCCAGAGTCACCTCAACCAGCCAGGATTCCTCCATGCCAAGAGAAGCCAGCAGCTTGCAAGCAATGTTAACTACAGGCAGCCCTTGCACCAATACACTTGTGACCCTGAGCAGCTAAATGTGAAACATGCAAAGCAGGCCTATAAGCTGCAGAGTGATGTAAGTGTGGCTGGGCAATATGGTCCTTCCCTGGTTTCGGGGCTGTCTGTGCAAACTCCTCGGCAAACCTTACCTGCCAACAAAATCACCTTCTTGAAAGAACCACAGTTTGCTTGCTAAAAATGAATAATTTTTTTTATTATTGACTTTGCTGTTCTTTATATGCTCTCTCTTGAATACCCAGGGCCCAATAAAATAATACATCCTGGTGAATGTTTCGTTCTCTCAGGTAAAATACAAGTCTGACTTGAACTGGCTCAGAGGCATTGGCTGGACCCCACCAGGTTCTCACAAGGTTGAAATGGCAAGAAGAGCTGCTGAGCTGGCATACCTTCGGGAAATGGGATTGCTGGGTGCTTCTGCTCTGCACAGACCTGGAGCTGTAAGTAAACAATTCTTCTCACAAATCCCAACTGCTCTGCTCCTTACCTGCACACATCCTGTCTAATACTTTTGAATGCTCCCTGGAGTCTACAGTTCTCCCTGTTATCTGAACAGCATGCTTAGTGTACATCTTAATTTGAAGGAAGCATTGAAGGGAATTCAGCAGTGTCAGTGTCAGGATGTGTTTTCCTCAGCTTGGGGATGATTTCAGATCTCCAAATGTCCTGTGGAAAGCAGAAGCAGAGATGGAAGGGACTCCCTGTGCAACTCCTGTTCTCTTTTCCTAATTTCAGCAGGAACCACGTGTTGCCATGTAATTCTGTGTTGCCATATAATCTCCACTGGCAGCTGTATCAACAGGCTGGTGTAGGCTCCCAACAGCATAATGTGTGCTGGGGGAGGCTTTGTGCAAAGGGGCAGTGCTCCAGCCTCCTCTGCCTCTGTCCAGCCCAAGGTTAAATATATTACAAGCAGGGATCTTCCAGGCTTTCCTTCTGCCTGCCTCCACAGGGATGACTCCCAGCCTACAGTGTCCTAGCACAGGAGAGCAGAAGTCCAAACAGGAATCTCACAGCCCTTACAGTTAGGAAGCATTCAGCTACAATAAAAGAGAAGCACTGCACTTCAAACACTTTGATCATTTAATTGTTAACTTTGGTAAGAAGTCAAACAATAATCCAGACCAAAAGAAACAGTACATATCCATGATTTACATTCCCATATGAAAAGTTACTCAGGAAATAAGTGAGAGCTATGGTTGGGTGAAGCACATAGTGGGAACTACAGGCAATATCTTCTTAAGTAAAAGGTATGAGAGTGATCTGATGGTCCCAGGGAAACCTACAGGTGTGCAATCCATGTGGAACTCAGGTGTTTGTTGGTTTGCTTTTTGTTTAGGGTTCAAAATAGAAACTAGGACTTGAGCACATTTAGTCCTTTGGTATGTGAGGTATCTAACTTACATGAACAGGTCCGTTTTTTGTACTTCTCCACTGCAGAAATACGCTTAGTGCAGAACAGTGATTTAGATTTTCCTCATTTTTTTTGCCAGTTGTGTAATTTTGAGCATGAAAATATTGTTACAGAATAATAGTTAAAACCCTCTCCTGTCCGCTGGCTGGTTTCACAATTTATTTGGGTGTGATTTTACAGGACCAGCTGGCGACAGAAGGATCTCAGCAAGTTGGAGTCAACCCCGATGCTTCAGAAATTCTGCAAGTCAAGAGAAGGCAAATGCAGCTCTATCAGAAGTAAACAGAAACATGACATAACACAAATAGATTTTCATCTTGTCCTGCAAATCCTGTAGCTTTTCCAGTTTTCTGGGAAGCACAATAGATGGCATTTAAGAATTTTTGTTTTAAAAAGCAACCAAAACATTGCAATTTATAACTGATAATTTTAATTTTGTGTGGACACTTTGTGATTTACCACTGAATGTATTACAGATTCTGCTATTTATTTAAAGCTGTAAATGAAATTAGTACTAGATGACTGGCAGGCTCAGCTTTGTACCACGGATGGTAGAATATGAAAGAATTTGTAATTAATAAATCAGGTGACTCTTATTCCATATTTGTAATTTTTGGAGTTCCTGGATTATTGGCACCATTGACCTAAGAGAATACAAAAGTATGATTCAGTGGTTTAAGAGATGAACGAGTCAAAGGCCAGTGGGAGCAAAATTATAACTGATGATCCAAAGACAGGTTTTCTAGCAGATGTCAGGCAGTCTGCTCTAGACTATCAGAATGTATTCAGAACACAATTAGTTCTTCAGCCTTTTTAAAACCTTCCAAAGTAAAAAATCAGGATTACTCTTTGCAGTAGCTATTGACAGATTAGGTAGCTGCTTAGAGAAGGTTGTAAATCCTGGAATTCAACTGAGAGTGACATTGCTAGTTTAAGGAATTGACTCTTCACAAACAAGTCTATTCTTTATATCCTGATTTGATACCAATTCCTTGTTTTTCAAATTTCTGTGCAGAATCACTGGGCAAAAATTACACAATTTGACATGTACATCTTATGAGACGCCCCAGATTATGCAATGGCTTTAGACACAGATTTTTTAATGGCATTTAATACTAACTAGGTCTCACTGGTATTGTTAAGCACGTACAAACCACTGTAGATCTGGAGTAAACAAGTAATTATCCTCTAATCAGGAATAAAGTGGATAATTCTAATAGTGTTTTAATAATTCTTAAAGTGTTTTTTTGTTTTTCAATCTGGAATGCACAGCCAATGGAATTTGTAGCTATTTACCTACAGAAGTGGTTTTAAAAAATAATTGTCCTGCCTGATCCTCTCTCCTCAAGAAATTCCAATGGCTGCAATCTTGCAAACTCAGCCACCTGGTGATTCTCGAGTATGTGAAAAATGGTACTGGCTGTAAGAGCACACACCAATAACTTTGAGGTATCAGGGTGCAATGAGTGCAGAAAAAACACACCTTTGACAGGAGCATGAGGGGAAGAGGAAATGTCTGGCAGCACCTGAGCTTGGCAAAGGTTCATGACTTGAAAAGCAGGTCTAGAAACATTGATATCAGTGCCTTTGATTTTTTTGGGGAAGAAATGGAGTAGCTTTACTTTCTGATCTGTTTAGCTACAAAATGTGGGCTTATTTCAAAGCCCACAACAGAAAAACTATCACTGACATTCTAGCTAACATTCTAAAGGCTATTTTCAAGATGGTGATGAAGCATGCCCCATGTAGGCCGTGAGAAAATATCAGTAATATTTTTCATCAAAGAGGAGGCATTTGGAGAATTGCTGAAAATAGTAAATCTCTCAATCTTACCGTTTGTCATTCCAAATCTCTCTCCTAATAATGTGATCTCGATGAAGACTGAATTACAGCTGTAATCCAACTGGCGAATTTTGTCACCTGGGTATAAACTCCTGGCTTGTTTTTTAACCCACACCCCTCACCCCAGCTCACAAGGCCGTATACGTAGTAGGAGCCGTTTTCTACACAAGTCAGTGGGCCTCCAGAGTCTCCCTGATGAAGGAAAGCACACATGTTCAAAGCATGAAGCAAAATATTAACCAAAATCAGAATGGTTCTCTCTCATCACAAGACTTTGAAGCTGCAATGGTGGTTTTTTCCTATGGCATCTACCATCAGATGCTGCTTAGCCCCTGAGTAGGCTTGCAGTTCTGTGACCAGGTCAAATGATATCAGACATTTTGGATGTATGTTTTCATTTTTTTCCAGTCTGTGACATCTATCTGACAAGGTCACATGAAATTTCCCAGGCGTGAAAGTAGCAGGAACTCAGAGTCTGAACTCAGAAAGATAGAGATGTGATCCCTGGCACAAACGAAAACTTAAGATGTCTCACACTCCTCAAAATAGCCTTATTCTGAGTTGGTTGGTCTCATTTTTTTGTTTTACTTCTGATTTCTATTGCAAAATACACTCTACAGTGGTAATTTGCACCTTAGGAAGTGTTGTTCAATCTCTTCCCTACCTTTCAATGGTATAAGTACGAACCTGTTTCACATTTGTGGTAGCTGGAATGAAAAGAAACATCAATACTGACTCCCTGCGAGTCTTAGCTCTGATAGTGAAAATCGGATTAGAATTGACACTCAAGGTAGAGGCCATTAAAAAGCTGAGGTAAAAAAAGAGCAAGTTTTCAGGTTATTTTGACAAACTGCCTCAGAAGCCAAGCTTTCCAGGCTGGTCTCTTGATTCCATAGATCTGCCTGTAGGTGACAGTGGCAATATTAGCTCTAAGGATGTACAACTCAAAGTGTACTGCAGAAAGGCTGTTGAAATACACTGATGTGAGAACAGATACATATGCAGCATGCTGCCAGAGCTCTGCACAGCCTGACTCTTTACACAAAAAATTAGTGTTCAAATACAAAAAAAGCAACAGACCTGACAAGAATCGATTCCAGGTTTCCGAAGCCTTCCTGCACAAAGCATGCTATCATCCAGTCTGTTATCATGTAGTTTGGGTTCATTGCATTTCCTCTGCGAAATCAGCTTGACATTGGCATCTAACAGCTGATGGGATTGTTCATCTATGGGATGTGCACCAAAAAAGTGGAGTCACCTTCCTCCATTCCTGTTACATGTTGTCTTTTATTCAAAACATGATCTTGCTTGCCGTATAAATGGGATGGGGGAAGAGCAGGGGGGATGCATGTGCTAGCCTGGGAAGAAAATAACTATCTGGCTGAAATGGTAAGTTTCCAGTGAGTTGGAGACTGAAGTTTCACTCAGGACACTGAGTTGTTTCCTGAATAAAAGTGGAGTCAGGTATTTAGAATTTGGTTCCAATCAGCTCTCTCCGTGTAATCCTGCTTTTCCAAGGTGCAGCTCCCAGAGGTCCCCATGGGACTTTGAGCTGCTCAGCACTTCTCAGGCTGGTACTATTAGATGCTTTCACATGCAAGCTAATGAAACAGATGAAAACTGAAAATCATACAATATTTAAGGGCAATGATTAATTACAGCAAATCTAAAGACATAACTTGACATCTAAAGGCAATAGCCAGAGTTTCAAAGTACTACATCTGTAGATAATTAAAGGTGGTTTATAAGTTTGGTTCTGCTTGAGTTGCAGGAAATATTCCATTTCTTCAGTGATTTCCTGAAATGCTAATAATGGCTCTGCTCAAAGAAGGAGCCATCTAGGTTGAACACATACAGGGTACTTGATATTCTTTGTTGGGGAAAAAAACCCCATAAAATCCCTTTTACCCTTTTTAAGGGAGACTTATTTGGAACTTTAAAAAATGTCCATTAGATTCTGTTGGTGCATTCTGATCAAATGAGCAGACTCCTCTCTTGTGGACTTCAAAGGGAGTTAAATCAGAAGGGAGAATTCCATCCTGTGTATCATATCAGGCTGTATCAGCCACAAAGCACTAGGACACCTACTGCAGCCTCAGTGACACGTTTTCCTTCTGCTGCTTTACAGCAACACATCAATCAGAACATAAGAAAATGCATTTTTCAGAAAATTGCCATTATCATTTTTTAAGCATAATAATTTCTCCCCTTAGGATTTACCATGGGCAAGAAAGGTTTTTGGATAGAGCTGGTTGAACTTGAAAAGCTTGGGATTTTTTTTATTTTTCAGTACATCTGAAGGTCCAGATGCTGCTTCTGAAAAGCTTTTTCTGACCCAATGGGCTGGAAAACCATGTGAAAATTCCTGTCTTTCTTGGAGCTGTCTTGAAACACACAAGATATACAATAGCCTCTCTTGATACTTCCTTGCTTCTGCTGCTGGCTTCAGATGAAACCATGACATAGAGAGTCAGATGGCAGGCAAAAGAATGCATCAGGCATTTTATCAGAACTCTGAAAGGTTTGGTTGATTAAGCAGTTGGAGATTTCTGGCTAAAGAGTAATTTGCAAGGCATGTTTTAGCTGATCTTACTTTTGAATTCCATGTCTTGGTTTCACTAGTGCCTAAGTCCTCATTTGGGTCTGGCAACTGTTACTGAAAGTACCAGCCCACCTGGCCACTGAAGTACCCACCAAAATCCAGTTCGCCCACAAGTACCTGTCTCTGTCTCGCCCCATCCAGAAATGAAGCAGGAGGCCCCAACAGGAAGGAAGAAGTCAGGGACACATGCTGTTTTCACATACTTTGTTTCCACTGCACAGGAACCGTCAACAGGCTGCAGTTTAAGTAGTGCTGGAGAGGAGATAAATAATAACAAAAAGTATTTGGAGCTAATTTTGATCCCTAACCATTGTTACCAGTGTGTGATACAACCCCATGCAAAGCTGTATAAACCCAACATTCCATTTGCCCCCCTGTGCTGGACCTGTTCCCATTGTTTGGCTCCTCCTGTGCAGTGACTTCTGCCTGCCCATCACAAGTTACATCCCAAAGATTCAAATGGGTCCAGATCACAATTTGGCCTGATTATTTCCAGAGCATAGTCTCAATGAGAATTTTACATTGACTTTAGTCAATTGGGAGAGAGGCAAAGGTTGGAGGTGAGCCACGTGAGTATCAAATAAAGGATTTACCAATATCATTGTACAGGACACCACCCTTCTCTCTGTATTCACCATGTAAAATTATTTGCACTGCATCAAATACTTGCTCATGATTCTCTTTCGTCTTGAGGTTTTGCTTTCCAAGGGCTACTTGGATCTTTGTTTCCGGGTTTCTGGAAAAAAAAAAAGTCATTTATATACAGACATTTTCTATCGGTGGCAGTGAAAACCTGCACTTTTAGTATGAAGAAGTCAAGATATTCCTTCCTGTTGTAAAGCCCATCCAGAAGATTTCCTAAAATCATTATAGGAACGCTTAGATAGGAAAGCAGTGGTGGAAAATACATGTGCTCTTAAATTGTTGCAATCATGATATAAAGTGATTTAAAACTGCATGTATGTGATTTTCTCTGCATTTTAGGGCAGAGTAACAGTGTGCACATGATCTGTTCCTGTGGCAGTGATGACGAGTGGCAGCTCATGTAGCCATGGGAGTACAGTTGCTTGCCGTTGTCTGAGCATATTTAAAATCATCTGTGTTGGAATGATTTCCAGTGTGTAATTTACCTGTTTCCTAGGGTGGTGGCTTCCAACTAATTCAATACAAATGTTGGAGGAAGTGTAATATTCTATGCTAGTTGACACAGAAAAAAATTAAAGCTAAGTGCATATTTTGACTGTTTCAAAGAACTTAATTCTGATGTAATACGTGATGTTGCTTATGGCATCCCAACATCCCCTGAGTTTTTCATAGTTCTTCTTTTATACTTCACAAAATCTTGTTACTTTCCTCCTTTTTCCCTCTACACAACTTCTTTAGCTCATTTTATTTGAGTGGGGCCTAAGTTTTTTATTCCAGCAAGCACCATTTTCAAGTATATAAACATTTTTATGTATGTGTCCATTTTCTTTTTACATATATGTTTTCCTTTCAGTTTGACTCCCAGCAATCATTTTGATTGCAGATAATTTGGATACCAAACTGCCTTTACTAACCATCCTGATTTTTATACATTTATCTACCCTGATCATAAGACTTGCACCTACTCAAGGCAGTGTGCAGCAGTAAGAACCCAGCATGATTTAATTAGCACTCCACCACAGAAATGTTCATTCCCATCTGGAGTCTGTCTCTGCAGAGATGCCATCCAGGGATGTTGTCCAGGTGTAGCCTTGGATCCACCATAGATCCTCTTGCGTGTTCTACGAACTTCTGGTTGTCCACAGGTTTGGAATATTTCAGGGGGGTCTGTTGGGGGTTCTGTTGGGGTCTCTTCAGCTGCATTGGAAGACAGCAGATGTATAATGCAGAGATATCATCAGACTGGAAGAGTTAAGCAACCTGCTGCTCTAGACCACCTGCTGCCAAATCACTCTCTTCTAATTCTTTACCTGAGCAGGGTGAAACATTGCAGTATTCCCAATCTACTTTCTTATTTTTTCTGATGTAGCACCAAGGTTTTTCATCCTCATCAGGATTCCTGAGGGGAACAGTTGAGAGAATCAGTCATTGGGAATGGGGACATCTCCATGAAACCAGTGAAGGAGCTGAGGATTCTTAAGTAGCAGCCTCATGCTCCCATATGGGAGATGAACTTCCAGAGATAATACTTCATAAGATTTGACAAAGAAGAGGCCTGAGCGAGCCATACAATACTGCCTTATTACTATTCCCATACCTATCTTAGCCACAAGAGAAATGTGGGACTGATTCAAAAATAGAGGGCAGCTTCTGGAAGCCTCACATCAGCATGGTTAGAGAAGGTATCTCTAATATTCTGGTGTTTTATGGGCAGGCGGTATCTAGAAAAATGTGAGATCTTAACACCACCAGTTTCTCAAATTTGTGAGCAGTGTGTCCTCAGGGATCTCTTTTATACAGACCTCTACAAATGCTTCTTCAAAATATTACCTGCAGAAGTTGTGTTCACCAATGCCGTATGAGTCAGCATCCTCCATAAAAGCATTAAAAGGGTGGTCCAAGAGATGGTGGGAATTCCAGTGCAGGCAGGTCCTGCCATTTTCTGCTTGGTTCACTGTTCCTCTGTATGTAGAGGAGTCCTCTTCATAACAATCATCAGGTCCTGTAGAAAGACAATGCTCATATAAAAATGATTTTGGTGTTGCTCCTTGCTCAAAGTGGTTCCTCTTCCTTCCGTTCTTTGTCCTACATTCATTTTATGGAGGATCAGAAGAACCTGCTGGGCCAAGTAATTATGTTCCTTATTGTACACAGGCCAGAAATTAGAATAATGTCCCAACATATGTCCACCTTCTAGCTTGATTGACTTCAAAGGCCACTCCCCTCAGCCTGGGGAGTCACAGGCAACTGAACAGGCATCTTCACTACATCAGATTTTGAGTGTTTAAGGAAAACTCGACACTTCTTCCCTTTGTGACATGTGACCTCTGGGAAATGTGTGCTCACTCACTATATACACCAGTGGGACCTTGCCAAAGCACACTTAGAAAACACCCTGATGGCAACTGTTTCAAGCCCCTTTGCCAGCACTGGCTGCAGAAGTCAGCCTCTTCCTCTGACCCTCTCTCCAAAGGGGCTGGTGCCCCAGTGTAGTCAGGCTCTTGGAGCAGTGACAGGAAGTCACCACAGGATGCTACAGGAGTAGCATCAGTTAGTGTGGCTGCAGGGGGAAGCCAGCCCCTGGCTGTCTGGAGGTTCACCCCTACCTCTGTCCTGGGACTGTGACGTACCGATCTCGCAGAATCTCCCTCTGAAAGGTTCAGGGCACTTGCAGGTGAATTTTGACCTGTATCTGTTCCGTCTGCAGATACCTCCATTTTTGCAAGGGTTTGGACTGCACTGTTTGGATGCTGTCAATGTGGAAAACACAGAACCGTCTTGTCAATGTGCTGAACACTATACAGCCACTCGCATGCCCAGTGGAAACTGGAGAGAGCTCCCACTCAGACTGTTGGCTTTGAGTTCTCACAAAATCTTGAGAAATGCGTATCTCTGGGGGTTTTACCAGTGACTGAACCACCACCCCTCAAATCAAGCATAATTCATCACTGGCCGGGGCCGTGGATGGGAGCTGCAGCATGACTAGGGCAGGATCACCCTCTGCAGTGGGTGATTTCCCACTGCAGACCAGCCATGGTGCTGTCCCCCCCACAATTTGTGCTCACCATATTGGCAGGAGGGTCTCTTGTAGGGAGGCTTGCAGCTGCACTTAAAATAAGGTGGAGTTAATATAATCAGGCAGTCACCATGGTTGCAGTTCTTCTCCAGACACATGTCCTCCACTGTGGAAAACAGGGACACAAAGCACATCATCAGCATTTGTGTGTGCACAAGAGCTGCTCTCTTGCAGGGATCATGGGAAGATGGCTTCTCTTGACTTCAAGGAAGCTTTCATTTGGCAGGTGTGGATTGGGATCTCACTTCTCATTCACAGTATCTGTGGCAAAAAATCTGTGGTACCAGTGAACAGCTCCCCACTGCGCCCCTTGCAGAGCATAGAGGAGCACTCCCTGCACTCCTGAGGTCTATTTTACTCGATGCTGTTTAGACAGGCTTTGGCCTGGATGAGATCCTAAGAACTATGGACATGACTGCTGTGGGCTGTCAGAACACTCAGCTCAGCAACCTGTGGGTTTATAAGTTGCAACAGTAGCATTAACTGCCAAAATAAGGAGTGTAAATTAGCAAGAGAGCAATTACCTTTTTCACATGTAGTCCCACCGTATGGCTCAGGGCAGTGACAGCTGAAGTCTCTTCCTTTGGCTTCACATGTACCACCATTCTTGCAGGGGTTGGAGAAGCATGCATCTGCAGAGGTAAGGATGGAGATCTTTCAGCCTCTCAACCTTCATCACCTGCTTTTTCTTCTTGCATTTTGTGGCTGCAGGAGTCAGCAGGCACAGCACCCTGTGTAACAATTGCTGTGCTTATGCATCAGCTCAGCAGCCACAGGAGTGGTTCGAGTTGCTGCAGAGTTTATTCCAAGCTGCAGTGGCTCATGGCTTTGGGTCTGGGGCTGCGCTACTCCCTTTGCCCTGTCTATTACAGAGCTGTAATGGGGCAAGTCCATTCCTTTGATTGGGGGTAGATTTGCCTCTCTGGCATTGCTTCTGGCTGTCTGCCTTCATGCACTTAGTCTGGAGCGATGTGGATTTGGCATTGTCCTGTTTGGAACATAGCATTAAATCTCCCATGGAACAGCCATCCATTAGACTACTACCATACCCCTGGGTGGCTGTTGCCTCAAGGGAGCTGGCACCTGATGAAAGTCACTTGTGTGCTGCTCTTTACGCTGTGCTCAACATCTCCACTGCAGACCAGGCTGCCAGGAGCAATTGGTATTGGAGACAGACAAAAGTCAGCTCTGCTTGTTTTGTACCAGGGGATAACTTGGGAAATGTTACAGGCAACTTCCCTGCCTCTCTTTTTGAGTCCCCTGAGCAATCTCAAGGATCCATTCCTGTTTTCCTGAAGTTCAGCAAAACAAAAAAAGAAAAGGAAATAAAACCCCTGCAACTGATAAAAGAAGAAGAAGAAGAAAAAAAGAAACCTGCTCTACATTTGATTCCTAGCATAAATACAGAACATATATTCCATGAAAACAGCAATTACATCTTTCAGTGTCTATAGACAAATAAGCCTATGCTTTTTTGTAGTAGCAATCAGAAATGTTCTGCATGATCAGAATCCATCCTGTGAAACCTGGAGATAAAACACAGGATCCTTACAAGAGAAATACAAAGAAGAACACTGCAAACGATCCTCCTAACTCATCCCTTTGATGCAGGCATTTCGAGAGCAAGCTGGCAGCCAGGCCTGCCATGCTCACGCTTCAAGCACAGGGTTGGGATTTTACCCCTTCCTTCCCTGCCCACCCCTGAGAGGTACCTTTCATGTCAAAGCTGTCACCTAAAGATGTCTCAAACCAGCTAATTTCTTCCCAGGGCTCCTGCTGGAGGTTGGTGTCCTGATCCGGTTCTGTGTAGTCGTAGTAGTTCTCGTAGTCATCAGCCTCATCTGCAGGGAGGGGTGAGAAGAGAGTGAAAGAACAGAGGAATTAAAACTGGAACAAGAAAACTTATGAAAGAAGTTAATCCCTGAGATGGACAGTCCTTTTTCCTTTCGGTCATTTGGGATGTCAGTGGGTTTAGAGACCATCTTGAGGACCAAAGGTGCTGTTCAGCTCCTCCTTGGCATAGGCAGAGCTCACCTAGTGCCCAGCATGGCCACCCTGAGCACAGCTGGCCCCAGCGCTGCCCTTGAGGATGCTCCTGAAGGGCACTGGGGCTCTGGCTGCCCAGTCATCTCCTGTGGTAACAGTCAGGATGCCCCAGAGGGGATGCAGGCCAGGGCTATCCAGGCAAATCCCCGTGTGGCACCACAGCCGGGGCAGATGCTGAGGCAGGTACCAGCACAGTGACAAAAGGAGATTCAGTTTCCTATGAGAAGAAGGGGTTTTCTTTGTCCAACTGCTTTGCTGACCATCACCACTGCTGTTGCAGAATGAGGCAGGGCCCTCCCCAGCTCAGGGGCCCTGCTGTGTGTGGGAGCACAGAGTCCCATCTCGAGGGCAATCAGGGGACAGAGGCCCTGACGCATCTGCAGGTCTGCGTGACTTCTCACCCACAAAGAGCCTTCGAGGAGTGAGAGCCCGGCACTGCAGACACGTGCTGAGGAGCCCACCCCTGCCTCTGCCAGCCCGTGGCCTACAGGAGCCAGTGTCCTCACGGGGCCCGCGGGGACCCGCGGCTTCGCCAGCCACGCTGGGGGGGTTGTTTGATTAAAGTGGGCTGGCGGCTCCTTGCACAGGTACAGCTCTTGCCAGTGGAAGCCACTGCAGTGTTTCAAAGACAAGCTATGGTAATGAGCAAAGCTAAGCTACGTACAGAGACATTTTAAAAAGCTCTCCCCTAGGGCTGGACCGATGGCCCCATGGATAATGCTCTGCCTTGAACTGATTATCGACTGCATTATCTTAGTTTTCTCTCCTCATTCATTCGCTTGCAGCCTTTATCTTTATTCTTTCTTTGCTTCTGAAAAAAAGAAAGAAATTCCACGTTTGTACAATGGGTGTTTTATATTTCATATTAAAATAGAACTGTCTTTTTTCTTCTTTTTTTTTTTTCCTACATGCCAACTCTCGTTTCTCACCAAAAAAAAAAAAATAGAGGAAAGTTTCACCTCATTTATTGCTATGTCAAGTCAAGACTCCTTTTCCTCAGCTCATTATTTCCACAGGAGCCGAATCTCGACTATGTGCAAGTGTTGCAGAAGTGTATGCCTTGCTGGGGAACAGAAGGATCTTGCTGAAAGATAAGGACATTGTCTACACTGTACAAAATTAAATTTAATGTGATGTAGTTAAGGTAGAAAAACAAAAAGGAAGTTTTGCCTGAAATGCAGCCTCCAAGTTCATTTTGTTGGAGAGGAGATTTTGCAAATGACTTGAGGTTGAAGGAACTGTCTGAAGTAGTCTGATTTTGCATCCCCTGTTTATTTTCAGAATCTTAGAGGGGCACGTTGGCTTTTATTCTGCAGATGCTTTCTGAAGGATGGGGTATCCCTTTTTATGGAAAAAATATACCTGCTAAAAGTTATGAAGGATGAATAGGGGACTGACGGCTGCAAAGGCAGACTGCAAACATGCCAGCGTGCTTTACAGAGGCTGGTGAGGACTCTGCTGAATCAACAGAGGAAAAATAAGTGCCCCAAATGAGCACAAATAGCTAAGCTGTTGTAGAATCATCTACCCTGGTTTTTAAACCAACTGCTTAGTGTGAGTTGTTAAGAAATGAAGCTACTGTCACTTGATTTTTGTTTGGCATGATTTCTCAGCCACAGATTAATCATTTATTAATAACACCTATGTAATTACTTGATATGCTATGAACTATTTCTAAGTGCATCTCTTCTGTAAACAAGTTGACCGAGATGTAATTCATGTTTTGCAGGACGTGCTTCTGGCAGCTCTGAGTGGCTGGGGAGCACCACGTGCACTGATGGGGCAATTTTGGGACAGGCTGTTGCACACCTGAAGCCAGTTTGGCACCCAGCAGCCCTCAAAGAGAGCAAGTAGCCAGGGCTGAGGTAAAGCAGGCAACACTGACCAACCCCCTTAAAGGCTGGCAATTACCATTTCAAGAAATTTAATGGCCAAAGCATGGAGTTAAGGGTGCATATGGAAAGGGCTCAGAAAACATCAGCAAGCCCTTTTGGGTACCCAGGCCCCCATGTGGATATGGGAGTCAGGAAGCTGAGGTTACTGTCCAGGAGACCAGGCAAGGTGATGTAAGAGTGCAGCAGATCTGAGAAATGAGCAGTGTCCCTGCTTTCCCCATTGCCATCCCTCTTTGTAAAACTGAGAAACAGACATAGCTCCTACAGGTCACATGGGTGATGTTTCCCATCTTCCAGCTAGTCCATGTCATCTCCAGCTGCATGAAACAGTGGAAAACAAAGACCAGAAAACCCTGGCTGGGGCATATGATACCAAAATAAAAGGTGTCTTCTTATTTATCACTGCTTTGACACTAAATAACTGTTTGCCTTCCACATCTCTTATTTAAGAAGTGCTCCCATTCCAATTTTTTAAATTATTCATAACAAGCCATAGGTGTAGTAAAGCAAAAACAACACTTTTTTAAATCTGAGCACATAATTAAAGCACAAAATCTGATACACTGGTTGATTTAAACATATTACTAAATCAGAGTGTTCGTTCTTTGTAAGTGCTGGAAAACCTTAACATGCTTAAAAAAAGCAGTGATCTGACATTTGTCACTGAAATGTGACTATTACATGAAATTAAATTAGACATCCTGCATGCAAATTTTCAAAGAATAACTTTCCTCTGTGTAGTACAAAAAATCCCCCCATAATTGATAGACAGAGATTGACTTTTAAAGCTTCAAATCAGCTTTGAGGTCTGGGTGATCTTTTAAACTGCACAAGCTTTCATCTGCAGTTTTTCACATTACCAAGAGCTGTCAATCAAGCAATGGATTTCTGATCAATATCCCCTTGTTCATTAGCTTACACGGGCTCTCTGTTACAGAGAGAACAGATATCCCAATGCCGACAGTCACACTGTTTTCAAAACCTTCCCTGGATCAAGTGATGACTAATGTTCCAAGTGGGAAAGTGATGCATTAGGATGCCATCGGGTGACCTGAATTGCGAGGTAACTTTGTTGGACTGCAGTTGTCAAGATGAGTGATGTGCAGAGTTAAAGCCTATTGCCAACACACATCAAGAGCACCAGAAAGTACCCAGCATTTATTCAAGCTCTCTGAACCTCTGGAGACTGACTGAAATCTGGCCTAATTTAAGCAGGATGAGTTTTCCTACCACCCCCCTAAATACTTTTTGTCCCCAGCTCTGAGATTATTGTAGTGTTATTTTTATGAGGCTGAAATCCTGACTGTATTTTAAATAATGAGATATTCCCCATTTACTTCTGCAGAGATGAGACCTCACAGTATTTCCTCCCTTCCAAGCGGGCTGTGGCTGGGAGTATCTGCAGCTTCAGAAAGGAGACTGGCTAACAACAAAGCCAGAAAGCCTTTCAAATAGTTTTGTGGCTGTTACTTAAAAGCAGTTTTGCAGCATTTTTTCCCTCAGAGGGATGGATGTGGGGCGAAGGGGGACTGTGATGGTGAAGGAGTGGAGACTTGCAGGGGGATGGGGAGTAGGAGAGTGGAAGGACAGACGGAAGGACCATACACCACAAGGCACGGAATGAATTAAAAAATTGTGAAAGGGATACTCTACCATCAAAAGGCAGATCAACCGGTTTGCACAAGGCTGTGTAAACAGGTGTGCAAACCCTGAATCAAGTGCATGGCTGTGGCCAAATATTTGCAGAACCCGAATACTGAGCTCAGACACAAAAATTATTTGGAAATTTGTTTTCTACACACATGTTGTTAGAACAGCAACATTGATTTGGCTGGTGCTGTATGAGTGCCAAGATTTCTGGTTTGACCTGAAAGCTGAAATTCCACTGAAATGAACAGAAATGCAGATGAATAATGAGTGCATACTAAAACCCCCCCTATTTTTTTGCAGGAAAATGAGCAAAATTATTGTATTATTTCATTAGCTATGCATTAGAAACTCAAATCTAGGAGCCATTGAAATCAAGAAAAGAAAGAACAGGGCTTACCTGCAAAAATACTAAATTATTCAATAAAACCATAATCTTCTACTTGGACCATGTAGGCTGTGAAAGGATATACAAATCCTCACACATCCTACACATCCTCACACAATATTCATCACAGCTTTTCCCTTATCAACATCTTAATGCGATGCAGCCTTTAACGATTTTTTACTTGCATGGGCTTGTTTTTGAACCTTCTTGCACTTGGGACAAAACCTTGCAGAAATAAGTTCCACAGTTAGTTGCATGCTGCAAGGGAAAGTCAGCTTTCATTTATTTGACCTCCAGTTTTCATCCCCTTCTAGGCTCTTTGCTTATCCTTCTGTGAGGTTTGCAGCCCAGGACCATGACCTCTCCTCCAGACCATGGCCCACTGCATCACCCATAGGTCCCCAAAGCACATGAAGGCAGAGAGTGACAGAAAAGTCCTGGCTTGGGACGGAACTGAGAGTTCCAGGTGTGGTCCAGGAGAACCCTGTGATCAGCTGCACATTGGTACTGCTGCTGTACTTCTGGTTTGTCTCCAGTGTGCCAGACACACTCCTGGCTGGGATACGATGCAGCATTGTCTCCTGCACTGATGTACAGCACCTGTGGAGGTCTGAAAGCACTCACCATATTATTTGTCCGAAGTCAAACAGACTTTTTACTTGATGATAGACCTTCTTTTAAGCAAGGCTCTGCATGAAGTTAATATAATTCAGCACTGGGGACTAGTGAAGGGTCTTGATGAACCAGGTTGCCAGACTTTCAGTTTTGTGGCAGGCAGAAGCTAAGATGAAGAAAGTGAAACCACTTACCTTCCATCATGTTGGCCCAGAAGGAAAAATGGGAAGCCTGCATGAGATAATAAAGGTCAGAGAGTCAGTTTCTGAAAAAACAAAAGCCAGCGCAGAGCTTTGCTTACAGTACAAAGATTCTGTTTGCCCCTAGTGCCAGACATCCAGATAAGGCTGTTACCCACTTTGGAGCTAACTGGCCTAGATTTCAAGAGCTCTTTGAAAAGAGTAACAAAAAGTCAACAGTCTGTGGGAGAGGTCTGCCTTTTCCAAGCATACAGCCTAAGCTGCTGGGCTGGTCTGATTTGGAGCAAACCTGACCTGAATGAGTTAAATTGTCTCTTTGCTTATGAGGTGATGGCACATTGGCTACTTGTCAAGCTTCTCTGAGATGCTGACAGAGGCCACACTCCAGCTGGCTACCAAAGCAGGAGGCTGGGAGTTGCCCAGGCACGGCAGAGTGTATGTTGGGCAGTGCAGCATGGCCCAGGTCCTTACCTCCAGTGTGCCCAGTGGGATCTGGACCCCTGAGCTGGAAGGCTGTCAACAATGTCTGGATACAGGAGACTATTTCTGGCACTTTCTGGGAGGAAATGCCGTGTGTCCCACCTGCAACGTGGGGCTCCAACCTTTCCTGTTTGGCTCATGATCAAGGGCAAAAAAAAAAAGGGAACAGAAGAAGATGGAAAACAGCTCTCAGCCTTTGAAGAGTGTGAGTGAGGTTTGTCTGAAAGGAAAGGCACTGACTCTACACCAGGACACATCCCCAGTGTGACAATTTCCGTTTGCTTTCCCTCTTGCTCTAAATCCCAGCTGCAGACAGGATTACCTGCCTTCAGTGAGGATACACATGATAATGGTGGGTGTAAAGGAGATTTGAAGCAGCTGTTCTTCATCCCTCACATGATTTTAGGGAATAAAATGTATTTCCAAACAATTTAACACACATGGTAAGGACAGCACACATACACACACAATTATTATGTGCATCTATGCATTGCTACAGATACAATTAACTGTAAATATACGCCCTGTTTAGTCACACATTATTTATAGAAGAAAGACATTCTCAGATAACAGTGGTTGCGACTAAGAACAAGTGAATCAGAAGCAATGAATAAGAAACAGGACAAAATAAAAAAGCTCAGGATTCACGTTTGTGAATATTATCCGGAATATATAAATGAGTTTTTGCTTCAGGCACGTTTGCGTCCCTCTTGTGTTTGAGCCAGGGAGAACAGACACTCCAGCTCTCCCCTTCCCCACTGACATTAATGAGAGCACTATCCCCTGAACCACTCAGCAGAGCTCCTTCCCAGGTGCATTTGAGTGAGCCACACACACAGAGAACTAAATCCTTTGCAGCTGGAAGGACACACATCCTCACACAATTGCCCCTCCAGAATCAGTGTGGAGATGATGGTAAATGAGAAGGCTGTAAAAGCCCTGTCCTTGGTGTATACGTTTCCTGAGTGCAGGTACAGCTTTCTTCAGATCCTTTGCCAGACCCCAATGGAGACTGTATAAAGCAAAGGTCTAATTGCTCCATTTACAATTAGTGGTAGCGTTCATCCATAAACACAGACCAAAACAAACCCTGCAAGTGTACTTTCTTTTGGAGGAACAGATGAAACAAAGAACAAGGAAGCAGCATTGGGAGCAGTATGATGCAAGAAACATTTCATGTCCCTCTCCAGCTCTTTGTGCTGCCCTGTTGTGCTCTCTGCCTTGTGGGGTGGAAAGGGTTTGGGTCGGAAATGTTTGTCTTAGTGAGTTTGCCCCTGCACTTGGGGCAGCCCTTGGCACCCCAGGGAATGCTGGAGGGCTTCAGCCCAGGCTGAGCGAGGTGCACCAAGCTGTTCTGTGCCTCAGTTTCCCCAGCTGTAGGGTGGAGATGACATTCTCACAATGTTCACACCCCACGAAAATAGGAAAGATGAGAGATGTAACATTGCACTACACTACATTCTTTTCCAGCTTATCCACCTGTCCCTCTGTCCAAGCACAGGCAGAACTGACCACAAAAGGGCAGGTACCCTAAACTCCCTCTGGCAATGAACTGGTGCCCTCGACAGTGCAGGTTTACACTATCATCCTTCAGAGCTGGCACAGGCTTGGTGGCTGGTGACTGAGTCCCAGATTTTGATTGCTGCTTTTGGATGAAAGCCTCTGTCTGCTGCCACAGTATAAATGTTACTGGGAACAAAAGCTTCTGGAGCACCCAGCACAGAGAGTCCAGGAGTTAAACACAGTCTTTACTGTAAGGCTCCTGTATCTCATTTTGTACTGAGACTTTCCCTCCCTGTGAGCCTGTCACGAGCTGCAGCAGCAGAGCCACAGGAGACAAAACCTCTGGCAGAGCTGACTTCTCAGCATGGAGAGTTTTCTCCTCCCTCCTGAGGTCCACTGGACCACTCACCAGACCACACTGGTTTTGAAGCATTTTCTCCCCTGCTAGCCAGCACAGGGCCAAATTTTACCATCTGGATTCATGGTGTGAAGCTTGCCATGGTGGTGTGCAGCAGAGGAGGAGGAAGAGCTCACTCCTTCCCTCCTGTCTGCTGGAGCTCTCCCCTTCCTCCACTCCAGGAGAGGATGTGGGATGCAGGATGTTGGATATGGGATGCAGGATGTTGGATATGGGATGCAGAAGGAGGCTGTCAGGAGGGGTGCACAGGGTGGGAGTCCGGGAGGCGGCTGCAGGAGGGAGTGCAGGCAGGGGCAGTGAAGGCAGGGCCTCCTGCCTGCGGTGCCGTATTGCTCGTGGCCAGCAGAGGAGGATCTTGTCCTTCCGACGAGGTGCAACACTGAGCCCAACGAGGAGCAGGATTCGAACAAAAGGAACGGGGGCGGGGGGAGAAGAAATTAGACTATGGGGCTGGTTTCACCAAACAATCTCCTTGCTGCAGCTCCACACCGATACTTTGTGTGCTCTGTCAAGAGGGAATAAAATCGCTGGATTCTGTTCATAGCCGATCTGCAGTGATGAGGGACAAAGCTGGAAGAATTTGCAGAAAGCAATTTTAAATTTTATTACTTTAGGCTCATAAAAAAGGAACCCTAAAAAAAAAAAAAGCTAGGAGGGACATTTTATACGGGTACCAGTGCACTGCTGGCTATGGAGCCAACTACATTTATAGGGCTCCTAGAAAAAAATTGTGAAATTCAAAATATCCTAATTTCACCTGACCTTTGTTGTCTTTTGTCACTGTAATGATTAACACTTCACTAAAACTTTAGCTTCATTCCTCCAAAGAACCTTCAAAATTTTGCTAAATAGATTTTGTACTAATATTAAACATTGCAGATACATGATACACTCAATTTTTCCATTTCAACTCCTTAAGAAAGAGAGACTAATGAAATGTAATAGATTTCAAACAGAAATGACAGAACCATGAACTTTCCTCATCTCAGGATGGAATCCTGCGGCTCTTTCTCAGACAAAAATGTCCAGTTAATCTCTAGCAATTCTTTCTGCATAAACCCAGGAAGATTTGACCCCAAATCCAAGGGAAATTATTTACAGCTGCCAAGGGCATTCTGCAATTGAACTGTTTATTGTGTCTTGGGTACATTGCTACCCCTTATTACAACAAAAATTGAATCACTAAAACACAAAAGCAGGTGGAGAAAGAGAGCAAAAAGGTGACAGCCCAGGGTTATGCTGTGAATTCACATGAGTGCAAAACAGACTTCCAGAGAAAACATTGTAATTACTCAAGCTTGCATGGCAGAGTAGCAAGAGAGATGAAAACTAGCTCTGTACATACACACACACTGCAACAAAGCACTACAGGAATTCCAGTATTAAACTGCACTGCTAGGAATTGGCTTAGTCACTTAATTGCATTAAGTCCTGCAAATTCTCCTGCAACTTGTCACAAAGTGGCCTCCACAGCAGAAAAACAAAGATTATGCTTTCATTTGTTCATCTGTGCAGTCACAGCTTTGCAGCCAAGAAGGTGGGATGGGGTTGAACTGGAGAATGAAGATGGATATTTGATCAACTTCCATCCACAAGTGACACGAGCCATGAAGGAGCCATGAGGGCAGACACAGCTACTGCCTTCTCGTAGTGAACCCCTTGATCCTGCTGACAGCTCTCAGTAGGAACCTTTGTCTGGGCTGCTTGCCAAAGGAGGAGGGAATCGACAGTTCTGATGCTCTTACAATCGGCCAGATTTTTGCCTGCAACCATCTTGGGTCGTGACAGTCTTTGAACTTCAAGGGAAAGTGGCTTTTCCAGCAATGACATTGTATTTCTCAGCCAAGGCCATGGTTGCAGTATAATGAAAGCAGGGCATATTATCATCTGTAGCACACATGCAACACGTGTTTTTAGCCTGGGAAACCATTCTCTGAAAGGATTCCACCAAAACCCCTGAGTTCTTCACTTCTCTACTAACAAGACATCTCCTGCCTCCACACTGAACTGCAATTTGAGCATCAGAGTAAATGTTGTGGTCCTGGTCGACCAGTCCCAGAGAACCCAGAGAAGTTCACATTTAAAATCATTATTTTGCTGATTATTTCTTAGTGAACCCCCATGGTAGCACCTGATACAAAACCTAAAGGGATCCAGGGAAAAAGCAAGATCCTGCAGATGTGCTGCTGAAATTGGCTTGGTTCTCTGCTCAGGAGTTACCTGCTCCTGTTTTCCAAGAAATCAAAATTTCCAAATTAATCTCTGCACTGTAAGATGCAACCTGGTAGCAGCTGGGTGTTTTTAAAGCTGCTCACTGGTGGATGAGGTGTGCTTGTGCTCCCAGGTGGAAAATAGGGTCAGCCTTGAATGCCACAGCAAGGGGAAGCTACAAAATGTGTTTCAGGGGGCTGCAGGAGCCAGCTAGTCACACTACCACAAGTGCCTGTGCTATGAAACACTCCTACAGCCAGTGCTGGGAATGCAGGTTATACTGCTAGACTTAAAGCTTATGCAAAGTCATTAAGTCCCTTTAGTTACACAGGATATCAACCTGCACGCTGCAGGGCATAAGCTGATTGCCTTCAGGGGTCAGCAAGCAACGCTTCCCTCTCTGAGAGCACGGTGCAAAATTAGCTGGGGGCACTCCCAGGGCTTTGTTGCTTTCGTGCTGCATCAGGCAAATTTAGGCGAGCATTGCAGAAGGGTATTACACCTGATGGACCACAAATCCAGGCAGGCTTGGCAGCATTCACTTCTCTCTGCAGTGATTGGTTTGCAACACAGTGGAGCGTGAAACCCTTGTGTGCATGATGAAGCCCTGGAGTGAGGGCGAGGGGAGCAGAAGTGGGAGTTTGCTACAGGAATGGATCTGTTGGGCATTAGAAAAAGATGTCAGACAGAGTTGACTTTAGAACATCCTAAAATGTTGGTCTCCAAGCACCTGAGGCAAGGAAAGACACGTACCGCTGCCAACAGCATCCTACTTGCTGTGCGCCAAGAGGGAGATAGGCCCTTATGATAAGGGACTCATTTTTGCAATTGTTTGATCTTAATGTGATACTTTTATCCTTCCCTTTCCGCTACTAAGTGCACTTGATTATTGGATTGGGCAAGGCTAGTGATTTTGAAACACTTTCCACCACAACTAAGAGGATATCAATTTTTTGAAGTGCCGAAATATTCAGTGAAGAGCCACCTCTTCTAGTCTGACCCTTGCAAATCTTCCTCCCTGCTGCCAGGGAAGTTGAGTTTGCAGGCAAATTTGATACAAGGAAAAGGACTGATCTGAACACCTGTAGATTTAAAAATAACTTTTTTTCCCTGCGAACATGTGCTGAATCACTTTAGAGCACTGTTAATTGGGAGCTGCAGCCTGGTGTACAGGCAGGGGCAGCACTGGAGTGTTGTGGGATCCAACTTTGTATTGTCCTGTTCCAGATTTCTCTAGCCCAACTCAAGCATACCATTTAAATCTGAGTGTATTCTAGGAAGTTTGCTTCAGAACAAGTCTGGATAAGTGAGGATACACAGCTCGGTTGCAGCAGAGTTCTCTGGCTTTCTCTTCGGCTAATTAAGGAATACTTAACAATAAAATGTCTTGATGGCAGGCACATTGCTACTACAGTATCTTGCTGAGCAGAAGTGAAATGAAAAGCAGGGGGAAAAAACCCGGAACCCGAGAACTCCTGCCATGTCTGAAGACAGTCTTTGGTGCAGTTGCACCATACATGCTAAAGTAAAGGATCAAATTCTGACCTCACCATGCAGCTTTTTGCTTTTTATGGAAATAGTTTGGATTCATGCAGATGGCATCAGTTTCTCTTCAGGTAGTATGAAAGAACTGAATGAAAATTTTTGCCTTAGGGTTCTGCTCCAAACCTGCCAGATCCATGAATGTCCAAGTATTTTCTTGTTCCATTGTGACTGACTGAGCACGAACTACTGCTTAAACCCATTTTTGACTTCTGCTATATTTCACCAATAATATTTGTTAATCAACTTATTACTTATAAAAACTTCTAAAACCAGATTCAAATAAAAATGATGAAGATAGTTCTAGAAAAGGTTGAAAATAGGAATTTAAGGGTGTTTTCTGTGGTTTCAGCAAAGTGCATCATCTATTATTTTTTCATTCAAACTATTTTAGTGCAACTTTTTCTTCAGGACAAATCATTAAGACAAAAATATCCTCTCATAACTTGTTTGTCATGCAATGGTCACATCATGGCAACTCATTCCCCTCTTTTTTTTTCTGGGATCCATGCCAAGTGCTAAGCCAGAAAACCTTGTTATAGTAATTATGAAGAAAAAGCATGTTTTATTAAAAACTAGCCTGCTGAATATTCTGTCGTGCTGCTTTTCAATGACAGCAGAATTGCTTTTGCATTTTAGCAATGTTAATGAATTTTCAGGGGCGGGGAGAGATATAGTCTACATTTTCCATTGCAATTTTTAAAGCAACATCAGATTAGGACTGCCAAAGGTATTGAATCAATCTAACACTTAGGACTAGTTAGAAAAAAATCTGGGCAAGACTTCATGTTGTCTAAGACTGGTCCCACATCTTCCTCACTGAGCATGAATTAACACTGCCAAATTCGTTAGGAGCTTATTTGTATGAAGTGGCGTTCCCACAAAGTCTGTAAAACTGGCATTGAAGTATCCTAGAGCTGATCCCCTCAGTAAGAGGCTACATGTACTACTGGAACAAGTGTGACATTGGTCCTGGTTATACGCTAATTAATCATTACTCTATTGAGTTGTAAAAATCACTGATCTCAAATTCCAGACTTCTTAAAAATATCTATGCCCCATTAAACCCCCTCACTATATATTTTTCCCGAAGAATTAAATTTAAACACATCAACATCTGAATTTTTGAAACGCATTTCAGTGAATATGAACCTGCACACATAGGAAATGTCACTAAGAAAGCAGATGTTTTAAAGAACCTCAGATTCCTTCACGAGAAAATCTACTTGATTGCTTGGAAGAACAAAAGAATTTTTTTTTAAACTGACTTTTAACTTTCTTTTGATTACAAGTCATTCTTCCAATCTTCTTTAAAGAGGAGATGAATAGATGTAGGAAAGTATATCAAGCTCTACCATGGCAGAGCTCTGGTCACCCCTAGCTGTGTTGAATATTTTGCCATTAACCTTCTTCCCATGTTAGCAACAACGATAATTAAGTCATTCAAAACATGTGGCTGGGGGAATTTTATCTTTTACAGAAGAGTTTGCAAAAGTCCCAAGGCAGTGCCTACCTGTTTAATCCAGTATTTAGTCCCTTCAGAATGAAGACTGGAAATAAGGAAGAAACTATTTATGGTGAGGGTGGTGAGTCACTGGCACAGGTTGCCCAGGGAGATGGTGGATGCCCCATCCATAGAAACATTCAAGGCCAGATTGGATGGAGCTCTGAGCAACTTGGTCTAGTGGAAGATGTCCCTGCCCATGGCAAGGGGGTTGGGACATGATGATCTTTAAGGTGCCTTCCAACCCAAAACATTCTATGATTTTAAGATGAGCTGCCCATGCTGCAACCTGGTGTTCTGGGACATTTCTTAGTGCCCAGGGCTAGAAGAGGGACTATGCTCCCCACCACAGACCACTGGGAGTGAGGCGACCACTGAGTGTACCCAGAAGAGCCATTCCTTGACACTGTAGATGTCTGCTCCAAAAAAAACCATTGGGCTTCTCTCTTATGCTGCATTAACTTGGTCACCTCAGTGGCCTGAAATGCAGATACAGCAGAGCTGGCACATGGAAAGAAAAGGAGGATAAAAACATACTCACGCACAAACATGTGGTCCCTAGGAGAATAACCAGTGGAAGAACTTGAAGGATCAAAGCACTGCTAACCATTCTCATCTTTTTCTTGAAATTAGCTTTTTCTTGAAATTAGCTTTTTCTTCTTGCCTATGTTTTTTCAGACAAGCCACAATCTTTCGAGGCCAAGCTAATTCAGTGCAAATAATTAACCATGCTTCAAATATTGTTTAATGTTCAACAGATTGCCCTGATCAAATAAATGCATCCTATCCAGATAATCACTGCATTGACCACTGGCAAATGTTCCAAATCAGTAAGTATCAAAGTATAAATTAACAATAAAAACAAGCATTGACCTTGTATTAGAAATATCTTTCGACTATTATTATCAATTGGAAAAAAAGTATGAAGCATACTTACCTCTCTCCCACCTGAAAATTACTGAGATCTAGTTACATAACATATGATTTTTAAAAATATCAAAGTGTGGGTTTTTTATTATTTTCTAAATTTCAGACATGAAACAGAGTTCATGTTCTCAAGCTTTTGTCCACTAATGTGAGAATCGGGATTCATTTTTTTTTTAACAGAATTTTAAATTCTTGAAAACCTCTATTCTCCTGAGGCTGAAGCATTTGTAACAACAGTAGCAACGCAGGAAATCAGAGTATTACTGCAAGATAAACAACCCTCTATTGCGGAAATGCTGACAAACTCTTGCTGATCAGAAATTGTTTGTACTACATGTTACAGAAACAAATGAAGTGACCATTCTTTCTCCAAGACAGTTTAGAACCTGAAAAGGAAGGACGTGATAGAAATAGTGTCCACATGCTGAAATATGAGGAAGAAAACAGTGAAATCCCAAGGGCTTCATAATTTCCCATCCTGAATGTGAATTTTGTGGTGAAAGAGACAGTTGTGAGCACTTGATTACAGTGACAGGTGCTGAAATTTCCAGAGAACCTTGTTTCTGCTGATTCCTTACTGTGGAGCATGAACAATCCTAAAGGAGATTTCATACACCAGAAAATACACAAAGAATTTCAGTATCCTGACTATGCCACATGTGCATACCTTAAGCAGGTGCCTATTAGCAATAGATAGATGTTTGAGACTTAGTATGTTGGTGGCCAGCCACAAATACAAGTTTATGAAATTCCAGATTCTTTAACTAGTTAGAAAGACAGCAAGATAAAAGGAGTTAGATAACACGCGACTTTATGTAATGTGTCCTTGAGTAAGCTGATTTGCACTGAATTTTAATAGAGCCCTGATTCATCAAATCTCAAACAGAATTAAGGTATGGACTGGATCCTAATAACATCATGCTTTATATCCATGAAAGATAAATTAAAGGATGCAAAACTGCTATTGACAAACATTGATTATATGTACTTTGATGGACTTTGAAGTTGTGCCAGATGCGTCTTGTCAGCCTCCAAAGTTTTCTTTTAAATCTCATTGCATAAGGCTTTTACTTTTTAATTATTTTTTCCCTCAGCCTCTTTGATCAAGAAAAAAATGTAGATCATATTTGTGTGATGCTATTTCCTATGCATTTTACTTAGATATGCCCTTGTGCACAGCTCATGATATGTAAGAAATGTTACATGGCACCTACTGATCTTACCGTGTTATCATGGGTGCTATTTAATACTTGATTGACCTTCTCAAGCTGCTGAGTGAAATCCTGCTATGTGCAGAGAGCTAGCACAATGCTCATGGTCTTTTTATACCACATAAATCTACACAATAAGATGCAAGAGACAAGGTTGCTGGTCTCTCTTTGTTCCCAGGAGGATTTTGACCAGTGAGAATGTCCAGTGGATCCATTTCATTCCACCCCCTGACCGTGGCAAAGTGGTCCTCATGTCAGACCCAATGGGAAGGCAAACCTCTCTGCAACTTCTTCTGGTTTTAGGAGATGGACTGACGTTTATACCAGAATTTTGACCAAGTGGAAGTCCTTCTTTCACTTTCCTATATATGAAAATATTTTGTCAGCAGGAAGCTTCAAGAAACTGAAAAGAGGCTTTGGAACCATTTTGATATTTTGAAGTTGTGAGTCCTCATGCACCATCTTGCTTTCCTTGTCCATGAGGATATGGCCAACCCCCTCTGGGCATGGGAATGCACAAAGTATATTGCTGTGCATGGCAAAAGGCTTCAAAGGTGGTGCAGGACTTGGGTACAGGTGTTCTCTTTTTTGGGAATTGACCATACCCTACACATCCAAGCCCATCCTAGTGATCATGGCTTGCACATCAGACATGAAACATCTCTCTGTGACAATTCAGGTATCTTCAAACAATAAACACAGAGGAAAAAAGAGTAGATAAATGCCATCAAATCCTTTTAAATTGAGAATAAATAGATGAAAACAAAAATTTCAAGTACTGGATCAGAACTGTGGTGGGCTGGGGGTTTTCTGCATCACTGTCAATACTGCCTTGAACAAATCATTTACTCTCAATATTCCTTCATTCCCATCACAACAATGTGGCTAGTAATTTCTCTGCTTTCACTGTGTCCTGTCTGTTTAGATAATAAACTCTTCTGGCTCACTATTTTTTCCTATATTAATGAGCAGCTCCAGGCAAAAGACATGCCCTGTCCTAGCTGTGATGTCTATTATAAAGGAAGGAAAAGAATAACCTAAAAGACTGTATTCTCAAATGATTTATTTGGAATTACTACTAAGTATTATACTCTATAATGCTTGAGCAGCTTTGGTTGCCAAAATAAACAGCAGAAACACTACTTTGTCCTTTTTTTCCCCCTGAAATGGCAATTTCCACTGAAAAAATATTACACTTGGATATTTTTCTGCCACTGTACAGATGACTTGAATTCTGATTCTGGGAAGCATTTTGAGCCCTTCCTGGATGATAACTCTTCTCCATCCTCCAACACAAATGAATATTCTGTGCTGGATCTACCCCTATGTGTCTAGTGTGTGTGGATTATTATGCTGTTGGACACACTAACTGCAGATCTAGTTATTAACACCAGAATAAACAAATCACCACAGCTGTGGGGGAAGAGAGACAATCCCAAAGGTAAAAGCAAGATAAAAACATCTACTATGTGACTCTAACAAAGGCAGAAGTTCTAGAAATACTTGCTGGCATCAGCCCACAAGAGCACAAGCCAGGCCCTTCAAGGGTAAGAACATCTTCAGAGTCAATAGCAATGCCATGGAATATGCATGGATGCTTTGACTTTGGTCTTTTCCATGGCTACCATTTTGTGGCTTTCTTTAATCAACCTAACAACTGAAAAACCCTACACATGTTCGTGCTTCCTCTTAATGTTCCCTCTACTTCCATTTAATACAAGCCCTCTTCAAACTGCAAATGAAAATGAGAAAGCAGAAGCCCTATTATTCCTCTTTATACAGAAGGGCTGGAGTTGTGAGAGAGTATAGGGAATTGACTTTAATATAAAATCTGGGAAGTGGAGGAGGGGTAGTCTCTATGAGAAATTCATCTTGGTGCAGAAAGCCAGCATGAGGTCTAGACATGCCTTAAATCAACATTTAAAGTGTTGTGGTTGCATTTTGTTTCATAATTCTCTCTAGCAGCACATTCCCAGTGATGGTTTCAATTCTTGGGCTCAGATCAAAAGCACAGTAAAAAATTTCAAGACAATCAAACAAACAAAAAACAGAATAAGTGCAGGCAGCAGAAAGTTCTGTTGTACATACAAGAGGGCTCTTCCCTCATCCACCCTGCTGCAACCCAGAAGTAACTCATCAAAGGCTTTATGCAAGCTCAAAGCTGGTGCAAGAAGCTGAGCTGATTGGAGAGAGAGGCAATGCCACCTCAGGGATGCACACCAGGACCAGCAGCCCCTCTCTGACACTGATTTGGTACCAAACTCTTCCTCTGAAGGTGCATAAACACCACCTTGAAGACCAACCTGCCACGGTGGAGCTTTGTCCAAGTGCTCAGTCAAAGACTGACAGACACCTGGCTAAAAGATTTTCGGTCCTCTTCTGGCCTTTTGGGTGTTCTTTTATATCTTTCCTACAACAGTTCCAGATATTCTTGTTAGCTGTGCTGCTTTCTGAGCCCATTTCTGTGTCTTGGAGTTGCCTGCTAAAAGCATTAGAATTGTAAAGTGGTGGATGAAGGAAGACAGTTTTGCTTTCAAGCTGAAAAACATGCATCAAAGCCCCTGTAGTAAATTTACAGAGTATTAAAAACAAACAAAATCTGACCGTAGGGTAACATCATTTTAGGAAAGTTGCGATGGCCTACCTC
This sequence comes from Corvus cornix cornix, assembly GCF_000738735.6. NCBI lineage: Eukaryota > Metazoa > Chordata > Aves > Passeriformes > Corvidae > Corvus > Corvus cornix. The sequence goes on from NC_046336.1 coordinate 8,403,398, forward strand.
AAAGTCTGCATTTAATGTGCACAGCTCTCACTTAACCTGCCTAGGCTATAAATCCCAAGGGCCAAATTCTGTCCTACCATCCTAAAACAGAGATATTTTTAGACTGCAGAGGTAGAGCTAATATAGTCTCTCTGCTCCAGTTTCCAAACACCTCCTCCACAGGCCCCGTTGGTCGTTTTCCAGACAAAGTGGAGAGCAGGAACATTAATCCGAGGGAACTCGCACAAACAAAGATGTAATAAAATATGAACCCCCATGATATTTTGCATGCATTTAGAGGCAATCACAAATTAGAAAACACCTGATTTAAAGAAACCCCAAGACATGCCTCCAAAATGCATAATTAAATAATAATTACTGCAATTTTAAAAATTATTTTTTCTTCCCATTTGCTGTTGTGTTATTACTTTAAAGAGGAGTCACACATTTTTCATTGAGTCATCATTTGTTTTCAGGAGAGGACTCCAACAGGTGATCATACAGTAATACACATACCAAATCTCTGGCAGTTCTTTGGCAGAATGATTTAGTATGTTGTTCAATTATTTGTCTGAATGACTGAAATAACAGAGACAAGTACCTTCAGGTGCAATGATGCACAAGTGTTATGGGCACAGGTATGCAGTTCTGACAGAGCCAAAGAATCTTACTTCAGTAAGAACTATACAAATATTTCATTCTCCTAAAATGTTTACATTTCCTTGAGCAACACACTAAATAATTATATAAAACAGATTTTAAATTTTCATTTATTATCTAATGGTCATGACTGCATATTGACGGAATTGTTCATCTGAATGGTCAGCTGAAAGGTTGTTCATGGTGGTAGACCCTGCCTTAGCCTCTTGTTCTCCCATGTGGAAGTGGTGACATGAGTAGCCTTATGTCATATTTATCTTGAACATTAAGATGTTGACTAATTTCAATCTCAGCTTCCCCAGGTCAAAATTCCTCTTTATGTTCCATCATCTCAGAGCTATACTTTGACCTGGATTTTCTTTCTGAAAAGCAATTTTTTTGTAGATACTGTTCCATTATTCAAGCTCATTTTTAACATAGTTGGAGTAAAACAAATATTTTTTAAATTTCAGATTCTGAAACTTGTAACAAGCAACACAGCATGGTTTGTACTTTTCTGCATGTAGCAGTGGCAACCACAAGTAAAACTGATTATGGTTTTTATCAGACTTTCTGGGATGAGAAAGTTTTCTCTGGAACAGCAATGGTAAATGTGAGTACCACATCAATAACTGTGGTGCTAATAGCTTGTAAGTTAGTCACTGGAACTGTGAGCAGATCCTAAGGGATTTTGTGTCCTGTTTCCACTTAACTCATCCTTACCTTCCTCTGAAAGCTTCAACCATTCTTCTTCCCCCTAGTTCACTGCATTCAGCACTGTTTTTCTGCTTCCCTCTAGTCCTCTTCAACCAGTTCTTTTTTTGACCAAGAGCCTACCAAATCTCTTTTTTTCCCTTTTCCACTCTGTAATTTCTGTTCTCATTGCAATCAAACCTTGAAGTTCCTATGAAACGCTTCACAAGAAGGATATCAGTGAATCATTTTGGCTGTTGTTAAAAAGAACTTTTTGGGAAAAAGTCGATATTTTGTGTGCAAAGCAGCACTTTTTATACAGGAGGTTTAGAGAGGCCCCTAAGCTTTCACTGCAAATTTTGATTGTGGAGGTGCTGGTATGGGTAATTACAGTGATGTTATAATCACTCCTAAGCCAGGCATTGCAAAACAGAATAATTTATTGTTAAACTTAATGCAAATGTGCTCCAAAGTGGAACTGATTCCTGAACAGCCTGATCTCAGCTCTTTAGTGACATGTTGAAGACAGTGAAGCAATAGGGTTACATTATTTTAAAGTCTGTGGTCTGCTGTAACAGTACATGATTTTTTAAATGTGTATTTATTTTACCTTTTCCCTTTACCATGGTGCCTGAGTGGGACCCCAAAAACTGAAGCAAAAAACCCCCTTGAGGGAAGGAACTTTCACACCATGTACAAAATGCTTTGGAAAAAGAGGCTTCAGGCAGGAGAAGAAGCTGGAAAACCCATTTTCCCTGGCCCCTGAAGCTGCTCCTTAGTGGATGTTCCCATGCTGGAGCTGCCCAGCTCCTGACATTGCATCCAGAAAGGAGGTCTGACAGAGAGACGCTGCACATAAATCCCCTTTGCTCTGTACATTTTTGGGTCCATCCTTCCAGCAACCTGCCCCATATACTGCATGCTCAAGTAAATTCCAGAGGAAGGAAAAAGCACGTCTGAAGTTACCCCTTCCCCTTCCTTCTCTGCCCTTTCCTCCCCAAGCAGATGTACCCCCTCCACAGCCCATATTTCCAAACTTTTTTGCTTCTTTGAGTGATTTTCATACTCTGAAACAGCATCATTGAATTTTGCTTAGTTAAGGCAAGACAGCTCATGTCAGAAAATGTTTGCTAGATTGGGTCTCATTTTGTAACATTTCCCCTCAAAGGATGATTCAATGATGCATCTTAGAATCAGATTCCAGAGAGGGAACTAAAAGAAACATCAATAAAAAAAGAAACTGTGAGGAAACTAAATATAGAACAGGCCAATATGAATTAAACAACATGCTAGAAATCTTCACACAATAATTGATTTGCTCATTTGTACTTCTTTCTATTCTTTAATCTTTCAGCAGGGCTTCAATCCTCCCCCCATTGCTTTTTTAATATTCTCTGTTCATCTGTTGTCTACAATATTGTTTCTGATCTCTCTCATCCCATCAATCATCTATAAAAAGAGACTAGTCCACACACTCTGGTCTCCAATCCTAATGACTGTAAAGAACTAATCACCTAAACTGAGTGATGTTCATTGTTGTAAGTGTCTCTTTGATTTATTAAACATCTCTGTATAAATTCCTGCATGTTTTGCAAGTTGTTTCCTAGAACCTGTATGAAGGCACTTTGAAATCCTAAAACTGTCTGCTTATGGGGTTTTTGGTTCACCTAATAAATGGATTCTTGTCATGAAAAATGAGCTTTTACTTAACTGAAAGGACCACTCAATTCCAAATTCAGGTCAGAGCCTCAGTTTGAGCTTCCCTTGAATATACAGCAAACTTACAAAGGCCACTCATATACACTTTATATTAATTTGAAAACACTGTGTGCATTGCTTTGGGATGTCTGCCTGCTGATGGAGAGCCATAGACACTATGGAAATACTCCTAATGATGGCATTTTCCATAGCTGTCTCTTTCACATGCTGTTGCAAGCTCTTCAGTTGTGCAAGTGGACTTTAAATCTGATTAATTAAAGCTTAAGGACTGAATATTTTCACAACCTGTCCTTGTCAAAGCAACATTTTCAGCGCCGTGCCATCAGTGTGCAACCGCCCCACACAGTGACAGGGTGGGATTCAAGGGCTGAACTCGGGGCCTTTTACACCACGCATCAATGGTGAGGCCCCTCAGTGTCCACCAAGGAATCTGGGTGTCACCAAGGTTGGGGATTCTCAAAAGGTTTTGGGAACTGCCTCCCCATCTAACCTGGTCTCACTTGAAAGGAAAAGAGATGCTAAGTACAGAGCAGAACTCAACATGAGCGAGGTGTGTCTGAAGACTGTGTGAGGCTTTTGAAAGAACCCAACATTATGTTCTTGTGAGGTAATTGCCAAAAATGGGGACTAGACAAAGCATTAAATGGGCACAGCTGTTGGTAGAACCACACTCAGGGGACAACACTAAAAACAGAGGACCAGTTTCACCAAAAAACCCTCTCTGCACTTTTCATGCTTTTTCACCAGCACCTTAGGGTGCAGGACTAGAAAGAAAAGGTATAAAGCGTTTGAATGAGGCCATTCTGGGAAGGATTCTTTGCCAATGAGAAATCCACTCCCCCTTCTCATGCTGGATTTGCATAGAATATCGAGTGCCTGCTAAAAATAAAGGCATGCTCCTTAATGTTCACCCCAGTCTTTACAGCAGTTCCTGGCTAATGAACCAGCCACTGTTACAGGTGGGTGAGTTTCATGCATTGATTGCCTTACTGCCCCATACTAAGTAAAAAAGATGTTAATGATCTTATTATTACAGAAACATCATGAAACTCATAAATATAGATTCAACAGATAACATCACAAATCTATGAAAACCCTTCTTTCAGCACAGTATGGGCAGAGTTATGCTGTCAGAAAAAAAGAAGTGGGGAAAAAGTGTGTAGAAATTATTCTATAGAATTGCCCACTTTTTATGTTTACAAAACTAATACCTTACAGATTTTGTGCTCTTTAACCATTAGCAAAACAGTCTCCTACACCCCTGTGGTAAGGGTGCATTAAGGCAGGCTGGTAAATCTTGGTTTGGTGTATATAGCTCATATGGGTTTCCTTTTCACTGTCGGGTTAGCAGATCAAGTGTTACTCTTAGAATGAGCTTTTGTTTCTTTGCATTTCATTTAGCATTCCAGATTTGCTTTCTGCCTGTATCTCAGGATCTCAAGCAAACATCAGTGTTTTGTGATTGCAGTTGTCACCTAGAGTAGCCACAGAAAGTGATTATCTTCCCCACAAGTGCCCAGGCTCGGAAAGGGCTGCAACATAAAAACACAGCAGAAGAGGGATCTTTTCTCTCTCTCTCTAAATATATATTTTTAAAGGAAAATGTGGCAATGATGTTTTGTGGGGAAATTTATATTTTCTTCCCCCAAATAACTGAAAAACAAATACAGATAAAGTAGATTTAAATTTCTGTTCAAGCGAATATTCGAGGAACTGATTAGTGAAGTTTATAATGTTTCCATTATCTGTACTGACATACATATAAACATATATAGTTCCTGTGAAATATATTTCTATTAATATTAGGTGAGAGCACTCCATTACCCTTTTACAAGAACATAAATAAGTAATAGCCAGCCGCAATACTGGTGTCAGCATCTTTATCACAGGTGCTGATTTGGGCTAGATGATTTCCAAACTCTCAGGAAGGAGAGACTCATTTCTATTCTGAGAAGCTCCCACGCAGGGGACCATCACACAAATGGACAGAGACTAGGGACAGCTGAAAATTTCTACCAGTGTGAACTCCCTGCACCACAGAAAGGCTTGCAGGAAGAAATGTTTCTAAAGAGCTTCAGAAGTAAAGCGCAGGCAGGGGAGAGCTTTTGCGTTGTGAGAAAAAGATCACCAACAGGAGAGCTGAAAGCTCACAAAGAATTTAGCCCCCTAGCAAGTTTAACCAAAACATTTGCTCAGAGTCATATCACACCATGCTGCAGTTGGATCACCTAAACTAATACTGTATCCTTAAAATATTTACTGATGATGGACTCCATCAACAAATTTAGTAGCAGTAGTTTCACTGAGAAATGATATTTGATTTTCCTCTGTACAACAACACTGGCAATTTCAAATCTATTATCTCACAACCTACCTCAATATTAGAAGTTTGTTTTGTTTTTTTCTTTTTTGTCAAACAAATGCTTCCCAAATCTCTGTGGGATACATACATTGATGATTTAATATGCTTTGCAATCCACTGAGCTTTAAACATGTCAGCTCACCTAGGAATGGATATATTTACATCCCTGGTTTGGGAGAAAATCCTACATCTTGAAGAAAAGAAACAAAGACCTTCATTTTCTGATTTGTGTGCCTGTTGTTTGGGTTTTATTTTCTTTTGTTTTTCCCAGAAAGATGGTTGCTGCTTGAGAGGCTCCAAGCAGTAAAGAAGACTGAAAGTAGTTAGCCTTGGAGGAGGTGAACTGTATGGTTAGAGGGCAGAAAAGGAGGTCAGAGGTATATATGATCAATACAATATTGCACAGGAACTGCCACAGAGGACACCTCATGCCTACTTTGTGTGAGCACTTATAAATACCTGTCTGTATCGCCAATCCCTGGCTCAGCTGAAAAAGGTTCTGTATCTTTGACGTGAGGCAAGAAGATCTCCATCCCCGCAGTTCTACTGAGATTACTCAGCTGTGAACAGATAACTCGATACAAAGAAGAGGAAGAAAAAGCAAGGAAAAAAGTAGAAGCAGACAATTTCATAGAGCCCAAACCAGACAAGACTCTCTCTGATGACCAAGGGAAAAGCTTTGATAAACGGTAGGGCAGCTCCTCAAATCCAGGTCTCTGAAAGTGGGGGTGGAACACTGCAGGAAATAATATGAGAGTCCCTGCTGTGGGAGTCAAGGGAGACAGGGAAAATAGTTCAGGTAATAAAAAAAATGTTAATATTACAAGAGTGGAATGCATCTGAGTATAATTCCAGACTTTTAAGTTCAGTTTTCAAATCTCGGAGAAAGAAAGAGGCAGCCTGCTGCCATCTCACTAGTTTGTCTCTTTGGGCTTAAGGTGTGGAATAAATCAAAACTTTTTTTTTTGGAACGTGGTACAAAGAAATGCATTAATAATACATTAAAAAAATGTTCATCACGTTGGTGTGCATCAGTGGAAACACTATTTTAAAGAAACTATGAGCAACACATGAAAAGATTTGACCTAGGTTTCACTTCTGATGTGCCAGGGTGGGAGCAAGGCAAGCATTTCTCTTACCTACTGATGTGTTGCATCTGTGACTTCCCACTTGGGTAGAGAAGTTGGGTTCCCAATGCAGTGATGCTTTTTTTTTTCCCTACAAGCAAGCAAGGAAGTTTGAATCCTCTGAGCCATCCCCTCTAAGTGTGTCCAAGAGGAATAGAGAGAGAAATAAAACAAAACCACCCAGTTAGCTGGTAGCTGCCATGCCTTTTCTTCCTCTGCATGCTGAATGTTTGAATGTCTAAAGACTCTGATGTTTGCTGAGAACAGCAGTCGTATTTGTGCTCAGCTCAGCACTAGTGCAGACATGGAACACATGCACGTGCCTACATCCTGCACCTTTCTAAATGCTTGTGATTTCCTGCCCTTTAGCTTCCAGATACACACTTTAAAAAAAAATCAAAATTTTTTCTGATTAAAAGTATACCATTTCTATTTGTGGAAGAGCATAGCTGCAATAAATATTTGTTTCTAAGCTAGCTGAATCTATCCGCAATCACAGTGTGGAAAAGATCAAAGGGAAGGCAAGATAAACACAAAAATGTTATTTGTGATTTGGATTGTGGTAGAGCCCAAGTGCTCCACACAAAAATGGGACCTCCTGCAGTCAGTGGTGTACAGGCAAAAAGTGGAATTTTCTTGTCTTGTGAATCACCAGCAGTCTCAACAGGCAAATTGAACCCAAGGGAGATAAAAACAGATTATTTCTGTTAGTGACCAGAATAAGGAAATGCTCCTTTTGGCACGGCATCTCTGGTTCCCTTGGTTTGCAAGAGGTGTGGGCACCCTCTCTCCAGCTGGTCACAAGAGGTACCTGGGTTCTGCCACCTCTATGGGGCTCTCTGTCCAAGGGGGAACCCTTTGGAACCCTTGTGCTTCAGGAATATAAGAGTTTTGGTTCCACCAGCTCTTCCATGAGCTCCCGGGCCTCTCAGGACTGGTCAAGCATCATCAGACCAGACAATTTCCTGCACTTAGTGGCCACTTGGTGGACAGAGAGAGTGAACAATGGATGTGACTGTGCTGCCCCACTGACAATCGGTCATGCCCCACCCTCCAACTCAAGCTGGAGGACACCTCAGCTGTGCCTGGACAAGCAGAGGGAAGGTGAGTGCTCTGCATCCTACTCTGCATGTCCTGCCAGGTGGGGGAACCACATCTGACAGCCCTCACAGGGCTCTTTGCATGCATTTCATTCCTCTCTCCCAACACACTGCCACTCCATCACCCTCCTCGACCCAGATGGTCAGGTGAAGAGTATGAGAAAGGGGGAATTCACTGCTCCAGCAGACAGGCATTGCTCTCCCTATATATGCCTTCAGCCTGTTGTCACCATCTTCATTTGTAGTTTTGTGAACTACTTTTAACTTATTTAATAGACTATCACCATAGGAAAAAAGGCCCTAAGGAAAGAGAATAAAAGTTGTTACTTTGCTAAGACCTTGCCTGGCAAATTTCAACTCAAAAACCCCAGAGAATGCAGAAGAGATTAATGAAAATGCTGAGAATCACCATAATAATTCCAACTACCAGCACCAGTGTCAGCAGGCTCAGCAGGGCCTGTCATTAGAAAGCCCCCTTTTAAATGGGTGTCCCTCCTATTAGTTAAATTATCTACACTGTGGCGAAGAATATTCCAAGGTGACAGAAAGCAGAACAGTACAGACTGCTAAAAATGAAAATCAGATAATTGCTCATAAATTACTTCTGGGGTCTTTCAAGATCTTTTGGTCTTGCTGACTGAAAGGCAAGTCATTTGGAATGCAATAATTAAAATAAAAGCTGCAACATACAGGAAATGTGGTTGGAAGGAAGATATTAAGAGATGTATTGTACCTGCATTAATTATCATCGGGTTTTTGATAGCATCCTGAGTTCACTCTTATTCGCCTTAAAAAGCAAGTAGAGATGAGAACCTTGGCATGGAGAGCAGCTCTGGCTCTGGTCTCCAGTCTCTTCCCTAGATCTTCACACATATTCCAGCCAGGAGTAAATAGGGTCTGGATATTATTGTCCTTTCTCACACTTTTTCCCCAGTGTTGTGTCTGTCTAATGCTCAGTGACACCCACCCCTGACACCAGGGATCTTCATGGGTGGCACAGCAGCCCTCAGCTTCCCTCATGACTTCAGCCCCTTCAGAGAATGGGGACCTCCCTGTTCACACGAATTGAAGGGAAAACCCCAAATTTCCTCCCTTGGGATGGGACCTCAGGACTTAACCAGGAAATATTTTAAACAGAAAGCCTTTTCTCCTAATTTGCCACATCTGAGAGTAGAATTAATGTCACTTGGTGTTCAGCAAAGCCATCTCTAGATTAGTTTTTTCAGTAGTTTTAGATGAAAGTTTCTGAGCGACAGAAGGGCTGCTCTGATGAGCTGAAGGTCAAGACATTGTCACCTTTTCAGCTGTATTCTCTCTTTTTCTGATCATGCCACACAGCTACCAACTGTTTGGAGGAGGATAGCCATGCAACTCCAGAAAATGTCTGTTAAAAATCCATTTGACACTCATTTACTGCTGACCATGTTTGGTCTAAAAACATTAAGAAACTATTTCACCCCTCTTGGCATTTATTGGACTACATGGAGATGTTTTTTCAGACTTTACTTGTTGTTTTTTTTAAAGCCAGACTGTATTTTGTTAGTTGCCCAGAGGATTTCATGCATGGGCTAATCTATAAATAAGACTTATTATTCCCCAGTGACAAATGCAGTTTCTTTCTCAGAGGTTCTGTAATAGCTCATGTGGGATAAACAGGAGTTTTCTGACGGTGTTAAGTTTCACAATTAAACTGGACATACTTCCTGCTACAAGAGGGATAGATAACCAGTTTTTAAACCACCTTTTAATTGCTGAGGCCAACAAATCTTCTGCCCATGAGTTACAGCTGGGTAGTGAGAACAGGATGACATCAGTCACCAACTGTGATTCTCTGTGGTTCCCCAGAGAAAAAAATTTGGTTCCCCCAATCCAATTTATAGCTAGGAGGAGGTAGGGAAAGCTGTAAAATCTATCGGGCTAGCATAACAGGCTGGCACTGTTATCCTGATCTCAGTAAAGCCAAGGACTGTATGAGCAGCTGAAATTCCCTGTGGTGTTCGAGACAAGGCAGGAGAAATTCTGCAGGACAACGACTGCAGCATGGACAACACCGTCTGTTTCTGGGAAGGAAAATACAGGATTTTTATCTTCAGGGCTGCTTCTCTGCACTTTTTGCCAAAACTGAATTAACCCCATGAACATAGAACAAATGTACATATATTACAGGGCTTCTTTCATGAATAAAGGATGCCAGGTCAGCTAACCTCCATCCAAGTGAGTGGCGCAGGAAGGGAGAGAGGAGAAGTGAAGCTAATTTGATGTTACAGCAGGGAGGAGACAGAGGTTTATGCACAGCTGAATCATCCAACAACCCTATCTGCCAGAAAATAGCAAATATCACACAAATTCACATGCTTTTCATTAATCTGTCCCCTGCCCTAGCACTGCTGGAATGTCCTCTAGCTGGATCTCAGAGAAGTTTCACAGTGGAAACATCCCAGCCCCCTGGCACAGCCCCTTCCAGCACTGATCTCGCTGCAAGGCTGGACCTCAGCACAAAGGAAGGGACAGGGATGATTTTTCCAGTTATGACATCACTTCCCCACAAATAATGCTTTTCTCCAGTCCCATCACCTAAACCTCCCTCAACACCTGGTAGTTTAACACATATTGAAAATTTCCATTGCAGTGAGTCTTTACCATTCTTCCTGCTTTTTAGGCTCAGGAAATTCTTTGCGTAGGATTCAGGGCATGCAGGTGGGAGTGTTCCTGCAGCCTGACCTTTCTATAATCTGTAATTCTCAGTGGCCATGGCTTCACCTTTATCTGGAAACTTATAGGAAAAAATCTCTTTTGGAACAATGAAAAAAAGGCTGATTAAATAACCACCTATCACCTTCTGGGATGGTTATCCCTCAGTGAATGCCTGAAATCAGCAGTCGAGAACAAATAAAGAGCTCATACTCCTATTTTATGACTAGATCTCAGCATTACACTGAAATGAAGCCAGTTATCCTGAGTGGCACCTGGGCCCTTTGGAGTTTGACACAAAAGGCACCACGGATCTGGTGCTCAGAGGCACCACTGAGGTGCGTGTCTGCAACACGTGGGCTCCTCTCAGCCATGTTTAGGGGTCAGAGTTCCTATGTTTAGGGGCCAGGGCTCCCAGCTGAATGCACTGAGATGGACTGTGTGCTGGCAGTATGTATGAAATATGTGTGTGCAGCCCAGAGGAGATCAAATTTGTTTGTAGACAGGGGAACTTTGAAGCCTCCCTGTGTGGGCATCCACTAGAGAGCAGATGGAGATCAGGCTGCAGAGCTGGTATTTCATGATAGGTCTCAGCTCCTGCATTGCCAGTTTCACGTGCTCCTCCCAAATTTCCCTGCTCCTTTACCACTCTGCTTCTATATACTTGCTGTTGAAAAATATTTGCATGAAAAAGGGAGAGAGGTTAGCAAAACTGTCAACCGGGCTAAAAATATTAAGCAAATCTTTTTCAGCCTCATGAAGTAATAGATTTCTAGTGCTGCTTACTCAGGACTTCTAGCAGGCTGCTGTACTCACAGGAGGGTGCTTTCTTAGCTTATTTTATGCATAAGTTTCATGTAGAATATTTGTTTGCTTCTGTGAGTGAAAAACATATTTTCTGACGGAGATTGCTTACCTCAAGGAAAAACAAAATGTAGATCTTCAGCCTTGAGAACATCACCTTTTTGTCCAATTTAGCTAGCAAATCGCAGAATCATAGAATCATAAATGCCATGATGGAAGGGGACATTAAGGACCTGGTTCAACCTTGCTTGGCAAAAGCACAGTCTAGACAACACGCCTGGGCATCCTTTCCAGCTGAATCTTAAAGTGCCCCAACATTGGGGAATCCACATATAAAACCATATCTACACCTGAGGAATTTCTTCAAGCTGGACCAGACACATCCTCAAAAAAGACTGTAAAAATGTGTTGACTTTGAGTCTGAGCTCAAATCTTGGTGGTTGAACATATATTAGTCCAGGTCTGAGGGCTCCATTCCCGTGCCTTTTTTTAGTGGTAGACCTTTACATTCTTCTCTCTCTCCTTGGCCACAACTTTGTTTTCCTCCACCAAGAGCAGGATATCTGCCTTTTCAGATAAGCATCCAGTCACCTAAACCTCTCTATCTGAGACAGACATACTGTCTGTCCCAGTAAAAGTGGGACTGCTTTGGCAGCTCTCCCACTAGTTGTTGCTATGGTTTTTGACCTATACTGCTTCTGCTTAACTGATCAGGGCTCACTCCTGCGCCTGAAAGAACTGGACCCTATTTTTGGTGAAGAAACAGGGAAGATAGAAGAATGAGTGCCCTGCTGTGCTGGCTGACAGAGGACAGAAGGAATAGAGGGAAGAGGGAGGGAGTCAAGCTGCCAAATGCAGCTGCAGTGTGTGACATTGGGACAGACAGCATAGAGGGGACAAGTACACATGGATGGAGCAAATGATGCAGTTTGTTTACTCTGCAGTGATGAAAGAGAAAGGTCAGTTTCTATACACCCTGGCTCAAAGGCTGGCATATATGATTCATATATATGTATTTAAAGTCTTCTATATCTCTCTGGCTCAGGCTGCCACTCATTTCTAGTCTTCTAACAAGCAGGCTTTTGAACAGCATTCACGCTCACTTTTTAAGTTTCGAAAGAAGCATCTCTCGCTGTAGAGGCTGCTGCTAATGAGAGATGAGGCAGAGTGAGGAGACAGCACTACTCCAGGTTGTCTCTGTGTTGTGCCATCCTGTGCTGTGTGAGCAGATGATAGCAATGCTCTCCACCACTCTGGCTGCACCATATGGGTCAGAGTCTGTGTTAGCACACAAGTAACCATTAACCTGGCCTTTGCAACCGGCGTCCAAAACCATCTCTGAGCACTCACCTTTTGTTCTGTCTATAACAGTTGCATTCAAGAAAATGTCAGTGAGCAACAAGATAGGGTTCCCTAGGACAGGAGTCACAGAAAAGCAAAGTCATGGCAACATGGAATTCACCCCAATACGGACAAATAAAGAAACTCTCTCTCACTGCCTTGTCTGTGCCGAGGGGGCTGCATTTCAACTCAGTCACAGCAAGGGGCTGTGGCCACGAAGTCCCTCAGCTGTTCCCACCTGGGTAGGTGGGAAGAGCACACAGACACACACCTGACATCTGTGTGGCAGGAACTGCAGGTTTCTCGGGTCTGCAGTGGGAAGACCTACTGAAACAGGTGCTCAGCATCTCTTAGCCCTCGGTCCTTTGGGATTTTATTCACAAAGCAGAGGAGTAACTCCTCTCTCCAGCCACATCTGCTTCAGACTCAATGCTAGAGGTACTTGAAATATTGAAGTCTGAGAAGAAGGTATCCTAGTACATACCTGAAAGGTACCATTTAATGATTCACAAAATACAAGCTTGAGAACTATATGTGCCTGATGTTATATTAATAATGCAGCAGAGCTGCCTGACCAGATGTGTTGGATGGTCCCAGTAGAAGTTTTCCCTGCTCCTGTGACCCCATCTGCTCTGCTCTGCCCTTTTCAAAGACCAAATACATTTCTTTTTAACATGGCTGGAAAAGTTGGGAAAGTAGGCAGAAGTAGCACCTACCTCCAAGTCATGGCTGCTGTCACATAAGGGTGTCTCCAAACCTGCCTCAGTTCCACTGACACATAATTTCTGACCAGTAAGAAACCCACAGAAACACAGAGAGTCTCAATGCCTCTTCTCCTCCTTATTTTGGAAAATATGAGAAACTTCCCCACACTTGGAACATCAGTTCAGTATCAGCAGAAGATAAAACCAGTGATTCAAAAACACCTTCGTGGGAGACTCCCACACCTTTGGAGGGCATCAGAGGAAAAACTCTACCCAGACCTGGTATGGCTTTGATTTTCTGTGTCCCTGAAAATAAGTAGTGGTATCTACATAGTCTCACAGAGACATGAAAAGTGGAAGGAAAGATGGCTCTTGCTCCGTTAATTTTTTTTTAAAACCTACAAGTGCTCTCCACCAGCTGTCTCTTTCTCAGCACAAGGCTTCAGGGGCTGGGCAGAGCACTGCTCAGTGAAATGGATATACTAAACATTAAGCAAAAGCCCTTCTCATTTACAGCTGTCCTACCTTCAGCAGAATTACATCAGGGATCTGTTCTATCTGCGGTACAGAGCCGTGCAATTTATACACCCTCTTCTGCCTTAAAATTCCCAAGCTGCACTGTACAAGCAAGGAAGCAATAAAAGACATGGTGCACAGACAAGGCTTACAGTCTGCACTCAAGCTCTGATGCTGTAAAAAATGCCTAGCTGAAACAAAGATCTAAGTTTCACATCATTTATTTAACTTACGAACATCATATCCTAGGTTTTACAGTGATGGGCACTACAGAAAACACAATGAGAAATAGATGGGTAATTACAGTGGTGGTTTTGACTTTTACCATCATCCAAAACTGTAGTAAAGTCAGAAGACACAGGTTTATACTTCTTGAGATACGTGTTTAAATCGAGTTTGTGTCATAAGTGATCTGAATGTAATGGTCACAGCTTGACTCCTAACCAGTCTTAGATAAGTGACTGCGATTTAGAATTAGGTGCAATTTTCTGTATCAGAGCACGTGTTCTGCACGGTTTGGTACAAATCAGTGTGACTGGCAGCACACTCGGGACTAGGAGAGAACAAGAAACTTAATTTCTGAAAGTTGTGATGTGTGTGGGATGCTCCCTGGGCAGCTGCCCACAGCCTGCCTGCTCCTGAGCCTGCAGCCCCGGCACCGAGCGCTGCATGCAGTTTGAGAGAGGCACTGATCGGTTTGGGAGGAGAGGAAGGGGCACACAAAAGCAGCTGGTGGAAAAAAAAAATGAGAACAAAACAGACATGAAAGATGCTTTAAATGGCACGTATGTATAGATCACAGGGGAACTTTGAAATGCTCGATTAAGTACTGAAGTAGCCATCACACAGTCCATAACCCCTGACTGTTACAGAAGCCCCATGCAGGCAGGTACCGCTCGGGCTGCAGCATCCTTTGATGTCCAGGTACACGACAAGAGCGTGAGTCACCGCGCGGCGAGGGACCGGACACAGCGACCCGGTCCTGGAACGGGGTCAGCGCCGAGCAACCCCGCCGGCTGCGATGTCGGGCCGTGCTTCTCCCCGGGAAGGCTTGCGTCCTCCAGCGTGGGTGGCCCTGGCTCCGCAGCGGTGTGACCCGGGACACACGGACCTGCGGGGGGTGACGGCTCACCCCCACCAGCCTGTGTGGCCCCACAGGGGACGCTCCAAGGCGGCGATGTCCCCCAGGGCTGCCGGAGAGCGCTGGTGCAGCCTGAAGGCGCAGCGGGGTAGGAGGGGGTGGCAGGCGGGTGCCTGCGGGGCAGCCCTGGGTGGCGATGTCCCCGCGTGGGGCCGCCTGTCCCCTGCGTCCCCGAGCCACGAGAGGGCACTGAAACACAACCCAAGCGACGGAGCGCGCTCGGCTCCTGCGCCCGACGGGGGTCTCCGGTGTGCCACCGCCTTCCCGCTCATTATATCTTTAGATAAAATTCCAGAACAAAGGAGCAACACGAGGATTTGCTCATTGCGGCGCCTTCCAGCTGCCCCTTACCGGGTCTGAAACAAAACCGGGGCGGGTAAACACCCGGCAATGAAACGCTTTGTGCACCGGGAGCTCGTGAGATGAAATGAGACTTTCTGGTGCAGTTTGTTTGTCAGGCTAAAATAATAATTGTATCGAAATTCATTTTTAATTAAACTGTTTGGTGTGTTCTGGGAATCTGCATTGGCATGTATGGAGTGCCCATCATCGCTGTATCGGTGGGCTTTATCTGCACAATCAGTTAAGCTCAGTATATTTTAATTGAAATTCTTTCAGTCTTTCAGCTGTTACTTCCCCCTTCAGATTATCATTCATATTATAGCTGCATTTCATGCTTATCCTATCCTGAGTGATTAAAAGAATTATTCTGACAATTTTTTTAATGCTTCCCTCACTTCCACCATCTCTTTTTATAATAAACTCTTGCTGTTATGAGGGAATTTGGTGCAAATCAGTTCACACCTTTTTGTTAACTATAAACCAGATGTAAGAAACTCCAGCATTAAAAATGTGCAGAACTGAGTGACTGTCATTCTTGATAACTGAAAATATGCCACTAAAATAATATGAAATATTTTAAAACATAACTGGAGTATGCAAGATGTAAGTACTGAAATAATTGTAGCAAAATATACCATTAAAATTTCCAAGAGACAACCAAAAATCAAAAAAAAGGAATGAAAAGAGAGCCTGTTACTTTCCTTTTTTTACACAATGCATTTTATTTTACTTCATGTAAATTAAGTTTCTTTTTAAATTTTTGTTGAGCATTCTTAGCTCATCTTACTGTGAGGAAAAAGAAAACTATGAGATTCACAGGTTTACTGTATGAAAGAAAACGAGTAAAATTGAAGTAATTTAAGGAAGAGAGATCTTGATTTGCATTTCTCTAATAAATCAAAATATTAAATTAGTTAAAAAATAATTTCTGCAGTTAGTTGTATCAATTAATACTCTCTTAGGATTGCATTTTTTACTGAAACACCTGAAAATGTGTTTTTTAATCTCTATTTGATATTCATTGTCTCTCACCTCACTGGTAAGGCACTATTTTCATATTTTCTTGGTGCTGAAAGCTGCAATCCCGAACAGCCTGCATTCCCAACCTCTGTCAGAAACAAAAGAGACAGGATGTAGAGGGAAGTTCAGAGAAAGGAATAACACTGGAGCTTGATTTTACTTCAGTGGGAAGCATGACATAAGTGAGAAGAATTAGTGTGAGTACAGTTTTGGAGGACAGCAGTCCACATCCAGCGCTGACAAGGGAGAGGACTCAACCTAGCAGTTTGTTTCCATACCTCATGGTCACGAGCCTCAGTAACATCCACCACACTCTGCCTGAATGAGGCATTTATTTCAGTTTCTGACAGCTAAATTGTTACCAGTCATAACAGCATTGTCCTGGCACTCAGTGTGGACCTGCACCTTCTATTAGGAGCTGCAAGGGCCCTGGGAGTGAAGCTGTACTGAGTAACCCATGGTCACCTGCTTGACAGGATTACAGGGAACTTTGCCACTTGTTTGTCAACATTTAGACCTCAGGAGCTTTTATCTAAATCCAAATCACTCATGTGAGTCTGTCTATTCCAGTATGGTGAGGGGGGAAAAAAACTTTCTCTAAGAATATGTATTGCCTGGTGATGGTTTCCTAAGGAAGAAGCAGGTTTTCCTCTTGTGCTGTATTTCAGAAAGCTTGTACCAAGGGACACCTTTGTGGCTTACATGTAGGCTCTGGCAATTTTTTTCATGTGCTTCCAAACAACTGATTTGCATCCACAGTGTGTCTCAAAATATAGAAGAAATGCTTAAACAGATGGGGAAAATACTTGCATATGTCAGAGCAGAATATATTTATTCTATATGATTCTATTATATATCTGAGTGTGTATGCATGCATGGAAATTCTGCACACTGCAGAGGGGGAACAACACAGTGAAAATGCACCCCAGTTTAGTTTAGTAAATTCCTGGTTGCTCTGCTTAAGGGGAGTACAAGGCTTGTCTGGCTCCTGGGCAGAGGACCGGTCTGTAACACGCTCTGTATTTTCCAGCTTTGAACCCCATGACCCTTAAAGTCTTTGCAAATATTTCCTATTGTTCAGTGCAGCGCCTCATGATGCAGGGAGAGCTGATCTCCTGAGCGATTTCCTCCCACCGGACTGCCCAGAGAAAGAAACCTGACATCAGCACCCCCATCTAGACTCTCTTCTCTCCTGCAGCACTGGGAAACACATAGAGCAATCCTCTGCCTGCTGGGAGCTAACACCAGTCCAGCAGTGCTCCAGACACACTCTCCTTCGGGGAGGGGGGCAGAAAAATGTCTTTTCAAATTCGCAAGGAAAATTTGACTTCCTCCCCCACGTTCCTTTTTTTCCCCCCACTCTTTTAAATGTCAGATTCTTACAAAATTTCTTTGAAAGTTCGAACAGTTAGAGCAGTCTGGAAGCAAAACAAATCACAGCACATTTCACCTTTTGCAGAACTTTCCAGGAAACAACATGCATTTCAGAGTGGTGATGATTCAGTGTTTAGCTCTCTGGGGTTGGGGTGTAGACCTAAAAAATCAAAACATTTTTTTGTACATCTGTGTTGAATCAGGGCTTATTTCTGATTAAGGCGGCTGAATTTTTAATATTAAATTCTTTTCTAAATTGATCACTTGTATTTAGGGACATCAGATGGAAATGTAATTCTGCTCTAACACTGTTCACTCTGTTTAGGATACAAGTTAGCTGGGCTGGAAGGTTTCTGATTTTTCCTTCAGCTGTGTTTTGCCCCAGGTACAGCCTGTGACAACAGAGCATAGGCTCTTTGACCTACTCGTGGCATTTTCTTTCACTGCACATGAAAGACAGAGCATCACTGGGAGATGCTTAGGCTGCTGCTCTTTCCCTTGTCCTGGTTCTTGATGGGAAGTTCATCTCCTCTCCCTCTCCTGCTTGTGGGAGGCTGGGTGCTGGAGCATCTCAGGCTGATGGCACATGAGGCACAACTGAGATAGGCTTCCCAGGCAATAAAGTGCTATGGGAGATACTGGTCTGGTTTTGAACCCTGAGCTTTGAAGGGGAGTTTCTTCTGCTCTATCTTGCACTGAAAACTGAGCCAGAACAACAAGATCACCACATAAATACTGGGAAAAGTAGTGAATGCAGTGCAATCACCCCCAGCACATTTTGCGGGCAGTCCATAAGCAGCCAGACACACCCAAACATGGGGCATAAATAAAGGGGGACAGAGGAGAGAAGGAAGTTTGAGTTTTTAGTGCTCCTGGTAACGAGAGTAGCTTGTATTTCTCTGTCCTTCATTCCCAAGAGCAGCATCAAGCTGGGGCTGAGCTAGTAGTTAGTGGTCTACCAAAATCATCTCTGGTGAGCACTGGTTTTGTATGTGTGTCATCACCCCGGCAGCATCAGCCAGGAGGGTCCCTGACATTTTGGGGGTGCACAGGTGGACACTGTTGTGCTAAAGAAAGAGACCTAATGAGCAGCAGTGGATCTGAAGGGCCCAGATAATGATGCACGGCTGAGGCAGACAAGGCTGCTGGCTTGCACATCATACACACAGGCTGTGGGAAGTGCACAGCATGATGCTCCAAGCACAGTTTTCTAACTGCTAAATGTGGGTTAGCCTGTTTATACCATATCCAGGAACCAGCAGGATGCTGTCCAGGCAGCAGGCAGGGCAGCAGGCTCACACAGTCCACACCAGGAAAGAGAGGGAGGGCAGCAACTGCATGTCCAGGGGAGTGCATAGGGCAGAAAGAGGTCCTGCCTCCCGAGACAGGTGAAACCACTCAATTTATAACTGAAGAAGGCTCGACAATGGTTTGGATTCCGCAGGATTTGTCACTGAACAAAGTGACTCCCATTGCCCTGGATCAGGGCTGCCACAACAGCTGGCTGAGAAAGCAGGGTGGGGGAGCAGGAGCACCACTGTCCCTCTGTGGGACCTTCACAGCCAGGGTGGTTGTGGCTGGAGTTTATGAGACATTTTTTTAGATGTGCTGTGCCAAGATGAACTGTGCTCATACCAAGTTTCAACTTAGCTTATGGCTGGGAGCTGAGGGCATGGCTGGCAGCAGACAGACAGCATGCTGGAGAGCAAAGCTGCCTTCTGGAAGTACCACTCGGATTGTCTGGGATGGTGGGATGGTGGGAGATGTGTGACAGGGACGTAAGTCACATCTGCACAACACTGGTGATCATGATATACCACAAGTCATCTCTGGCAGCTCTCTTTGCCTGGAGATGGCAGCTGAGTCCACCTCCACAGTATTTTCAGACTGTTTCATGTCTGCTGTTTGTATGCTCTGTGGTAATGAAGAATTTTAATATTTAGTTTTTTTAAAGGAATGCATCATAAACCCTAACAACCTAAAAAATATTGTGGTTTCTCTGCCTGGGGTAACTGGATTTACCCACCCCACGTCAAACCTTATTCCCCATCATCGTCCACCAGGCAAGAGGAATGGCCAAGGACACACTTTTCTTAGCCCCCAAGCCTAATTCTGTGACAGCCAAACATTTTGCCTTAATTCCTAGCTCTCCTACCAGAATCCCCTCAGCTCTGAATTAAAGAGATGACAGAAGCACTAAAAAGAAGGTTCCTTCTGTAACAACCGTGACTTCAGAATAAGTGGTCTCTTCTCAATATTAGCAACACGGAAACACTCCTGTTACCAGGCTCAACTCTGTGTACAGTCTGTGTATAACCTTTTAAACAGCTTTTGCTGTAAAACACAAGTCTGTGTTTGCTGTAACAGGAGCATTTCATTCCTCACAGTAGAATAAAAGAGTTTGCTGAAAGAGAAAGGGCATTGCAAGTCCCTGCTTTGTGCTCTGAATTCTTTTCCAGCATCTTCCTTTTAATACATCGCAAAAGGGGGGAGAGAAGAAAAAAAACACACATTAAAAAAAAAAAGTGTTTTAGAGTGTTTTCCCAGGAAATATCACACAGTGAATTGAAACACCTTATCTACAAGGAGGTCCTGGTGGCAAGTGTAGAAGCAACACAGGAAAAAAATCAATACAGCCTGCAGAGATTAAAAACATACTGGAAAAACATAAGGAAAATGTAACAATTAATGCCAGTTGTACATATAATACGTGAAAACAAAGCAGAGAGGCATTAGTCTCTACACACAGATCTATTGGATAGGTAATGCTTTTATCTCAACTTGAAAATGGAAGCTTTATTAGACTGCTTCCCATCAGGAGGCATCATACCAAGAACAGTGTAAGGCTCTAACTAGCTGAAAGCCTCTTCCCCCCACACCTTCCATCCCAATCACTTTGCATACCCGTGAAATTCAAATGGCTCAGCTTCAGACTGAGGTGGTGTCAAACCAGGGTTCAGATTCACCAGCCTGGATGAAACCACCCACTCCCCCTCCAGTGGAAGGCATGAAGCAGCTGACCAAGATGCCTTGCAATAGGTAGGAGTTTTTTGTCTGCAATTTTAATAGCCCCTCCATGAAGTTGCAGCTAGAGATTGTCTTATCATTACATTGTATCATGCTGTAACACCTATTAATATATGCCTGACTTGAATAAAATGTCCTACACAAGTTTTAACTGTGGGGGATTTTGTAATTAGGATGCTCAGGCACAAAAATCAGGCAGATATTTAAGGTGTGGCTCAGTTGAATGGTTCCTCAAAACTCTCTTCAGTAGCTTTTCATTCCTACAATAATTAGACCAAATGTTATCATTTTATCCAGTATCTTGAGTGTAAACCTCAAGAAAAGGCATTAAACAGCTCCTTCTTACTCCAGCCCCTAATGTTAAAATGCATTTTGAAGTCTAAGTAGAATATTTGCATCCTCAGTTTTCTGGATCACAAACAATAAAGAGGAATACCCCCCTCCTCATAAAACTTACCATAACACAAATTTCAATAAAATTACACAAGACTCACAACTGTACTACAGATAAGGGTAAGCATCTGATAGCTGACAATACCTTCCTTCTGCTGCCTTCACATCAAAATAAATCAAGGTTTATAAGTTTAGTTTTAAACCCCAGAAACCATGGGATTTAAAACTGAACTTACTGCTTACTCATCCGCTTTCTGACGCCAGCGAGTAGAGAGGCAGGTACAGGGTCACACAGGCACTGGTGGGTTGGGCACCTGGTGCTAATTCAAGGCAGTAAAAGAGCTAAGCTGACTAAACCATCTGAGAATCCTCCCAGTGAAGGAACTTTAAGGACTATGAGACCAAAAAACATCCAGGCCTCTGGCTCATGTTTTGCACAATTTACATCCAAATACTCCCACCATACTCCCAGCATTGCACAGAGGTCAGCAATGCAGCAGCATCTTTAATGGCAGTCTGTGCTAGACAGACACAAACAGGAACAGGCAAAGGGAGAGATTTCACAGAGTTGGGAGCTCTGTTTCGCAGAGCTTTCATGAACGGCTCTCGGAGCTAAGCTTGCTTTTTGTGGCCGGGGCACCTCATGCTTTGGCCAGGCTCCCATTTTAGCATCGTATAAATCCAAATGGATAAAGAACATACTTGGGCACTGGTGTTCCCACTACAGACAGGCTGCTTGCCAGCGTGGATAAACAAAAGTACTTTTCATTTATTAGTTACTGGTTTTCATTCAAACTCCCAGAGTGCTGATTCTTTTACTTTGGACCACATCCCATGCTTCCACTGAAGCCAGTTTAAGATTCTCCTGACCGCATTGAGAGCAGATTCATTTGGAAACCGTTTGAAAGGCTCAGCTCTGCCATTCTCACAAAGAAGGTGTAAAGTGACTTCAACGGGTAACTCCCGAGGATGACTTTGCACAAGCCAAATTTGCAAGGTTTTAATGAGCTTTGGATAAGAGCAATAGCTTTTTTTCAGTAATGCTGTCCACTCTCAGCAATAAGTAATAAACATTCCCAACACCCCATGAGGCAAGAAGTCAGAGCTGGGGTTACTTTAAGACACATAAACTGCAGAAAACCTATTAAGGCTTCATCGCAAGCCAATGACCCAGCCAATGCTTGGAGTGAAGGCAGCCCTGGCTTTTAATGCACATATGAACCTGTTAGTGCTAAGGTTCAACTTTTTCCTGTCAGTCGTCTTGAGTGTTTACTAAATCCAGATGGCCTGAGGAAATAAATGAGATTAAAAAGAGGCTGTTTCATTCTCACACTTCCCAAAGCCCTCTGTGAAAGTTGAGTTGCTTCAGATAACACATGTACGTGCAGGCAATGGTGCGACCATTACAGACATGCTGGGGACTTCTTTTACCTTGTCCTCAGCAGAGCTTAAAAGCCTTTAACACTTCTACACCCATTGAAAAAAGGAACATGACATTCTGCCTTTGTTCCTATGGACAAATGCTGCCTAATCTCTGATTTTCCACTGTACAGCAGCTGTGAAACATTTTCACTGGCCTCTCCACAAGTCCTTGGTGGCATTTCCCAAATGGGAAGGATGAAGGGATCCTAACCTCTTTGGGGGTACAGGAAGGACACACATGGAACATGGACTCTGTAGTGATGGAGATGCGGCAAGTGGAAGCACTTGAGTTCTGAGAATACCCACCCACACCAGAGGCAACATACCCATGGATTTGGTTAGTCTAGAACTAAAGAAAAAGGCAGAGAGGGCAAAATCTTTAACATGTAAATGGATGTTATGAAAGAGGAATGAGTAACAACCCTCTGTGTTTCACACAGATGTAAAGATATGTTGAGCCTGGGCCACCATCCCCCTGGAGCACCAGGAAGCTGTAGTGTGCCCTTGTTAAGCTGTTAAGGAAGATATCAGAAAGGATTTAGGAGTTGCTCAATCCCATCTCAGTGGGGAAGAAGGATTGACCCAGCTCCTGAGGCTGGCCTAAAGTGGAAGTGCAGAGATGATATGAGCCCAGCGGCTCTTTATATGGGGTGCAGAAGGAGAGATAGGGGTCTTTGCAGCCCCAGTCAGTAAACCAACACCTGGCCATGCTCCACACTGGCCCACAGGAGAATGGCATTCAGGTGTGTATCCTTCAGCAGAAAGCTGACCACACAGGACTGAGTGCTGCTGTGCTTCAGAGCACAGCTGAATGGGATGCATAAACACCAGGAAGGCACCCAGGGCACTGGAAGAGCGAGGAAGATGATGCAGTCAACTCATTTCATTTCCCACATGGTGTTTGTGGGCACGGGCTGGACAAGCAAGTCATCTTTGTATGAAAGACTGGCGAGATCTTGATTTTTTGCTTTTAATAGCTACTCTTTACTAGTAAGTCCTTCTCAGATCTCCTTACCTATGACTCTCATCCTTCTTCATTTTAATCTGATGAAACATTTCTCTTTGTGTGAGGAAAAAGCATCAGGTGGAGAGCTTCATATAGAATGAGAGGAGGGAATGGTGCTTGGGGTAAGGGGTTGCGGCTCGGGGAAGCCCAGATCACCGCTACCAGAGGCTGGGATGGGTCTCCTGCTTGCTCCCCACTTCAGCTCTACGCTTGCAAGTCAAAGATAACAGACTTCTTTTCTTTCAGCCATTTGTCTGGGAAGATTTCGGGTTACTACACATCCAGCAAGAGGTGGCCCAGGCCTCAGCAGAGATGCTGGCGCTTTACCATTGTACAAACAATAGCACCTCTGAGAAGCAAGCCCTTGCTTTGTATATTTACTTCGTTTCTTGTTCAAGCTTTGTTAGGGAACCAAGGCACTTAGGCTGGTTACTAAAATAAAGAAGTGCTATAAAAAGAGATCAGCTCTTGCAAGGAAATCCAAGCTGCAGAAACATGAACAAAGATCCGTTGAAAGGCAGTGTTAAATAAATACAAATTAATTTTGCATAGTTCCAAAGTCCTTCAGTCAATAAATGCCCATTCTCATTATTATTCAGTAACATTTAGCTAATATATTTGGATTTGCAAGGCAAACATTTTCAAACATTTTTCTAAATTAGCACAAATCTTCTCCTTCGTCTTTTCTTCATCTACTGTCAGCGGAGCAAATAATCAGAAAACAAATAGTACTCCACTTATAAATTTCTCTTGCCAAAGACTTGACCTCTAGAGACTTGACTTCACATTTGCTTTTCTGTAGAATTTAACAAAATTAGTCAAGCACAATTTGTTGCGTGTTTGTCTCTTTTCAAAAGCTCAGAAATGTCTAGCTCCGGTGATTAAAGGAAGAAGCAAGATTTTACTAATAATGTTTAAGTGAAAGGATATTAGAATGCAAGAAATATTGATTAATATCTACCTGTAGGTAAAAGCTTATAAAATTTCATCTTCTGTCAAGGCTGAGGTCATTCCCACTTACTGCCACAAAGTCAAAAAATAGGGAACAAATTCTAGCCTCAGATACCACTGCATCTTCCTGCCTGGGCTGTGGGTAGGATAGGCCAAATATTAAATTTCATAACAGAATAGCGCGCAAAACACCTGCATGATATGGCCCTACCCCGAGGCACAGACAACTCGAGATGATTATGTGTTATCAAAAGCTCGTCCTTTCCCCTCTTTCTCATTAGAGCCAGAGGAACGTACTCTGGCTGAACCATTTGCTGCATTGGGTGCAAGAAGGAGGCATCTGCATTTCAATAGGGTACTTGTCAAGGTTGACAGCAACTGGAGAGCTGCTTGTTATAACACTGTGTACTCCAGTTGCCACTGTCTACAGTATGTGTCTTTTTACTGAAAGCACACTCTCTTGTCATTTGGAGGCCTTTAAAGCATGTGAGTCCCCTCATATGGGCTCAAACACCTCAGGAAAGGAGGAGCAGCAGAAGCCGTGGCCAGCTTCTTGAACATGGTTGTGCCTTCATATTTATGAATCAGACTTTCTGGTCTTGAATGATAATAAATGGGGGATTTGGAGATCAAAGGTAATTTGATTTCTGAAAGAGAGCTGTGATCTGTGATAAACATGCTACCTGGGTTTGTTTTAAGACAGAAACATCAAGAAAGTTATACAGTTATTGCACTGTTGCTTCCCCTGTAAAAACAATAAGAAGTCAGAAACTGGCAGGAGGGGCTTAGGAGGGGCTGTCCCAACCATCACACACTGGCCAAAGTCAGCACAGCAATAAGGAGAATGTTTGGGAAGAGTCCTGACTGTCAACATCCAGCAAGAAGTGGCAGACACTGACCAAGTGAAAGAACTATTCGGTTCAATGGAACAAAAGAGATTTTTGTGTAGGAAATTCATACCTGTTGCAGATCTGGCCTTCTATACTCTTCATGGTCCTATCAAGAACTGTGTATAATCATAAGTATTACTCCCCAACCCAACTAGACTGACGTTTGCAACCAACTCTGTTGGGCCACATCTAAACCAAACATGATTCAGCCACTATTTTGGCAGTTCCAAAAGAGAAGGTCACCATGGAAGCATAGCTAGCCTCTCTTTTTGTCAGCCTTTGACCTAGTGCTAAAAGGAGCTCCTGCTGGAGTTTGATGACACCCCGTAGGAGTGAACCCTCTGAATTTCACTGGAATCGGAATCAGCACAATGGACAACACCACTGTTCACTGCCAGATTAGAGCCTAGGGGGATCGCATTCCATTTTTCTCTATGGAACTCTAAAATGCTTCATCCAAACCAGCATTAGCACTTGTATTGGGTGAAACCAGTGCCTGAAAAGAGTGTCCAAGCCAATAACTACTGTCAGTTGCTCTCTGCATAATTGGAGCAGGACAGCTAATAAAATATTCTCTGGAGGCTCATCCCAGAACCAATCACTTAGTACCAGCTGCTTCACTATGCCTTTTTCTCTCCCTTTCAATTTCTTCCATTTTTCCATCCACTCATCTCTTCTAAATTTCTTATGCCCTGGATTTCCTCTTACCCCTTGTTTTTGTGTTACTTTTCCATCACCACCTTTCAACATTCAGCTTATTCTCTTCCAGTTCCGCTCAGGGAAAAATTAAAGTTCATGAACAACATGCCTACAGGCTCCTTCAAATATAGCTTATCTCAAGTGGTCCATTTACCCCTTGGCCATTAAGCAATACCTTCAGAAACACAGCAAGTTCATTCTCTGAAAGATATATGAGGCAAGAATAGAGATACTGCCTGCCTAGTGCATGTGCACATTTATGGGCAATAAACTCAACAGGGAAGGCTGCCCTGTGGGTAAGTTTACCAAGGCAGGGTAAAGATGGCAATCAGCTTTGCTTTTTTCACTTTTTCCCTTCATATGCCTGACTAATGTCCTTGCACTGTACAGCTTTTCAGCAACGGTATCTATAGGTGACCATTTCACCATGCTTCCATTTGACATCCACCCTTCTTTCTTTACGGAAGAGTTTTTAGTTTCCCAAAATTTTGTAAAGAAACAACCCCTCCGCTTCTCAAAACATGTGGGTAAAAGAGATTTCTTGTTCTTTTCACCAGGCAGTGCTGAGCTGCTGAAGGGGCAAACAGTTGGGGTCAGCATTATACACGTGGTTAACAACAAAGCTGGCAAAAAAATGTGTCTTTTTACACTCTAACAGGACAAGCATCTTGTCTGAGCAGACTTCTGCATTTAAGAGACAAACTGTGGAAGCATCTGATCTTGTGCCATTCAGAGATATTTCGAGATTATTACATAATTATTGTAATCAATTTACTAAGACCACCGATAAGTCAAAAAACATTCTTCTGAAAGACAGAGAAAAACACACTTCCACGGTGAACTAGGATAGGCCAAACATTTTATCCATGTTCTGGTGTGCTTTCTAGCCAGGAGTCAAGACAGGTTAGTTGAACTCCATTTCACACTCTTCAAACACACAAGTGATTGGAGCAGCGCAGCTGGGCTCCCAGGTACCACAGCTTGTGTCATTCCCATGACCAGCAGTGTCCCTGCATGCTGGCACACACAGGAACGCTGCTGGAAGGTGAAAAACAAATATGGCAGGTGAATGGTGGCTTCATTGATGCACTATGACCCTGGAAAAACTTATTAAAAAAAGGATATGCAACAGGGATCTTATAATCATCCAACAATCTAGTTCCTCAGTGCATACAGGGCTTTTTCAAACATATCTGGATGTCTCTGAGACACCACTGGTGGGCTCTCCTTAGTCTCTCCTTGAGAAAGTCTGGAATTCAGCAGCTGCCATGCTCTAAAAAAACTTGTAGGTTGGCTGAGACCCGCATTTTGCTGGGTTAAGACCTAAATAATTGGGTGTCCAAGCAAATCCATCAACCTCCCTCTGTGCATGCTCCCACAAATGGCAGCCCTGCAAAGCACATCCCTTCTGGCCTTCCCAGATGATCTGATGTTCAAACCATCATGTGCTTCGATGGATGGAAACACACAACAACTCCTGGCTAAAAAGCACACCAGAACACAGATAAAATGTTCAAAAACATTTCAATGGCCTTCTGCAGCTGGAAGCCTAATTCACATTAGTACTTTCAAAAACTTCACCCTGTGTTTCAGGCAAATTCAAAAGATATTGGGTCTAGTCATAATCAAAACCAAAACTTTGAAACTGGGCCTATTTCCACTGGCCTCAGCAGGACTTGGATCAGGCTGCCATTTATGGTTGAAATAATGTATTTGAGAGCCTGCACTAAGCAAGCCTGTTCTAAATATTACCTCAATCATGTGTTTATATGGAATTATTGTGCTCCTGTAACTTCACAGAGTATTATATATGACCAAAATAGCCACTCCTTTATGATTCCAGTTGTCCAACTACTCATGGCAGCTAGAGGTACCTCTCAGCCTAAGGGACAGCTGCAGATGACTCAGAAAAGATTGAACTGTTTCAAATGTTTTTCTTTCAAGGATGAAAATAATTTGTCCTCATTCTTCTAAACACAAGCCTTTTAGTTTTGAGCAGGATTTTTTTTGTTTGTAGGGTATTTTTCTTTGTTTTAATGTCAAGACTGGCCTTCTTCATTCTTATGGGAAAAAAAAATGTTGGGAACCAAACCAAGACAAAATAACCTGCTGAAAGCTTCACCAAGTATAAAAACCACCAGAGGATTAGTCAGCTGCTCACAAGGAGTTAAAATTGCTGGGAGTAATTACTAAGCACCTTCCAAAATAAACAAATAATAAAAATAAACAAAGAAAAGTTTGTCTGTCTTAATCTACTGTGTTATCACTTTGTTTGCCTGGAAAGCTTCTGTAATTTTAATAATGTGAAAAATCATTTCTTTGTCCTTATGGACAAAAAGCCTTTTGCAGCTCATTGTACATTGCAAAATCTTGACTGTAAGGTGCTTTGTAATTTAGTTCTGATATACACCTTGGCTAACAGGTGTAATTAAAAACCCATTATAATCATCCAACAAGCAAATCAGAGCAGTCCCGAGAGGAGCTGAGCTGTGAGAGCCTCTATTTATAAAATCATATTTAATGTAGTCTTATCTCTACACTGAAAAAACCATCTGTTTACCACACTGTAAACAAAAATATTAACGTTCCCTGGCCTTTTTGTCAGAATGACTCATGATGGGATCTGCCACATATGCAATTAAGGTGTAGCAGAAAAACTGCCTAATTTCTAAGGAAACAACTACAAAAATATCGTATGTTTGCTCCTGGTTGATACTTCCAGCTCAGGAGTGAGAAAACAAGGACTGACACAGGGGGAGCTCGGGGGATTTAAGAGAGGCTTGGTCAACAATGTGCAGCCTCTTTGTCTTTATGCCTCAGCCCAGGCATAATAGAGGTGGCAACAATCTTCTTTCCTATGATTTTGTCTTCAGATTGCAGGAAAAATACATATTGCCTCAAGTGTTAATGAGCTCAAATTAAAAATAAACCAAAGACAAAACAAGCATAAACAAACACCACCAGCACCATAACAGAGCAATAAGCATATTTGCATAATCCACTCTCTCCCATGCATTTGTAGATAACCACATCTCATATCCAGAAGATGAGTTGCAGTTTGTGCTACCACGAGGATAAAAATGGGAATATAAGCACTTTATGGTTTAAGAAGTTCAACTAAAATAACACAATGAGACCAACAGAAATTGGCCATCAACAATTGTCATTCTAGGAAAGTCAATCATGAAGTCAAATCTTTTCCACTGCCCCTGTGAAATCATGCCCCCCACCAGTATAGCGAATCTAAAACTGGTGGATAGACACTAAGCTGAGCACCAGGATCAGGATGGACACTGGTGAGTGGTGCTGTGCTTTGTTGCTGCTCTCCCTGGGAGCGGGACACCTCCAAACAATGCCACAGTGTGGAAAACCCAAGGTGTTCAACTCAACATTGGGAAACCCACCAGCACTACCAATGGTGCTGCACAGTAAGATCTCCTGGGGAGCTTCATGGACCAGCATGAGATATCACACCTGAATTCTTGTGTGCATCAAAACCAGAATAATGACAAGTGCTGGAGCTGGAAATGCTCTGAGCAGGTAGAGTCTGGAGCCCAGCACTGCCCATGCAGTCACAGGCAGGGGTAGCTGGAGCTCTGCTGGGAACCTGGGCACCCAGAACCACCCACTGCTTTATGCCAGCCCGGGCCAGCTGCCATCCAAACCTGGCATGTGGGCCTTTCTTCCAGCCCACATGTACTGATTATCATCCTCTTGCTTCATTTTTGTCCCTTTGTTAGTTCACAGAGTCTCATTCCAACTACACTGCTAGAATGAAGCTAGAAGCTTCTCTTCAGAGATAAAACTCTATTTCCCTAGTTTATTTTGGCCAGGCTTTTATAAGGGTGGATATTAAATGCATCAATAATTATATTTTTGAGAAAACAGATAATTGCCTATAATTAAATGTTGATAAAGCACATGAAACAGATGAGCAGAGTCCCAAGAACCTGAGGAAATTAGATCAGAAAAGTTTTCACAGCAAGGACAAGGAACTGAACCATCCTATACTGCCTGGTTTATTTACTTCCACTTTTCATATGGAGAAAGCATCAGGGTGTCTATATGGTTTCCACTTTCCAAAGACAGGTTTTTATTTTTGGTGTGTTAACATGTCAATATGCAATTGGGGAGCCTCATATGCAAAGTCCAGAAGGAAACAATCAGATGGCACTTTTGGTTCCTTCAGAAGTGCCCATGTATGGAGTATGTGTAAAGCACACAATTGCTTGCCTGGGCAAAAAGGTATCCTTGAGCTCCAGGTTTCAAAGTCATGAAATACTGTGATAAATTACCAGAATGGGAAAGTAAAACCAACACATGGTGAGGCAATAACATGCACAAGTTCACTGGAAAAATGTCCAACTGTCTTGTTCCCCAAACCTGAAGGCAGTAGGTGTGCTTTGCTACCAGACGTCTTCATAAAAAACTCTTGCTGCATGTGCTCCAAGCCATGGCCAACACTCTGTGGCTGCTGAAGTCAATGAATAACTTCTGACACCCAAAATGGCAACAGGATCCTGTCCTGTGTGACAAACCTGTGCTAATGGTCCCCCGTCCAGGCACGTGTAGCTAACTTTCAGCGTCTGCTCTTCTTGTGAACTGGAGCAGAGGGTATCTTAATTCAGACAGAAGCGATTGATAACGATTGTCTCCGGAGCTCTCATGGCTGAGCCACCTACAGCAGCAGAATTACCTGCTGCGTGTTCATTTCCAAGCGGATCAGCTGATAAACAGATGGTATGTGGCTTGCTTGGGATTACATGATTACAGTTAACAGCAAAATATACCTGGTTAAGAGAAATCACAGGACAATCCAGTTTTCAAGTGCTGTTTTTCCTTTGAAAACACTTCCAACTGACTCCAGCTACATAGCCGAGCCATTTCTCTGCTCTTCTCAATAGCACAGTTGAGTAAAAAGGGAAGGATTTCCTCTGATGTTCACTTGAGCCAAAAAACCAAAACAACCTCAGAGCTGAATTTACCACTCTTCCATAACCACCAAGTATCAGAAGGGACTGTCTGAGATCACAACCGACACACAAAGAAATTAATTTGGTGTTGACACTTCACGGTGCTTTGAGACTGTAAATCAGAGGCTGCTTGGCAGGTAACAAACACCACCTTTCTTAAACACAAGAACACAGCAGCTGAGGAGACCTTTCCGAGTCATCAGGCACAGTCCCCCACTATCATGGATTGCAGCAGCTAATATCCCTGTTTCCTTAATAACCCTCATTATCACAGCAGCTAAGCATCTGGCAAAGTACACAACACTGGCACTGTCTCCCCACAATGATCTGAGCCTGTGTGTGTGCTAAGAGGGAAGAGATATGATTTGTACATTTTGATAGACTTGTGAACTTCTGAAAACAGACAACAGTCGCTTAGAGCCCAAAGGAAACCTGGGCAGGAAAGATCTTTGAAATATCTCTCAGACAAAAACAGATATAAAGCAAATTATTCTGTCCCACTGTATACCTGAAAGGATCACATTATATTTAGGCAACACATTCCTTCCATCCAAAAGTTTAGTCCCAGACATTAAAAAGAACAAATAAATCTTTCTAGTTTTAAAAAAGTCTATGTACTCAGCTTAGACAGGCACACAGCAGTGTCAAGTGAAGTGTGTATTCCCTGTGATAATAAATCTCATAACGGAAATCAAAGCCAAGTCGAACTGCATGTTAGGCATTAAGTGTGTCCCAAACTGCTCATCTTGCTAAACCTTCATAATAAAATAACATTACAGTCTGTAATTACATGGTACAATGATGCCACAGGAGTAAAGCCTAAAGAAAGGCTTAATTTTCCAGGATTTGCAACAAGTGCGAATTGGCGTGGGACTTAAAAGGCATTCACGGTCTGGACCCAAGCCTAGGTGCAAATAGGACAACTGTATGTGACATAAACCAGGCAAATGGTGTGAGTTTGTGCTCAGAGCTGCCAAGCAAGCACCAGGAAGGGAAGCTCCCAAAGCCATCTAGATTTATTAGAGCTGCCTGTTGCTCCTACGGTGCTGTTTCTGGCACACCTGAACAGAGGGATCTGGAAAGGTTTGGAGATTTTTTGCACTGTTGTTTCTGACCTACTGTTAAACAATGGCAGCTAAAACAAGGAAATGAAGAAAGATGTCAAAAATGCAAATAGTACTCCTAACAGTAACCTCCATTCCTGTGGAGAAAGGTAGTACAGGTTCAACTGCTTCAGCACAAGGCAAACCATCTCCTGGAAGGGCCCGTCTGTGCAGGGTCTGCAGAGGCACCCTGGAAGACCTTGGGTGAGATTCACAGCTTTCAGATTGTTAAAGTTTGGTTCAATCAGTCCTCTTGCTCAGCTTTTCCACTACCTTCTCATGGAACTTGTAACCCATGGGATACTTCACTGCTGTGAAGTCAATAGAAAATTATGAAATATCATCCAAAAGTTCATGGAACAAATTGTTTGGGAACAAGCGCAGCCAGAAGTATTAAAAAGAAAATTTCAATATCTGACTAACAGAACATTTTTGGGATTATGTCAACATTTAATTTTTCTTCTTTCGGTGACCTGAAATATTTCATTTTGAATCAAGCTGTGCCAAAATCAAAAGAAAAATAGAACAGTGTTATACTAAGGTGAAATAAAATGACATATTTAGACTCTGCAGAGAGAGCCAACATTTAGTAGAAAAGCAAGGTTTATTTCAGTCATTTTGATTTTGTAATACCATCACCTTCCCATTAAAATCATCTTCAGAATTCTCTACCAAGCCCTACAACTGTGTGACACATTCGAGTTTTACACAATTCTGCAGATTTTTACTTATATTATACTTATGGATCAGAATTTAACCCTTAAGTTACACTTGAAATGAAGTACCTGTATTTTAGTACCCCATCTCAACCTCAGCCATTTATTTTTTTCAACAGTCTTGCTCAAAAAAATCCTGTTACAAATACAGACTCCATTTTACTGAGCTAAAAATATAAAATTTTATGCATATATATATATAATAGAATAGAATCTATTAATTAGGTTCTTATTATCTAGGACTTCTTATTAGATCCTTACTTATCTAGGACTTTAGAGCACAGGAATTATGCATAAAAAACTTGATCTCATTTGTCATTTCTCTGTGTATTCTCTACCATTTTTATGCACCAAATTTGTATTTGAGGAGCTGATGCAGAGTAAGCAACCAATCCAAAGGATGTCTGTTGCAGATCAGAGGGAACAATTTCAGCCTGCACTTTTTAGGATGATGAAAAATCCCCACAGTAAAGAGTAGAACAGCAGAACTAAAAGTTGTGGGCTTGAACCCAGGCTGTGGGGTTGGAGGAGCCATTCCTGACTTTCTCCCCAGCAAAAGCAGGGCAGTATTACTCATCTGTGTCCCTCGATCTGCTCCAGAGTTGTATCAGCAAGAAGGAAGTATTATTAATTTACAGACATGTAAGGCCCATAAGGGTCACATGAATAGCAATAGGGGAGTGAAGAGGTGGTGGTTCTTCAACAAAAACTATCCAGCATCAGGCACAGGGCAGTAGGTCAGTCATGGGGTCCCCTGAACCGTGTGGGAGCTGCATCCAGGTGTCTGGACAGCCTCCTCACAAACTCCAGCTGGGCTGGAGAAATTACTCATTATAACATCTCTAGAAATGCTTTTGTATAATAGGATGACTATGAGAAGTCTCCCTACAGACTTCCCTGATACATTCTTCCCTTACCCACTCTTCAGATGCTTTTGGCAAACACTAGTGAAAACAGACTCTTGAGGTGTGGGGTTAATTGTTCTCCCTTTTCTGTATGCATAAATATTCTGCAGACAGAGAATTGCTATTTCCAGAAATACACAAATCAAGTTAAAGTTTCATATCCCCAACTCATGGATAATTTCAGAGCCTGAATCATCTGGTTTGCAGCAATTAAAACAAAAGGCGCTTGTTCTAACGCATTGTTTTCACACTAGAAAGCCCAGTCTGCCTTCAGCTGTCTTTACCAACTAGGAATTCAAGAAGAAAGAAGCTATTAAAGTTTTCTCTACCCAGTTTAAATGTGGCACAACACACATTCCTGGCCAACTTTTCAGACTAAACATCTTAGTAAATTCTTCCTGACAATAGTTAGTGACAAGCATGTCAAAACCAACAAACTCAGTCACATACAAGGCTTATCAATAATTTAGGCTTTTCCCCCCACGAGAGACTGTGTGTTTTGCAATAATGAAATATATGATTTTAAAAATAAATAATAGGCTGTTGTCAGCCCGATTGTAGCTAGAAGTTATGAATTTGATTGATTGAACATTTGAGTTCATTCTCTCTAGCAAGATCAAAGCGAAACTCTTCCATTTGCCCAAGGCCACTTGCAATTTATTTAGAGATTGTGTTCATATCCCAGCAGGTAGCAATATTGGACTGAGGTACACAGAAAATCAGCTCTTTGAGGTTTTTTCTGAGTCCAAGGGATGCAACAAATGAGATTTTTTTTAGTTCATTAAATCATTAACCACTTAATCACTAAAAAACACAACATCAGTTGCATTTTCCCTTAGCTAGGTATAACAAGGAAGCAGTCATGGTATCGAAAACCTCTGTTTTAACATTGATGCCTTTGTCACATATGACAAGTCTGTAGTTTTTATTTGTATGGTTATTTTCCCCCTCTCCCTTTTTGGTTTAATTATCATGGCAGAAGGTAATGACACCCAAAAGGGCCAGAAATATGAATGGCAACGGGAAATCCTTTTAAGAACAACATGGAAAATAACACATGTGCATGAAAGCATGTTTGTATAGCAGATATTGCAAGCACCCTAGTGAGAAAGAACTCCAAACAAATCAGCCCAGACTAATGTGAAACCTTCAGCCACCCTGAGACACAGCCAAGATGAGCTGTTTTCCCCCCTCCCCAGACAGCATTCACATGCTGACTACAGAGGTTTGCAAGGCTCTCTCGCCAAAAAAAGAATCATTCTTTAGCTGTCCTGTATTCGTCCTACATAAGATTTGGGGATTAGCAGCATTAAAAGGAACAAAATCCAAGCCAACGCGAGCAGGGTCAGTGCAGGCAGCCGAGCAGCAGCTTGGCTGGCAGCGATGCACTCACATGCAAATCAGCAGCGCTGCGCCGGACCTGGCGGGGCTGCCAGCAGCACAGAGCCAGCGGCCCAGAAAGCCTGCACAGACAGAAAGATAAGGATGAGCTGGGAGCAGGGAAGGAGGACTTCCAGGAGTCGGGTGAACCCACCTTGGAACACGAAAGAGGGTTTGCAGGATGCATAGCAGGTCCAAGCCGGGCGATCAGTGGCGGGGAAGAGGACAGCCAGCGCTGCGTGGCCTGGGCGCCTGGTTCAAGTTCACAAATCGTGCCACTTGTGGCCTTCACACCTTTTGCCAACAGGCAAGACCTGTATCTCCCAGTCAAGTGGATGAAAGACATCTCTTGGTCTGATGACAACTTGGATGAGGTCTAGATTCGAGGCTGTGGTTAAGTGCAGCTTCAAAGGGCTTTGTCTCCGCTAGTGAAAGCATGGACTGGGAGCAGACCCATCCATCCATGGGTCAATGAGCAGCAGTGGTAGGGTCTTCTCCAGAGGGGTTGGCACTATCATGCTAAAAAGCAAAGGCAATGGGTGTCTTGTTCTTTCTCTGCAAGAGTGCTCCTTGGATCTCTGAACCCCAGTGAACAGAAGCAGAAACCAGGAATTAGGGACCCAAGAGGTTTAAGAAAAAAAAGCATTAAAAAATTAAAGATCTACTTGTACAAGTTATCTCACAGTAAGGGCTGGGAACAGAACCAAGCAGTCCCAATCCTCCTGTTCCCAGTTCTCCTGCTCATTAAGGAGAACAAGGTTACTCCAGTTGTGGAGAAACACAATTGGAAGCACAATTAGACTGGTTGCAGAGGTGCTGCTCCAGACTGGGGGAAAACATGGCACTGAGGGTTGTTAGGGAAAAGTGACAGCTATCATCTGCTCATGTTATCTGAAAAAAAAGAGAGAAGGAAAAGCTGAGCAAACGCAGCAGTGTCAGAGGGGTTTCTCACATATAGTATCTTCAACCTAAATGCAGAGTTAAAGGGTGAGTGTTTTCTCAAAAAAATCCAAACTTCATTAAAGTTTCCCATAACAGACCAGCTGGCCAACAGTCCAGCTAAGTAATTCTTCAAGACAGACATACAAGATGTTTATCAAATAACACACAGGCTGTACCCAAAAAACAGCTCCTCACAGTGATCACCAGTCACTAGAGGGCATTTATGTCCATGAAGATGTCAGACCCAATTTTTTCAACAAAGGTATGATTAGTTAATGAGGCTTGACTATTCCTAGAGTTCAGCTAGACAGCTGAACATGATCATGGGGAAGAAAACACATAAGCACAATTAGCAGAGTTCTTCACAGACTTTCAGAGATGTTGACAGCGAGTTACAAGATCAAGCCTGGTTCATTTTCTTTGTGGTACAGCCTGAAGGACAGAAAAAGCAAAATGCTTCGAGGTCCCAAGGCAGAATTAGTGAAGATTTAAGTCCCTCAGGATGAAGGGATAAGAGCAGAGATTCAATCTGCCTGCAAAAATGACCTGAAGGGGTGACCAGATTCTCACTGAGAAACAGGAACATAATATGAAGAATGGAAATAGTATTTTGGATCTCAACAGGTACAAAATGGTCAGTCTGGGCATCTCATCAGGTAGGAACTTAATCAGGAGCTTACATGTATGTTTCATGGTGTCATAGCTTGGATATAAATGCTTCCTGTATGAATCAGATTTTATTTAATAAGAAACTAGAAAGGTAAAGCTGCAGGTAAAACAAATCGAAGCTGAAGAACTGCCTTGAATAACATAAAGGAGACATGAGAGAAACATGCCAAGGCTACTACTTCTTAAAATTTTATTTCCACTACATCCAATCTTAAAGATTTTTTTTTCATAAGTGCCAGTGCCCAGGTGATTAAGATAAGAAAAGAAATCAAACTAGACCACTGGTACTCTCTGGAACATATGAAGAAACTAGATATATTTAGAATAATTGATGGAAAGCTGGATAATAACATTATTTTGCCATCAAAAACCTTTTCTCTAAACACTGTCTACCCACCATTGAGATAGACCCATTTGGTTCTAAACACTTCTGATTTCCGGGGCAGATTGCCAAAAGTTGTGAAACATGGGCTGATCTGTGCTAATACAGAAAGTGAATTATTTTAAGTCAGAGCCTAAGACACAGAACTTCAGTGATTATTTCAGAAAGTGAGCCTTAAGGCTGTGGGCAGAGCAGATGTTATCCTTTAAAGAGAGAAAAACTATTGGTCTGGCATTAGAGAAAGTGATGGAGTGGCTCAGCACATTGCTATGGAAGACTCCACCATTTTTGCCTTTTGTGCTGGAAATACAATTGCTTAAGTTAACAGAAACATTAAACAAAATGAATTCTGAATATACCAACAGTTTTGAATCAATGGTTTAAATCAGCTTTCCCTTTTCTCAAACTCACTCATCCATTATTTGTTCAACCATGACTAAATATTCCATGTAAGGAGAAAAAAATTAACCACTGAATATTGGAGCAAATCTGAGCAAAAACCCTGTAGCCTCCAAAATCACCTGCTAGTTAATGAACAAAAAAATTAAAGTCTTGCTAATGACAAAAGATTAACATCATTGTAGTCCTGCTGGTCTAAAAATACAAGCAAGACAGAAGCAGTAAGGAAGAAGTTACCTTATATTAAGCCAAATGGCATTGCCTCTTCTTGTAGCCCTTGCTTAGATACTTTAATAATTATGGCTAGAGCATGGAAGGTAAAGTTCACCATTTATACAGGAGACTACCAATATTTCCACTTTCACCATCTTTCTAGCTGGTTTAGTCCCACAAACTCTGCCTCATTATTAACACAATGTGATCTTCCCCAAATGGATATTTTTGCTCCCTTTCAATCCAGGTGTCTGCCCACATATCCCATGGCCAAGACAAAGGAAGGAAAGTTTGGGGTTTTTTTACTGTCTTCTGAAAAAAAAAAAATCTAGTGCAGAGAAGAGAAGGTTTTACCATCATCTAAGAACAGCTGAAACTACAGAAAGGCTGATCAGCATTCAGTGTATGAGAAGGTGCAAGCAAGTGTAAAACAGAACTTAAATCAATGAGACAAAACTTCAATCCAGGAAAAAAATTGTAGGCTTAAGGCCTGGTGAAAGTTCCTGTTTCCAAAGATAATTGGAAGTTTTGTAACTGAGAAAAAAGAAAGAAAAGTCACATTTCACATCAATGAGGTGGAAGAAAGTTCTGGTTATCTACCTTGGCAGGGAAATGGTAATTAATGAAAATCTCTCACATTCTCTGGCCACTGCCAGCAATGGTTGACAAGCTAAAACTGGCACATAATGATAGGCTAAAAAATGCTGCATATATTGGCAGCTCTTCCTTTTCCTCTTGGTATCCCCCAGCTGCAGGATTTATTTTTAGTTTGTTTAGAGATTCTGGATTCCTCCACAGGTGTCTTGTTCTTGCTTTCGTACCACAGCATGGTGGGGTCCTAGCATAAGTTCCCAGACATTTAAGAAAATAAAAAATAAACCAGTTGTAGCTGTAGCTGGAGGTCTAATCCATAGCAGCTATTTGTGTTTATCATGTGACAACAGATAGACTTGTTTAAGCAGTAATCTGGTGAAACAACTTGGAGCTGTCTCCAAAATGAAAATTGAGTCCTGGACTTGCAACTTCTAAATTCGTAACCATCTCATGAAGGCAGAAGTCCAGAGTTAAGCCTGAAGAGAACCATAACCAGCTGAAAGCATGAACCACAAAATTCACGGCTGAGATCACAAACCAGTGGCAAGTGCTAAGGAAAGATATGGGAGTCCTTTGTAGTACCAATAAGGTGCAGCAAGCATTTCAGAGGAACACTTCACCTGTAAACTACTGAAGCAGGAGCTTCTTGCCAGGCTTGTTTACCCTTCCCATCCTCACACTCAGTATTTTTCCATTCTTACCCCACATATCGGTAAAGTTTGCTTTCTATGTCACACAGAAACTGGAGGCTCCTCCTAAGAGCATGATGATGTGATAGTATGAAATTCCATTAATTGTTTCAAATCAGAGCCACAAATACAGCATCCTTTCAGAAAGGTCTGTATGTGTAACAGAGCCAAATTTACCCCTTAACATCTACAAAATGCCCTGGAACATTCAAATAGAAGGCTTTAGAGAAGTTGACAGAGTAATAATTAAAGCTGACTGCTCCTATTTCAGCTGAAGAAACCCTGACCTTCAGTTCAGGCATGGAAAAGCTGATAGTGAAAGCATACCTAGATGGGTGCTGTGCTGACTGTGAAGCTGCATTAGAGCCCCCAGTGGAATTCCAGGGTTTTTCCTTCCAGTACGTTGTGCAGTGTAAAGGAAAACCAGCCACCGTGCTTGTGCTGAAGACCTAAAAGGTCAGTGACAAATCACCACGTAGGATACAGATCCTGTTTCTCCACTTTTGTTTTGTTTTCCCGAGCACACTGAAAAGAAATCAGTGAACCTACAAATGTGCTGCTCTGACCTCTAACATTGTTCTCTTGGGCTCAGACAGCAGTGCTGCTCTGAAGCAGCTCCAAGCTGGCATGGCATTGTGGCATTGACATGCAAATGAGCAAAACCCATGGAATGTCTTCCAGTCCTTATGAATGCTTGATTTTTTTTTTTGTGGTTTGTTTTTTTTTATAGGCTGTATTTACTTCTTGATGCTTTCATAGTCTCCCAGAATAACTTAGATGTATTCCTGCTTCAACTGCTACTTTTTTTTTTCCCCAGCAGACTTCGAGCCTTAGTATGTGTTTGTTTATATATACATATAGATGTGTGTAAATTCAGCTTACTTTAGGAACATGAATATTTGAAGCATTTCAACTACAAGAAAAAGCATATGATGATTCTTTGAAATTCCTCAGTGTAAAACAGCTGCAGCTGCCCCTGTCTTGCTTTAAAATCATCAGAAAATCTGAGACCTAACACCCAGCAATGATTATTCAGCTTGGATGAACTGGCAGCCTGTGAAGCATACAGGAGGGAAAAAAAGAAATACATTTCCCCCTTCCTCTTTTGGCTCATCAGGGATGAGCCAAAAACTAAACAAGTAAAACTTGACTGAAACTTTTACAGCAAAATTGTTCCAGAAATGTACTTTTTGCATAGTTTAATTTGGTTTAGATCCCCCAGAGTCAAAAACAACTCCTCCGACCCCTTCTAGCAGCTTTCTAAAAGAAAAACTGAAATCTTCAGGGGGCTCAACTTGCAGTAAAGGTACAGGGCAGGCTTTACCCAATCTTCCAAATGCTTCATTCCAAAGTTCTGGGTGATGTCTGAGAAGACACTGAAGTTCTGTGCAGAGTTTACCTTGGAGATGCACATGGGGCAGCTGCACCTTTTGTGTACGGGCTGCAGGAGAATGGGAACACATTCATCTACTATGGTTGAGTCAAAAAACTTGAGCATATTTTTTCTCCCTGCGTTAGACATCAGGGGACATTATTAACAATGAAAGCAGTGGCAAAGCTCTTCTGCTCAAAGAGCTCACTGGTTTCAGACACCGTGGAGATGTAGGTTGCTGTAAAAGGTGCTGAATGCTGTTGTGTGCTGTTTCAAAGAGAAATTACATTTGTACCCTCCCAGATGCTTGCTGAGTGCCATTTCTACTTTCTTCTACCTATTCCTCCCCAAATTGTAACTTTTTTACATTTGTCCCAATTATCAAAAGTGAAACTTGACAAACATAGTATGAACCCCAGGCCAGGTTTCTCATGTGATCTACCACTTTGTGCAAAGACAAGAAAGAATTTTTAGAATCTGACCAGCAAAAGGACCTCTATACTAAGACATGTATTTTAAGGCTTCTCTGTGTGTTTTTGTTGGCTTTTTTTTTTATGTATATAGCAATAGATATTAAAGCACTCAGAATAGCTGAAAATTCTAACATTGCTTAATAATAGCATTTATTTTAGCATCCTTGGCTATATATAGGATCTTGAGGTTCACGTCCAGAGGGAGGGCTTGTTTTGTTTGAACCACAGACCTGTGGTGCAATGGCCCAGACAGTCCTAATTTTATTTAGCTTAGGAAAAAACGGAGACAAAGTGTTTATATCTCCAAGTATCTTCAATAAATCCATGGCTTATTGTTAATACCAGACCTCTGTGAATCTCACCCCAGGCCCAGTATTGCCATTGATTACCCTGAGGTTTTCAGCAAGCTGCCAGTCCATCAATCCTCCAGAGGATGAGAACAGACTAAAATAAGTGGGTGGGGTAAAGAGGAAGGGGATGTTTCAATTCAGAGGATGCTCTACGAAGCATAAGTTGGCTTGAAAGGACAGGAACGTAAACAACACACCACCCTTGGCAATGACCAAGTTAGCAAACAAAAATATCCCAGGACTATTTGTAATGGTGCCTGATAAATATCAAAACAGTCCTAGATTTCATTTAAATGTTAAAACTGAATTTGGATCTGAAAACAAAGGATAAACATATTTCTTCTGACATTTAGTGATGTCTGATGACATGCAATTTCATTGCTTTTTCTTTATGATGCAATTTTTGTAAGTGATACCAGTTGTCATCAAAC
The DNA here is from genome assembly GCF_000738735.6 of Corvus cornix cornix. Lineage (NCBI taxonomy): Eukaryota > Metazoa > Chordata > Aves > Passeriformes > Corvidae > Corvus > Corvus cornix. The sequence goes on from NC_046336.1 coordinate 8,444,929, forward strand.
ATCATAAAAGCCAGGCTTGCCTCAAATCATCAATATTTATTGTTCTCCTCCAAGAGAGGCTGTTTCGAGTTTGGTGTGCATGGCTTTAATTGTTTAACGGAAGAGTTAAGCCCAACCTTCCCTAGCATAAAACACCAGGCTGAGATGGATCTGCTGACATGATGCAATTGAGATCTTCTGGCAGCTGGTGCAGCAAATGCCCTTTAAAGGAAAAAAATTAAAAAGAGGGGCGAGATGGGGATCAATCTGGATGCTGGATTAGTAACAGGATACTGAGTTGTTTGCTTCTGGGTCAGTCATTCGAGTCCTCCCTGGGCTGGAGCAGCCAACACCTCCTGCCACTGCAGGGTCACTGGGTCCCCACAGACCAGGGGCAGGTGTCCCCAGCATTCCACATGGCATTAATTAATGCTGTGGTTCTCTGGAGAAGCCAGGAGAGAGCAGTGGTAAACAAACCTGCCCTGAAGGGCAAATATGTTGAGGCAGACCAATCTGAGCCCCTGCTATGCCTACCCTGGTCAAGGAGACACATCCAGCAGTGCCTGGAAAGACTTCTGCTCCGTTAGCCTCTATTTTGGGCCGCAAATCCTATATGTTATGGGATCATGGGGAACAAAACCAACAAAAAACCCCAAACAGACCAGATCCCACACTCTCTCTTCTCTAGTGCTTGTTCTTCCACTGTTGTCCAAACCCTACCTGTTATAGGAAATCGTGGCACCTCCTTCAGAGGCACTGTGAGGGATGCTCATCTGGAGGGACATCTTAACCCACAGACACCCATAGCATCAGCCTCTCACAGACCCATCCTGCCAGTTTATTCTCTCCTTTCAGGAGATTTCCAAGTCTCCATGCCCCTCTTCTTTTGTCAAAGGGAAGCAGTTTAACTTCATGAGTGTTTCAGGTCTGACAGGAAGAAAAACTTTTGGCTGCCTACAGCTGCTAAAGCACAAAAATGAACAGGAAAGGCCCACTTAAAAGAGCTGGGGACTGGAGCAGTGAAGTTTGACAAGGAGAGGGATGCAACAAAGACAAAAAAGATGACATTTTGGGATGAAGCTCTCTAAGCCTGAGCCTCTCTGGAGAGCTGCATAAAATTCACTGGAGCAACTGAAAGCAAGGAATAAAATTCACCTGACTTGTCAGGAGAACATTGTTCACAAAACCCTGATAATTTGGCTTTTAAAGCACACAGACTAACTCACATATGAGGAGGCACTTCTGATTGCTTGCCACATTTCGTTTAACTGGGTGGGTTTTTTTGTTTTTTTTTTCTTTTTGTCCACACAGCTGGTAGAGGGAGCCTGTACAGCTTCAGTTCACATTTGTCTTTGTGAATATTTTATGCTACCACCCAGGATATCAGCACTAGATCGCCAAACCTCAGCACAGCACAGGTGCTGTACAGCTCAGATGTGCCTAGGATTAGACAGCCTAAAAATCTCACGCCAAAAAAAAGGAAGTTTAAATTTCCAGACTTTACTTACAGTTTTAATTGGTTTTCCAAATCTCCTCACACATGGCATGAGGCAGACTGCATTTTGCTCACAGGCCTGCAACACAGGGAGGTTTGGTCAGGATCTATTAAAACGTGTTTTCATCTCATGCTTGACTTCCTTTAGCAGTGCTCCGAGACTCCATGGTTTTCTTTATTTGTAATTTTGCATTTATCAAACCCTGGGTCCTTCGTGCACATTCATTAAGGAGATCTCACAGCTTGCCTGTGAAGTGGGTTGCTACTTCTGCTCGTTGCATTTCATATAAAGTAAAACCAAGCTGAGCAACAGCTTTGTGTGCCTCCAAGGGGGACAACAGGACACAGGGAGGAGTCCAGCCCTTTAGAGGAGGCTTTTGGGAGAACACTGCCCTAGGTGCCACTTTCCTTACTGTGCTCAGGGTGCTACCATGCCAGCAGGAATGAATTCAACCACTGTGCTTATTGTCACATTTCTCTGTGGCTGTAAATCCCAGTGGGGTGTGGTGGAGCAGGTTTGTCTTGACCTGACATGGGGACCACAGAGAGGGACCCCTGCCACCAGCCACCCACTGGAAAGGACATGGGGCTGAGCCAGGATGCCCGTGTGCTCATGGGCTGCAGGGCAGGCAGTGCCTGACTCGAACAGAACCAGCCTGCTGGCTTCTGCTGGTGCAGACATATGCAGACCAGCTGCTTTCATCAACACAGGCTGCTCTGTGCATGGGGAGGGAAGCCCAGAGCCCCAGAGAATGGAAGTAGGGTTGCCAGGCTGATTACTTAAAGTATCAGAGGTGGTTGCCCATCTCTACACCTGCATTGACACCTGCTGGGGTTTTGGTAGCCATCAGTGGTCTCTGCTCCAGTCTCACAAAGGCTGCCAGCTCAAGGCAGGGAGCACCAAGGCTCTGCTCCCTTAGCAAGGCTCCTGCACAGCAGGAGCAGCAGGACAAGTCCAGCAGAAGAAGGATAAAATGTGCTCTGCTTTAGACCATGCACCAGTACCTCATCTGGGGAACTCCCCTTCCTTGCCCAGTATGAGGCAAGATCCCAGCTCAAGATCCAAGACCACCAGCTCAGGATACAGCCTAGCATGTTTTCAGCAAAGTCTGCACTGGGAAATCCAAAGCCCCAAGCCATTGAGCCCAACATTTCTTACCCTCAGAAGTGATGCTCTTTGAAGCCTTCCTCCAGCAGCAGCTCAGCTTCCTGCCAGGCTCTCTCAAATGCGTTCTCTGGAGCTGTACCACATCCTATATGACAACCTCTGCCTGAGGATGCCATCCTGCTGCCTGGTGGTGCATCAGGAGATGGCCCAGGGGAACCTGCTGGACATTGGGGTGGTCTTTGATCATTTCTGTTTGTTTTATGCTACGTATGTTATGCTGCTGGGGAAAAATATCTTTCTCCATCCATGTCCTGCCTCTATGACAAGGGTTTGGCTCCAAGAAATTTGCAGGCAGCTGAGAACTGAGTGCAGAGGTGGTGATACTCTCACTTTTCAGGCTCTAAGCTATCATACAGCTTTTGCTCATCGTGAAGCCTGGGAGCAGTAAGCTTGCATTTGCTCTCAAAAACCATAAAATAGTCCTTCAATCTACTCTCATTTTCAAATTTCGATAAAGAAGTCAGTTTGGTTTTTCTTTTTCACTAAGAAATCCCCCTACAGAAGGTAATGTAAAATATGTATTTATGTTCTTGGCATATCAGGTCTTTTTTAACAGAAAGAGAAAGGACTGAGTAAAGAACACAGCCTTTGCTAGATCACCCAGTCCAGAAGACAGTGTAGCAACATTCTTCTTAAATGTTAGAAACCTTAAATATAGTTCCTAGAAGGAATTACTTTTTTGCTACAAATTATTTTAATTTTGGCTGAATTTTTCAATTTTCTGTTTCATTGCCAAACAGAATTTCTACTCTCCTAGAGGGAGAGAAAAATGGCCCCTTTCTGGTGCATAAGACTTTTTGGCAAATTTTCAAACTCTAGTGCAGCTCTGTTATCTTGGAGAATGCTTTCTCCATGCATTTCTGGAGGATAGCCCATGGAGAAATTACTTCATAAATATCATGGAAGAGACTGAATAAAGAGTTGTAAACATGCAGGATGGCCTTAAATGTAAGTTTGAAGAAAAGCACGAATTACAGGACCATGTGCATACTGCCTGCTCTTTAACACAGTGCATGGGTCTCTCCTAATGCCACCATTCAGACTGGTTCCTGCTCAGTACGTGCAGTGGTGAAAGGTCATTATGCAGATTTCTGGTAGCTACTGAAGCATCATCCAGTAGAGGCAATATATGGTGATCTCTCATTTGCTATAAAGCTCTGGGAGTACTAATTTTTACAGAAGAGCACATCGAATTTTGGGTGAGTGTTATGTGATGTGAGGATTAATAGTGTAGACACTGAGAAATTGTGGAGCACACAGGGAAGAAAACTACATAGACTGCTTTTATTTGACAGTGGGTATCAATGTTTTGCTTCCTGTTAAGAAGGTGTGGGAGTGGAGGCCATGTAAGGAGATGTTATAAATGTATCCTGCACCCCCAACAGGTGTGCTCAGCCATTTGGAGTGAGCATGTATGGCAAATCTGTTCTCTGTAAGAAGAGAGGAAGAAAACTCACACCCTTCAACAAAACTCCTCCTGGTAGGTACGAAGAAACCTGTTTTCAAATAGGTCTTCCATCTCTTGAAGCAGCGTTAGCTGTCGCCTGTTTGTGAAGAGACAGGTTGCCATGTCCATCCGGAGCTGACGAAATGGCTTGGGATAATAATTGGCCTTTACAAGAGCCTTTACTTAAAAAATTTATTTACCAATGTCAGTTTAACATTCCTTGCTTAAGAGTGCCTGGGTATCACCAAAGACAGTGGTGTTTAGTTGGGTTAAAGAGCTGTTCAAACACACTTGTGACTGGAGTGCAGTACAACGGGAGCAGCCAGCATGGGGCAGGCAGTGTGTTAAGAAGCAAACAGCCCCTTCTGCTGCACACCTGCAGTCTGGGGCTGAACGGGGGCTCCCTTAGCTCCTGATCCAGCAGTGCTTTTAAAACTGGGTTCTGTGGGCTAATTCCCAACTGAACACTGGAAAGTTTAGTTTGTATTGGCAGATGCTGACTCCAAAAGGTAAACTGCATGCCCTGCCTGTTTTAACAAAACAGACCTGTCTGTAGGCACGTAACCCTCCCAGCTTCTTCAGGCCCTTTCAGCTCTTTGGATGATGTTGGCTGAATGCCAGACCTTCACTGCCCAAACAGCACGTGGCTAAACCCACAGGAGAGGCTGGAGCACCTCACATTGTTTATAAAGGCAATTCTGCTGAAACACCCAGAATTTTATCTTTATCCAAAACGTCATTGAGCTGGGCCAAAAATACCATTAGCTCTTTCATACTTATCCCTCGTGTTCGCACAATGGAAAAAAAAAGTTGAAAAAAGTTTTGGGTTTTTTCCAGATGTAAGAAAATGATTGCTCTGGGAAAGGCTCATTCTTGTTGTCATATCCATCTTCTGTTTTGAGGACTTGATCCTACAGAGCTCCTGGCTCCACCTCTGACTGTCAAGAATTACATAATGAAATGGAAAAAAAAAAATCCCAGTTTTTCCTTAACCTTAAAGCCATTGATAACATGCAGTTACACATTCCCTTTGGAAAGACATGAGCTTGGGTGCTCCAGTGCTGGCCTGTAAATGTTACTCCGTCCAAGTCAGGCAGTGTGTGTGGAAGTGAGCACTGTGGCCTGTCAAAAAGGCTGCAGGACAGAGTTTACAATATGGATCCAGGAGCAAGTGGTTTACCATTATCCATTAATAATCTCCTTTGTTCCTCCACCCAATGGGGTGGAGTGCTCCAGCTGAATAAACTTCATGGCACTATCCACCTTGGACCAACAATGTGCAGTGTAGTGTTCCTGTAAACTCCTTGGCCAAATAATCACTGGGATTCTTGTCAGTGGTCTGAAGAGGGGGAAAAAGGTCTTTCATGGAGAGAATTAGGAGCCACTGACCTTCATGCAAATATTTCTTTCTTGTACTTCCTTTCTCCTCTCCTACTTTACAACAGTGTGACTGTTTTAGATGGCCAGGAAAGGAGTTGTTTGGGAATGGAGGTGCTGCATTTTGGTTTCTGGGTATTTTTTTGCTCGTTTAGTTGGTTGAATTTTTTTTTTTTTTTAAGTGTATGTAATTTCACAATTAGCCTACAGCAAAAATTAGCCCTTCATGTAGATTCACACACAAAAAAATAGACTTTTTGCTGGGACTGTAGTAAACATTTTAAAACAGATGTAGCCTGAGGTGAAGCTATTCTTGGTTTTGTGCTTAGAAAGTAAAGGATAAAAAAATTGTGAAATGGATCATTCCTGAGTGGATTAAAACTGTAAATGCCTGTTAAAAACATGATCTCCAATCATATGGGCAGATGGTGCCTCCTACTATATAATAATGTCTCTACCTGGAAAAAAGAAGGGCAATTTAATTGACAGACATTTTTAAATCCACAATAATATACCTTACAATGAGTAAGTCAGAGTTTGATGCTGTAGCCCCTATTCTTGGCAGTAATCTTTGCTCACCAGAGCAGTCTACTGGTTTCACCTTTTACCAGCACTAAACTGGGGGGAAAATAAAGAATATCCATGGATAAGTTTTTATCTTTGTTAAGATGACACATTCTCTTCAACCATTCAAGAAATATCATCCTTTCTTATCACCCTCTCAAGGTCTTCAACTACCTACATGGGGAAGAGGTTTCTGATGGAAGAAGAGTCTTTAATCTAGCAGAAAAAGGCATAATGAGATCCAGTGATTGAAAGCTGAAGTTAGACAAATTCAAACTATCTTATCTAGGAACTTGGTAGATTCCCCATCACTTTTGAAGTCTTTAAGAAGATAGCCAGTCTTGATGTAAAAGATATGCTCTAGATCAAACAGAAGTTATGGGTTTGATGCGAAAATTATTGGGTGAGGTTCTGCAGTCTGTGTTATGCAGGAGGTCAGGCAAGGGAATCATAATAGCCCCTTCTGGCTTTAAAATCTGTGAAGCCCAAACACGACTTCAATAAGGAAAAAGCAAGCCACCCTGACGACCTCTTCTGCCCACAGAACTTTAATTTTGGAAACAGAAGCTGGTTAAAGCAGTTCATCAGCCTTACCTGGACTCCTCTTAACAGACTATTCGTAACACCTCGGGTTCTTTCAAAGAAAGAAATTTAAAAACAGTCTAGTTTCTCTTTAATAAAAGTAGTTGGAAAGCACTGACTGGTTTCCCAACCAGCATACAGCTATCTCTTTTCAAACTATAACAAATTTATTTTAAATTTTCACTGCAAGCGTTTTATGTTGTTTGTCATAATCGTCAACATCTATTTATTTGATACTCCTTATGACATATTCCTGCAAATGGAAAGGAGTAGAACTAATCAGGTAGGATTCCTACATTTAATAGCATTTATATAGCTGTTAAATAGGGAATAAATAATGTCTTTTAATCATATCATTTTTATTGCCTTTCTACTATGTAGCTAAGTTACGAAACAGCTTTCAAATCAAGTCCCAACAATACCAGCTTTCACAGTTTTATCTCGAGTCCTGGATAATTTTCCTTAAATTGCCAGCCCCAGCAGTCATGTGAATGTATGAAAACCTTGACATTTCTTTTTTTAAAAAAAAATCATTCACAGTGGTTGCCAGTAAACTTTGAAAACATGATACTCACTCCTCAAAGGACCCAAGCAAGGAGCTAAGCAAATAAACACCCCCATTTCCTTTTTCATCCTATAATTTTAAAGCAAATCTCCTGATTCTGGAGTTTAAACATTTGAGGTTGGCAGTTCCCAGGTGTATGGAGACTTAACTTCTCCCATGGGGAAGGAAAATCTGACTGGGCTAGAAAGGGCCACCACAGTTTAACTGACCAGGCTCAAAAATACTTATTATTTTTCATAAATAAACAACATTCAAGAAAAATCAAAGACCTGAACACAAAGTGAAACCTTGGAGAAGCTGATGGCTTAGTCCAGACCAGGGACTTGGTGGAGCTTCTCCAACAGCACCTTTCCCTCCGGTTTGGTTTGGAGGGCAGCCACTCAGTTGGCCCTTTGAGCCATGATGACTATTTGGGCAAGGATGCAGCAACCCACACCACAGCTCTGCCCCGTTCCAGGTGCCCAGGTGTGTGTGAGGCACTTCAGAGTGTGCCCACAAAGTCTTGGGGGTCATCACTGGATGGGGAGGGGTCTGTGGGAAACAGGAGAGGCTGTAGGTTGCAGGAGAGGGTGGTAATGGGACTGTCTCCCCACATCAGGGCTACAGACACTATCACAGGATTTAGGCTATCAAATCTTTGTTTGAAGGGTAACAGCATGGATCAGCAGCAAGGTGGGCAGAAACTCAGGGCTTAAACACCTTCAATGGCCACGTGAACCTGCTCACACTGGCAGCAGCAGGGCCCCCAAATGGGCTGTGGTGCAGAAGGCAAGTGAAAAATGGCAATAAATGTAAAAGGCTCTTTAAAATCTCCAGTCATAAAAGAGGCATGGACACCCTGCCAGCTCTCCAGCTCTTTTCTGTTGTCATCTCACTCCAAACTGTCACAAGATGTCAGTGTTTTCAGATACTCCTGCTATGGCTGAGCAAACAGCCGCTCCACACTGCCTGGCTGACTTTCAATGGCATAAAATTCATCCATAAAATTGAGCCATAAGGTTCTCAGCAGAGTGGCAGTGCCACAAAGAAACTTGGCGTAGGGACCACATCAGCCTCTGACAGTGGGATCAAGATGCAGCTGCAGTTTACCCTTGTCCCTGGGGTAGCTGAAAGGCACTTGGGTACCCAGGCTGAGGTGGGTGATGCTTATTAGGATCACTGAGATTAATGCAGCCCTGGTTTTGAACCAGAACTCTTTTTTTTCCTCCCCTTGAAAAATTCTTCTGGCATCTTCTGGGATGAGAAGTTTATTTTAGCTGGTAAATTCCTTAATCCCAGGTTTCCCTGCACAACACACCAGTCATGATGTCCTCTGGTGGGTAGTTCAAAATCCTGCCTATTGGCATTTTCCAAGTTCCTTTTACATCCAAAAACATTAATACAGACCCCCTCTCTTCACCCCTATATACATAGAAAGATTTTCAAGGACCCCAGGTCATCTACTCTTCCCAGAAAATATAGGATATGCAATTTCTTATCTACTGCTGACCCTGCTACTCTAAGGCAGGGGAGTTATAAAAAATAGTGAAGGTTTGTGTTGAGAGCCCTGGGCCTTATCCTCCCAGTGACTTGTTATTCCTACTACTGTTAAAAGTCCACTTGTGAAATTTAAGAGAAGTGCCTTAACACAAAAGGCATCCACAATTACAGTCCCTGTCCCTGTAAAACCAATGCATGGGTTATAAAATAAGTATGGGATCCTGCTTCGGAAGCTTTGAATTACCCTTTCAAGGAGTCATTCATTGCCATCATCTAAATAAGAATATTCCACTAGGCAACAGAGAGACTCCACCAGCTGGATAGCACTAATGTCCCCTTGTCACACCAGACCTTCCTGGCAGTATCTAGTGATCCCTGCAATGGGGACAAATGGTGCTGTATAAGATTTTTTTTCCCATCTTCTTTCTGGGAGCTTTATCCCTTTCAAGACCCAGAGTTTGCTTGGTTTTTTTTTAAGAGGCCTTTGTGGAGATTGCCTGTGAGGCCATGAAATTTAGCATAATTTCAGAGGGGGGTGCGTTACAGGGGAGAAAAACATTGCATAGAAAACTCCTAGGAAAAATGAATGGGTTACAGTAATGTTTGCAGCTCAAACAGATCCATCTGAGTCGAGCCTTTTGTGTTAATACCAAGGTGCATATTTCAGAGAGATGCTCTAGGTAGGCTGTCTCTGTATGAGACAGCTGATTTATGCTGTGATTGTTTGCCACCAGCGGTCCTGCTGCCTCGCAAGCCACACCCTTTGCTGCCATCCCGAGGTTTGGATTTGATTTCCCTTGAGAAAGAAGCTTGTGTTCACATTCCCATCCACCTGTGTTGCCTCAATATAGCATTGTATGTTTCCTGCTTTTTTTTACCCTCCCCTCCCCACCCCTGTGAATTTTCTCTCATTGAGTGGCATGAAGAAAAATAAAAATAAAAAAAAGCCCACCTCCTACTAAGAGGACTAAGACCTGGGGAGCCAGCGAAGAGGAGAGGCCGTTGCCTCTAAAGTTCAGAAATAAAAAAAAATGACTTGTTCTTTTGAGCTTGCTGTTCCCTGATGTGACACTGTGATCAGTATCAAATGCTTGGTGGCAAGGATTTTTGTCAAGCTTTCCCAGCTAAAATAGATTTAACCTACCAGTTGCTCTTTGTGGGTTTAACAATGCGTGTGACAATAAAGAGCTGCTGCCGCTGCATTGTTAATACATGAATAGTCCCGGTTCTCTGTATTTACTATTGTGCACTGCAGATTTCCAGGAAGGAGTGTTTGGCTCTGGCTATTGATACATGTCCTGTTTTGCAGAAGGAGCTGAATCAGCCCCTCGGTGATTAGTTGATGTGAAAGGGCAGTTAGGATTTAATTGAAATTAAGGAAAGCACCCGATCGCCTTTGAACTGCTCTCTGGGCTTTCTCCCCTGCTCAGAGGTGATGTGCCTGGGTTTCACACTTTGCTGTCACTGCCTCTGCATGTGAGGAGTTCACCCTGCGGGCAGGAAACTTGCAAAATGCCAAAATCAAGGAAGAAATCTATTCCTTGATAGCAGTTTGTAGTTTGTTCTTGGCTAGGGCTGGCCAGCAGTGCTTTGGACAAGAGGAAGAGGCAACAAGAAAGAAACTGATACACTCTGTTCCTCCAGGAAAAGCACTGGCAGACAGGTCTCAATGAGAGGGAAGCTGCAAGAACCCCCATGGATGCTTCTGGTGACTCCCATGCATGCAGCTTATTCTCATTTTATGTCACCCAGCACCACAAGCACCCAGCTGGGGCTGGGCTGCCTGGGTTGGAGAAGGATGGTGAAGGCAGGAGGGCTGTGTGAGATGAAGCAGGATGCTGGCAGCATCCCAGTGTGTCCGTCATGGGATCACTGACTCCTGCACAACGGCGGGGGTGTGTTCCCACCACTGTGCCCTTCTTCAATCACCTGAAATACCTTCACAGTCACCACAGGGCAAGGGAACTGCCTGTGAACCCTGGCCAGCCCCATGAATACCCCACCAGGAGCAAATCTCAGCAATGCCTTTTCTCCATCCAGCCTAAGGGAGCCCTTGTGGGCAGTGCCCTTGATGGGAGCCACATCTGGCTCTCCCCTGGATGGCAAGAGCCAGATGCAGTCTCAGATGCAGGTGACCCCGAGTCAACCCTGGGCAGGAAAGGAAAGTTGCTCTCAGGTGCAGAGAAAAAAAAGGAAAATCCCCACAGGGTGAAACATCTCTCCATCCTGGAAGTGATCTTTGCCGGTGTTTCTCTCGGTTTCATTTCCGTAACAATCAGCCACTTATTATTAAATCAATGCTGCTGGGGAAATGGAGTTAAATTAAGGGAGATCAGAGGCAGGAACGGAAGCGACGTCTATATAAATATCTGCCTATATTATATAGAGTACTGTAGTTAATCAATCCTGAGAACAAAGAGCTTGGCTTGAGCTAAGGAACAGCCCCAGCCAAGTGAAGGAGCCCTGCTGCGGTAAGCAAGCAAACAGCACTATCGACAAGGAAAATGTTTATAAAGACTTCTCTCCCACTGAAGGAGTTGAAAAACAAGGGTTTTCAGCCCCTGGGGCAAGCACTGGTCCCCTGGCTCTTTGGGCGAGCGCTCCTCTGAAGGTTAGTGAGCGCAGGAGCCAGATGAGGGGACAGCAGCTCCTCTTAACTGAGGCAAAAATCTTATTGATTATACGTTCAATAAAAGGTCAAAACTCCCTTTGAGGGTCACCACAGTTGCAGTAAAGCTCTTCCCAGCCCCAGCCGCTCTCCCTGTCTGAGGAGTGTTTCGTGCCAGTCTCTCCAGGTGGACACCTGGGGTAAAAGTGAGCTGCAAATGAGCTAATCATCATTAATGTGTCGGTAGAACCTGCCAGCCTGACATCCCTCCTAATGGCTGACAAATGTCAGGGTGACTTGTATGCTTTTTTTGTTAATTGAATTGGTTAATTAGGTCCCAGAGGCCTGGCTGCTAATTGTGAGCTGCAGTGAATATGGGTTTAAAAAAATGCCACAACAACAAAAAACCAAAAAAACCCCATAAAATCCGATGCAAGGAAGTTAAAACAAAAGGGAGTGATGGGGGGAAAAATAGCACCCCCCACTCACTCACTCACTCACATGCACACACAAAACCTCCTTTGTGTTCTTTACAATCTGTACAGTTACCTTCGCTTAATTTCTGACCTGCCACATGCTACTGCCTTCTTGATGTGTTTTTAAAAGGAGGGTTAGAGAAATTCCAAATCTGCCTTTTTTGACGAGAGCATCTGCTCAGTCAGAAACACAGTCATTAATTTTCTGCCAATTAGCAAAAAGAAAAAGAGAGAGAGAGGAAAAAAAAAAGAAGAGGGGAAAAAACCCCTCCAGATTTGCATCTTAATTTGTTACTTTGTAAAGATGTTGGTTTTTTTAAAAGTTAAATACTCCCTCCGGTTTGCCAGCCATAGAAAGTGAAGAGATGATAGCAACTTCCCACCAAGAAAAGGCAATTAATCATTATATTTTGCACTTCTGTAGCAGCTTTCATCCCCTGATCTCAAAGCGCTTTGTGAAATTATTGTATTAAGTCTCCTGCCAAGCCCCGGTGAGGGTGGCAGTGTACCAGCAAACTCCTTGGGGCCAAGGTGGTCTTAATCTGCGTCTGTTGAAATGTGCCAAGGACACTAATAAACTTTATAACAAATAATGACTAGTCGACCTGTTTCAGTGAGGTTTAAGCAGAAGCTCGGGGAGCACTTGGGGGCTTCCTGGAGCAATACAACCTTGAGCTGGAGGGAACATCTTGAACCACCTTCCTCTAGTCTCAGCATTCCCACTCCTTCTTTATTAACAGCCTCAACTGGCAGCTACAGGCAGAAAGATCTCTGGCATTGCAGGCATTAAAAGTATTAGAGCTAGAGCTGTTCAGGAACCAGCTTCTCCACTGAGCAGAATACCCCACAGACCATGAAAACTGAGTCCACTCTGTTCTGAAACAAAAAACTTTGGAATTCAACCATTTCCTTCCAGGCAAAAGTTAAAAAACTAATGCCCAATCACTTAAAATAGTTTTTTATAAATGATACCTCTTTGCACCATGTCTCAGCCTTGAAAACTTCTCTTTTCCTTTCCACCTTGCTGAAAGAAAATGTATTGTGTTTCAAAAATCAAAGCTATTTTTTCTGAATGAACGAAATGAGGGTATTGTTATTCATGGTATTTGTTTTGTTTTTGATCAGATGCTTCCCTCCATAACTGGTTTGTGCAATTTTAAAGCAACATGTTAAAATCCATAAATTTCTACAAAAAAGGAAAAAGGGTCTATTTATCATTGAATGATGATTGCTTCTACAATAGCCTTTTCCTGAGCCAGTACTGACATGGGAAACTTAGCTCTTTGCCTGTTTCCATGTGTCTTTTGGATTTCTGGGTATTTTTCTTCCTTCACACAACAGAGGGATCCCATTGACCCAGAAAATGGGAAACCAGGTGGTTGATCCCCGGTGCTATTCCCTGTGCAGACTTGTTGCAGCAGCACAAGTCAGTTTGCCTCAGTTTCCCCATTTCCCCCTTGGTCAGGGCTGGATGGTGTCCCCAGGTGCCTCCTCAGCCAGCGAGGCACATTCCCTTACTCGCCTCTCCCTCCTCACCCCAGACTCCCACGGGCACCTCAGGGCTCTCAGGAGGGGCAATTTGTGGATGCTGGCAGTGGACTTGCAGCCCTCAGGTGAAGATAAAATACGACGATTATCCTGCTCGCTTCCCCACCCCCCTTCCTGTCGGATGGCAGAGTTGCCTTACGAGTTAAAATAAATTGCCTCACGCTCCCCACTGAAAGCATTTTGACTTTGTCTTGAATCGCGTATTCCAGTAGTCATTATACTTCAGCTCCTTCTTCTTCTTCTTCTTAGCATATGACATACATAGCAGTTCAAAAGTTGCAGCGAGCTGCTGCCAGGTCACATTCAAAGGAAAGTATCTGGGAAGCTGGCAGCTAAAAGTATCTGATAAGTTGGCACTGTTACTGCTCAGCAGGAGGAGGGAGAAGTGAAGGAAGGAAGGGGAGGGGGAGCCAGGCATGGGGGAGCAGGGAAGGGGAGAGATTCAAAGGGCTTTTGTTTCTGGATCAGATTCTTCCAGACTCAGAAACTTTTGCAGAGATGTATGTGCCAGGGATTTTTTTTTCCCCTTCTCTTCCTCCTCTCCATAGTTTAATGCATTAAAATAACCTATTAAAAGGCCTATATTTGCTTTCAAGCAGACTCTGAAAGGCGCTCAAGATGTCACTATTAAAACCGGCGCTGTGCTTTGCAGGCGAAGGTCTGTGGTGAGGAGAATAAAGCAGAATTGATTAGCTGCTCCGACTTTGCCAGCCTTACAAAGCCTGCGGTGTGCCACAAGTTGCTAGAGAACAGATCAGCAGCTTCTAACCAGCCCACCTGTACACAAGGGTGCATCACTTTGAAATCCAGCTTGGTTCTGCAAAGCCTGACGCTGCCCCGGCATTCCCACAGTGTCCCCACATTTCCCACTTCCTAATGTCCTATTTCCCCCCTTTTGTGAATCATTTGGGAAGAGTCCAAATTAAACCATCATGGCATTGCCTCTGAACTCAGAGAACAAAATACTCTCCTGGGAGGCTGTGGAGGGTGTTCGATCCGAGGAAGCCACAGGACCCCAGTGCAAACACTGCGGCTGTTGCCCCAAGAGGCTTGTTCCTGGCTACTTAATTGACAATGAATATTAGAACAAACAGACTGGAAAATGTTGGAAAATGCTGCAAATGGCCAAAAGCATAAAGCCAAGGCACAAAGGTAACGAGGGGATCGGAGCCCTTGCGTTCTGCATAGAAATGATCTACTCCGCACCTTTGAAATTAGGGAATGGTGTTCATGTCATGCCGTGCATCAATCTGACAATCCACCCCTGAGTAGTCGTTGTCATTATACCACGGGTCACATTTGTTACAACTCTATTAATGTGTATGAAGTTACTTCTAGTCTAACACTGGTCTAAGAAAATCAGGCTTAATTAGATTCTCCTTGTAATTAAATGCAATTTATTCTTATGCTTTGTGTTATGCTTCTGGCTTGCCTGTGCTATTGTCTGCTGATTATCAGAAACGTACTTATGAAAGGTGTAACAACTGTGTAAGAGCTGTGTTTATAGCAAACATGCAATTAGCTTTGCTTGTACCATCCCCAGCACAGCAGGGCCTTGGCCCCTGAATACAGCTGGTGTTGGGAGTACTGTGCAAATGAAGAGAAGGCACAGGCAAGCCTGATCTCATTTGCCTTTTTGGTAGGTTAAGGTTGTATCAGATAAAATCAGGCTGAGGCTCTGTGTTCCCTGTCTAGGCCTATAACTCTTCCCAAGGAAAGCATTCACTAGCCCTGACTAGCAACTGAGTAACTTCAGCTCTGCTTTTTCAGAGGGTTGCACACGATTGACCTGGCCTGTTAAAAACGCCAAAAGCTGCCTGTACAAGCAGAACCGGTCCAAGGAGATACAAGGCTGCAGAAGCAGGTTCACATCAAGAGCTGCTCTTTCCATGCATCCCCTGACCAAAAATTGCCAGCCATTTGGGTTTTCATTCTTTGTTTTCAGGGAAGCTTTTGCTGAATGGTCCTTCCATGCCTACTGAAGTCAATAGAGTAAGTTGAAAATAATCCAATACCTTCAGTCATTTCCATTTAAATCAATGGTAAACTAGGTGAAGAGATCAAGCCAGGTTTCCCTTGCTGCTACTTAAAATAGTTTAATAGAGGGGTAACACCTTTGCAGGTGAGCTGGTTCAGGGAGAGTGAGTCTGAAGCAGATTGTGGGAACAGTTATTTCCCCACCACCACCTATGTTCTCAAATAACCCGATTATTCTCATTAGCGCTGCATTCGGATGGCTGCAAACGAATAAAAGAAAGCAGGGGCGGGAGCGGGGAGTAAATCCTTGATATATGAATATGATGAGGAGTTTAGGCAGCTCCCTCCCACTCCTGCTAAAAAAAGTTTTAATCTTGGCCACTCCATGCGTATTGACTGGCTGCATATTGACACGCCACCTGCTGAGGCTGCTTCAGCTATTGATAACCAATGCCATCACGCCTAGAGTTCAAACACCGACCAGCAGCTTTCATGTTTGTAAACAGTATTGATCTGCATAAATCAGCTTGCCATTAGACTGCCGGATTAAACAAGGACGAAGACAGAACATTTGTGAGATTAAATCCGGAAACAGTTAATTAAAAGCTGGGCAATAAACCCAAGCTGTAAACAGCAGGCAATTAATTCAGGCATCTGTAGATCTGTGCGCACAGTGCTTTGCCACGTTCCTGGCTGTGCCCCACACTGGCCCCCTGTCACCCGCCACCTGTCCCCAGCAGCAGCATCCTGCCTCCTACACCCATCACCAAGGCCCATGCTGGGGTGCTCCCTCACCACACTGCTGCAGAAGGGGCTCTGAAAAATAGTCTTGAGATGTAGGGGCATTTTTTTGTGAGGAGGGGGAGAGGGAAGCCCTCTAGGCTTTCCTTGTGCACAGTGTGGTTTTGTTGCAGTAGAAAACCTCACATAGCTGCCTTGTGAGCAGTGATGGTCTAGGCCTGGGAGAGGAGCCAGGGATTCCTCTGGTCTAAATATCTTTTCTGACACTGACCTCCACCATGTGGCCTCAGTGTCATCACTCTGGTGTTTCACTGCAGTTTTCCCAACTGCGATGAAGAAGACAAGGCCTTGGCCTCTTCAATTCAGCTACACTTTCCAGTGACAAACAACCCATTTAATGAAACAGAAATTTGTGGCATTTACATAACTATTCATTTTTGAAACAAACAAACAAAAAAACCCCCATCCCAATTATCAAACCCCAAAGTTTGAAGATTTTCAGATTTTCACTCTTCCCTGTTGATTTTCATCCCCTTCTTTGCTCTTTCTAATGAAAAAATGAGAAAGAGAAAAAAAGGAGAGAATAAGGCAGCTCAAAGGAGGAAGGAAAAGTTCACTTAACTAAAAGCGAACAAGTAGATTTGGAAAAAAATGAATGCAAAGATTATTTTTAAATGTCCCTTAAAAAGTTTCCCACATTTTCTAGCCAGTTCTGTTAGTTACATGTCCTCAATCCATGCCTTATAGACTTACAGTTAAGTTGGCTTCATTACAGATGATTTAATGGTTGTTTTATACTGCATGTGGAGAACTTGTAGGCTCTAAAAACAGTGCAGTGTGACTGAGTCTATAACTCTGTGGGATTTATAGGGCCATACCACTCACAACATCCAAAAGGGATGTGCATTCCCCCACCAACTTTGCTTTCAGAAGTGGGGAATTAGGGCATAGAAATATTATGGAAAACTGGGAAACGAACTCGGACCTCTGAAAACCTTGTCCAACAGCATGACCAATGAGCTAGCACTAGCAGCAAGCAGTGTGAACTGTCAGCAGATCTGCACTAGCCCCAGGGGCTGTTCCGCTGGGCTTTTCCTGTCCTGATGCTTCCTACACAGTCTCATGCTGATTTTATAGAGGGGAATTGAATCCCGTTACTCATAGGACAGATGAATGTTTCTTACAGGGGCTGGCTATACTCCTACAAATGGCCCCAGTGGATTGTAACTGACAATTGTGGATGACAGAAACACCTTACTTCTCCACAGGTGGATTTGTGATGGTACCAAAGCCAAGGCTTCCACCAGCTATGGCTCCAGGAACATGGTGTGCTCTGCTAGGAGAAATACCTGTATCTTAGAACCCCCCTCCATTTTCCAGGCATAATCTAAATCACAGCAAACTACTCCCGTTGAGGCTTCCCACTTACATAATTTTCTCTCTCATGGGAAGAGAGCAAGAAAAAATACCTAATGAGAAGCCCTTGAAAGTAAATGTCTTTTACTCAACTTTTTGCAATGGTGCTCTGAGATCATGTCCCAGGTCTTCTGCTCTGGACCATGGCAAGAAAATAGTAGACAAAATATTCTTTGTGCCAGCACTTTGTAGGGATTTCAGTTGACTATCAATTGTGTATGCAAATAACGTGCAAAAGGAAGATTGCACAGAAGGGTGAGTGAGAATTCTTTCTCTGATACCCAGCATCAGGAATTGGTATCATCACATCAGTAATTTTAAAATGGTGAACAGGCTTCAAGGGCATAGTGGATATTATTTTTCTAATAAATGTAAGATTTTCCCAGCCTGCAGAAATCACCCCACTTTAGTAAGCAATGCCTGTGCTACCAACATCTCACCAGGTTTCATGATAGGGACAAAAACCAAACCAACCCAACCCAACCCAAAAACCAGGAAAAAACCCAGAAACCAACTCAAAAAAAAATTCCTTCATTTTGAAAAGTTTAGAGTTGCTAACTGCAAAAACCCAGCTCGCAGCACACTGCCAGGATGCTTCATTGGTTAGTTGGAGAGCTGTGAGCAGGAAGGAGAGAAATGGTGCCGTGAAAAGCACAGAGTAATTCTGGTGGGGGAACAGGTAATGACTTCAACATTTTGAATATGAGTTTTGCTACTACTGATAGTTTGTGTGATGCCATAGCTGCTGCCCTAAACCTCTGGATATCAGCATTTATGTTCAGCATGGACAGCAGTAACTCCAGGGGACAATGTCACAAAGCACAGCACTCTGGAGCAATTACCAAAGCTAATGGCAAATGAACAGTAAAAAACATGTGACTTTTCTTACCATTTGAATTTGGTCTTTTTGATTTCCCCATTTTCCAGAAAGTATCTGGAGTTCTTATAAATCCTTCCCCACAATGACTCAGAGAATCAGTGATGGGAGCCGGCTGGCCAGTACAAAGGATGTGTTAGTTCTGCTCCACGGAGAGCAAAGCTCACCTGGAAGAACCTCGCTGGAAGTCAGAGGTTCAGCCAGCAGTGACTCCTTCCTTCAGTCAGCCCCCTGAAGGGTGTGTCCAGGCCATGCAGGAGTGTGAATCATTTGTTTAATGGACAGAAACCCCTGTGCTGGGAAATTAACTTTTACAAGTTGATGTGTTGACAAATGCAGTACAAATTGCTGTTGTCAGCAGTGATCAGTTCCTCTTGAGTGGCAATGCCCAAGGCCTTCAGCTAAAGGGAAAAGACAGGTCAGGGCTGTGTTTGAGACCTAATAGGCCTCGACCAGTCACTGGCTCTCCTTTTGACACCCCTGACATGAGCAGCACTTGGGAAATGCAAGTATAATGCTAAATCATGAGATGATTTTAAAACAAACTCTGAAAGCCCTCAAACCAGTGACGAGACCTGGCACTGCTCTGGATGGTCAGAAGGACATTGTACTAGGCAGGAGGGGAAGGTGTAGGGGCTCAGCAAGGCACAGACCTTTCTCCCTCCTCATCCCATCCCCAGGTGCTGTGACCACACACTAAGCAAGAGACTTGTTTCTTTGACACCACTTCACTTAGGGTTGAAGACCATGTACAGTTCAGGATCAAGAGTAGCAGGGGGCAGCCCAGCCTTTGAAGATCCTTCTACTTGGCCTCCCTCCAAGGTTTTATTACTATTTGTTACCTCATGATGTTATTACTGGCATTTAATGGTATTATTTTGGCACTATAGTTGTATGTCAGACATCTGTCCTGAACCAGAACCTGAGTGTATGAGATGCTGTACAAGTCCATGGGAAAAATAAATGCAGCACTTGTCCCCAGAGCTCACAGACTAAATAGAGTTCAGCATTACAGCCTTTTGCCTTCATTAGGAGCCTTGTTTTTATCCCCTGGATTCAGCTTGCAAATCCAGGTGCAAGGACTGGGTTTTTCTTATAAGGACTCAAGTACCACCAGTGATGTCCAGGAATGATTTTGCTGGTATTACCAGCCTGCTGCCTGCAATGTGCAGTGGAGCTCAGCCATGTTCACCCACAGCAGAGCAGGACCTCTGAAATCAATAGGTGTTCTTACCTGGGTAGGGTCAGGCTCAGGATAAGACAGTTCAGGGAAATTTCAGACACCAGGTGTTGGAGGAGACAGCAGAGAGTTAAGGATGCTGCTGCTCCCCAAAGGCCATGAGTAAACAAATTCCTCTCCAGCTGAAGACTCTTATAAATGGCCTTCAGTCCGAAGAACCAGATCTATTTAAGCTACAATGTATGTGTCACAGTATGTAAGAACGTGCTCAAATCATATGGAAATAACTATTCCTGGAACACCCAGGTCTCCTGACATCACTTCCTTGAGAAATAGATCAAATTAATTCCACTGAGACACCAGGAAAATGGATGGGGAAAAGGAGGAAAGGAAAAGAAAAGCCCTGACCAGTGGACGGTCAGAGATGTCTGCAGGTGGAGACCTTCTTTTTCTTTTTTCTTTCTTTTTTTATTTTCTTTTTTTTCTTTCTTTTTTTTTTTTCCCTTTTCAGAATTGTTTCAACTCTTCAGCATAGAGGAAGGAAGGATGGTCTGGTGGATAAAGGTAGAAGAACTGTTGACAGTTCAGAGCTGGCCCCTGTTCCACTCTGCTGCAGACATCCTGTGCAACCCTGAACAAGATATCACCTCCCAGTGCCCTTCCTCCTCCCCTCCAAAATGGGTTAGAACCATGTTTACTTGTTTCTGGGAAGGACACATGGCTTGGGGCTTCTTCCTCTCAAAGTTTGGAAGGATCTTGCAGAGAGGGGAGGCAAAAAGCACCAGGATCCAAACTGACAGCCAGCAAATGTTGGAGCTGCCTTGTGCCCTGCAAGGGAAGGAGATCTGAGGAGCTGAGCTCGCTCTTTCAACCCCATATCCTGATGTTCAGCCTGCTCTAGGGGTGCTTGTGAGCAGAGGCAATGCAATGTGACTTTGCTTTTGGTAGTTGTATTCAGCAAGATAAAAGATGGATTAAGACAAAATTTGTTCAGCAAAAACTGTATGCCTGAGCAGCATCGGGGCACAAAACTTTCTGAGCAAGACAGGATTCTGTGTACCTCTCCACAAAGTAAATACTACCATATGTGCATTAAAAGCCTCCCATTATTTACAGAGTGCTGACATGAAACCCCCTGAAAGAGTTAGTATTTTGTTAGGTAAACGTTTTTCCCTCTGAGCATTTTCCTCTTGTCCCTCTCCCCTCCCCCTTGCCCAATAACTTACAGATGTTAGAACAATAAATTGAATGAATAGTTTCCCACACTGGAATGCCTGCATGCTGAAGAATGCAGAAATGATTTCTGGCCAGTTTCTGACACTGATCTACAACTACGCTGCATATATTCTGTTGCTCTTGTATCAAGTCTTGAGCTGCTCCCTGCCAAGAATTAAGTGCTTGTTCCATAAACCTGGTGTAGATTATCACTTAGCTGTATAGATGTATCTAATAGAATTAAATAGTTTGGCTCCTGACCAGTAACAGATGTGCTACATATAATGCAATAATAATGAGACTGAAAGCACTGTGTTATGCCAAGGGAACATTGTGAGATAGCTCACATTTCTTCTGTTGCCCAGTCCAAGCTCTGTGAAAAGTAAATCGAAAGTCCCATGTTTATAAGAACAAACAAGCTTTGGCTTTCCTTCTTTTTTCATTTTAATCTTACAATGGGTTTGTTATCCAGCCCATGCACAAAGGCAAGCGAGGGGTCAACTTTCATTTCGATGGAGCAATGGATTTGCTTTACCATAGTTTTATTTTTCACTGAGGTTCTCCTGTAACTTAAATGGTTATAATAAAATAACACTGAATCAAGACATAACTATCTGCCTGGGACATGTGAGCCCATATAACTTGATCCACTGGGGATAGAACAGGCTGGGTAGGAGGAAGAAGAGCTCAGCTGACTTTTTATTTTCTAAAATAAAACTAAAAAAATAATTAACAAGTCCGACCATAATCCTGGGACGACCTGTGTGTTTCCTACAAGGCACTCGAGTTCCTTCTGATTGCTATTGCAAGGGAGGTTCTGAGTATTCCAGCAATGAGATTCTTCCTGTCTTCTGCAGGGAAGGCAAGGGAGGAAATGCCCTGGAGGCCAAGTGCACATGTGGAGAGCCTTGCCAGAACACAGCAGGGGGGCCATGGCCACATCCACCTTCCCACACCGCCACTGCCTCCTTGCAGGTCGTGGCAGAGGCTCAAAGACGAGCAGCGGCACTGGTGGCAGGGATGTGACCTGCCCACCAGGTGAAATGAACTTGCATTGTCCACCACAGCTTTTGATCAGCATTGCAGATACCTGGTGGCAGGGCTGAAGGAAGAAACTGCCCCACCTGAAACCGTGACAGGGTGGGTGGAAGATGTCTCTGGAAAGTGCAGAGAAGGTGCCAAACAAGCTATTGCTGGATGCTGGTGATGGGGCTGTGTTGTTTCTGTTCTTCAAGTGTGGGCATGGTTAATGAGAAAGTTGTGAAGGGAAGCAAATTCCCCGAGTGCCTGACTGTTTCAGCCTTTCTTGACCCGTGTCGGTCTGGGTACAGACAGAGTAGAGCACAGAGACTGCACTGCACGGGCAGTCCAGGTTACAGATGAATATCAGGGCTCCAAGATGTTATTGTTAGATCTATCAGCTGTCTTTGATGCCCTGAGGTATTGTTGAGTTGCTTTTGATCCTCGGCAAGAATAGATGGGACTGTGCTCTGCTCACTTTTCCCTTAGCTTTCAGAGAGATCTCAGAAGGTAATTTTGGATAACTGCCCCAGTTTATTGACCTTCAGGGAACACTGCCTGATGTTTCATCAGTAATGTACACAAAAACAGTGGGGGTGATTAATGAATTGATACTTTTTTTGCAATTCTCTTGGACAGACAGAGCTATTATTAGCACTGGACAGGTACCTCTGATTATATTCTGTGACCATCCATTCAAATGCAACATGGAAAGGCCAGGCTATCATGGCGATATTCAGACAAAACCAGTCTCTCCAGCTTCAGTGGCAAGACCACATAGGAGTGTGTTAAGAGGGCTGGTGCTGTAGCAGAGAGGAGCTGGCCCTTTGGGAGAAGAAGTTGAGTTGGCATTTGCTTATTGCTGGAGCCTGTATTCAAGCCCTGGAGATGATGATCCAGATGAACAGATGTAACTGCTCTTTCTCCCTGCTTTCCCCCTTTGAAGGGAAACACTCTGGGTGACAGAAACATGACTGTGACTACTTTTTAAAGAAACAGTTATAGAAAATTCATGCAAAACTGGATCCCCAGAGTTATGACTGACAGCAACAGTGGGGCCGGGGCCATGAGACTCCACTGCATGCCTGATTAAAGTGAAACCACCCTGCTTGATTTTTCAGGATCAAATGGCTGTAATGCATTGTACAGACCAAGAACCAATATTCTGTGATGAGAAATTCTGGACCAAGCATCAGATTCAAACTATGATAGTTCCAAGGGACAAGAAGCAGCAGGAGCAGCAGCAACTAAATTTGGCAAATAAATTATTCACCCAGCTCCACTAAAAGCAAAAGAAAGGGATAGAAAATAGCCATCTGGCAAGCAAGGAAAAGCTCAAGATAATTATCCTCCTCGCTGTATATCATCCTTGCAATCATACTCAGGGAGAATGTGACAATTGATTAAAACTAATTGGAGGTTAAATTAAATGATAATTAGCATTAATCAATAGTAGTGTTGGCATGCCAGTGCATCCCTCCTTTAGGCAATTCACCTCCAGTCCCCAACACACCAATAAGGCTGGTGATCTGCGAGCCCAGCATGAGCTCTTGCCATCAGTAAAGAAGCAAGTCCCAGCAGCATTGACCTGGAGGGTTGGAGGGAAGAGAGCATTTCAGTGAAAGGCAGCCTTGCCAGGACCAGGGATGGTGCCACACCTCTCCCGCAGCTAATTGCAGCCAACATCAAAGGCTAGGGTGCCCTCAAATGATGGAGGCTGGTAACGACAGCTCAATGCAAGCCTGCTTTCAAACAGCACATCACAAAGAGCCTTGCCTTAGCATATTATTATGTTTTTGTTAAGAATGCTCATTTTTCTTCCTCTCTCCACTTACGTGGTTTTTTTTGTGCTATATCATTGTGTGGCCAGTGCACAAGGAACAGCCTTGACTTTACAGCCCCCAGTGAGGCAGTGTTGCCTCCTCGCAAAGGGCTGGATGAGCTGGGAGCTTGGGGAGGTTTCTCCAGGGGTGGTGTCATGTGCACACGAGTCAGTGAACTTTTTGCTCTGTTTTTAATGTTAAGTCACAATTTGTGGTTGTGTTTAAGGGGAGAGGAAGAGCCATTTTGTCATCTGCCCAGCACCGTCGTCAGCTTGAATAAATAAAATGCAGGCACCTTTTAGGAGCACTTGAACAGCCTGTGCACCCATGAGCTTGTGTACTCAATGCCCACCAGCTCTCAGGAACCCGGCTGGCAACAGATGGTAGAGACTTCCAATCTGAGGCAGGAGACTTTAGGACCATGTCACATGTCCACTGAACTTCCACCTGCCTCTTATCCAAGGGCTGCCAGTTTCCACCTCAGTGTTGAAAATAAATCCCTCTCAGGAGGCTTTGAGCAAGGATTTGTCTAAACACTGTCAACATTTTGATGCCAAATTAAACGGTTCTTGGGAGACTTTTTGGCCTCTCATGTTTCCCCAGGTATCTCCAGTTCAGACCCTGGAAGCACACCGTTATGCCGAGTGGACCCTTGCAGGAAAATGAAAGAGGAAAGTGTTTTAATGCTGCTCACATCTCATGCAGGGCTTTGGGGTGAGCAAAGGGAAAGAAAGCACAACTGCTTCCTCTGCCTTTCCATGACTTGTCCGTGCCAGGAGCAGGTCTGGAGGGCAACAGACCATGCAGAGCCTCCAGAGAATATCTCCACTATCATCTACCTTTATTTTCTCACATAAACAATGAACAAAGAACATGCATCTGAGCTCAACTAGCTTCTTGTCTCCATCCCCAAAGCACGGGAACCAGGAGAATGAAAGAAAAGCTTACCTGCCTTTCGAAGTTTCATCAGCACAGCTCATAGAAATGTAGTTTTGTACCCAGTGTAAGAAATGCCAATATCAGCATTTTTATGCTAATGCTGGGGAATTTTGTTGATTTCATATTGCAAAACTTTTGTTCGGGATGTTTGCCAATCCAGATGATGTAAGGTGGGAAAAAATCCTAATTTTAGCTGATTCCACTATGCTGTGAGAAATCCTGATGCTACTTAGTAATGGAACATGCTATCCTGCTGGTGGGTGTGGCTCATTCCTACACTTCTAGTCCTTGCATATCTGTCAACTATTCAGCTTTCCTGTAGACCACCACATGGTCCTGTCCTTGAGTAGTCACCCAAAAGAACTGCACACATGACTGTGCCATGGTTTTGGGGACCATCTTTAGCCCACCTGCCCCAGTTTGAGGACTGTTGGGAATGGATATGCTATGTCATCAGAAGAATGCTGTTGCCTGTAAAAGGACCATTTACCCTAGGTGGAATTGCCAGTGCAATGGTCCTAATATTAGCTTTTAGGTGCACTTAAATATGAAGACATTTATGGCTATAACCCTTGGCGGTAACCCTTGTCCTCTCCTTGTGTCATGCACGCTGTTGCCCAATGTCTCCCAAATGAAGGCCATAAACTTTCATTTTCTGGTGTGTTGTGGAATGAACCAGATGTTGGAATGCATCTCTAGGCAGCACACCTTGGCAAACTCTTCCCAAGGCCTGAATGCCTGGAGGAACCAATTCTGCTCCAAAAGCTGGGCATCTACTTCACCACACAGCAATCCCTGAGCCAGTAAGTCACCTGATGAGAACAGATTTACCAGCTCCAGAGAAGTCCTGTGTTACACACTCAGCTTCCAGTTCAGAGCTGTCCTGCACCTGAGCTGCTCACAGGACACACACAGCAAGTGTAAATTTCTCTGCAAAATGCAGTGGTCAACCTACAGAAACAGCAATCTCAGCTCTACTGCTCCATCAGCATGAAAAGGAAGGGGCTGTGTAAGTAACCAGATATTTAGATTGCACTCAAGATAATGGGAAGAGGACAAAGAGAAACATCTCTCCAGCCTAGAGAAAAGCATGGCTTTCTTTGCACTGACCACACACGTTAAGCATCTTTGATCAGGGGAAAAGCAGGTGGTAAAAGACAGTATATAAAAAGCTTGGTCATGCCTAACACATCCCTTTGCAGATCAATATGTACTTGTGAAGATATAATCTTCCTGCTGTAATGCTGACAGGTTAGTGACAGCATGAGTTATCCACTATCTAAATGCCTGAATCAGTACCTGAGTTAGATTAACCCCCGACAGACTTAAGTGCTTGTGCATGCAACTCCATAGCCTGTCATCACAACACCCTCACCTGTGACTTTTCCTGCCTTTTACTTATTAAATCATCATGCTGCAGGCCCTCACCTCTCCTGTCTGTGTGTTGATGGGTGATGAGGGTGGCCATCTCCTCTGAGCTGCAGGCTGGGCAGGTCTGTCTGTAAGATGACTGTCTCCAGCAAGGACATTGCCAGTGTAGGCAAACCCCCACGTGGGAAGGACCCTCTTTGCCATGGGGAGGAATGGAAAAGTGGAGATACCTGCTCTGTCAGTGCATCTGAGATGTGGAATAAGAAGCTGAGACCTGTTCCTATAATTTCCCCAGCACGTGGATCTTGTAAATTTGAGTGGATCTTTTATTTAAAAAATTAAGACTCAAATTTCTGTCTGTTTATTTTACTGGGTTTGGGTTTCAAGTACAATCCAGTCCTTCTCTCCCCACCCAAGAACTCCAGACAGCATGCTGTAACATTGCAGCAGGTTGGAAGAGACATAGCTGGGCAGCATCCCCAGGATCCTGCCCTGGCTTTAGCCCAGAATTTGCAAAGTGGATTACTACAACACATAGCTGGGGTCAGGATCCAGTAACATTTGCAATGAGTGGTCTGCACTGTTGCTGGCTTGGGACTCAGGGGATTTAGGCTTTAATCCTGCTTCTGGTCTTGACCTCCCAGATAATGTGGGAGAGAAAGGCAGAAGGTGCAAAGATTTAACAAGGTAATTGAAATCTATTGGTTTAAATCTCATTGGAATAGCCCTGCCCCACTCCCATCAGCTGCCAGAGAAATGCCACTGTTAACTTCCAAATTGCCTCATGCTCCATTTATAAAGCAGAGGCAAATGTAGCGAGCTCCTGGCTGCTGGAGCTCTGGACCTGAGCGTGCCCATCACACTCCTACACCCCAAAAAGACAAAGAGGGCAAGCTGGGATGAGCAGGGTGCAAACATCTGCTCCGCCCACCTGCCGTGTTTGGGCTGGAAAGCTTTTGCACTCTTGCCTGGGAATATTGGTAGTCCAACACGTAACTGAATTAGCAGTGAGAGAAAACAAATCACATGTGACTGAGTCTTCTGACAGAAGCAGCTTTGATGTCCTTCTGGTTGGGCTCGCCTGCTTCTGAGCCCAGCCACCCCCCACCTGCACCCCACCCCACCCCATCAATAAACTGTTTGTTTAGCCTTGCACAGATTATTCATTTCTTGGCACGGAGATCTCAGCTCCAAAGAATTAACATTTGGATTGTATTTGCTGGCTAGTAAAATGCCAGCAATACAGCTGGGATTCATTGCACAAACTATTTTTATGGGGGAAATCAATGACAAACTGAGAAGAGGAGGATCAAACCGCGAACCCTTTTGCAATCCTTGTTTGAAAACATCATGTTGATATTTGGAGTTTCTAAATGTGGAGTGGGTGGCAAATAGGGTGTGGCAACCTTCTGCCAGGTCATCTTGCTGACTCCCACACGCAACAAACTGACCCCAGCCCGGTCCTAGAATAGAATAATCACAGGATATTTCATTTTAAACCCAAGCTCATAAGTTTTTTTTCCTACAGAAGAGGACACTCTCTGAATGTTTATTGCTGTTTTGCTGGAATTTCTTTTTTGGTCAGAGAGGGATTTGAAAACTAAATACATTTCCTGTTGGAGGCCAAGGGCTGTGAGCTGCAAGGAGAAGCAAGCCAAAGGCTATAAGGCTTTTCAGCAGTAAATAATCACTTGTGTTCCAAAAAGTCATTCATATTGGCAAGGACTCCCAGCACCTGCAGATAGAAGTGCCGGGGGCAAGTCCAAGCACTTCATTTAGATTGTCCCTTATTATGATCTATCAGACCCCATTCCTTGTAGCCACAGGAAATTCTAGGCTTAACACACATGCGTTTTAAAATTAAAAAGGTGGAAAGATGTGCAGTTAAAGACACAGAAAAAGATATGGGAACCGAGGAGTGGTTTTCTATGTTTGCATGAGAAACTTTCTTTTTTTACTTCAACTCTCCATGTGAATTGTAAGCACACAAAACCTTCATCTTGTCAGTATTTTGAGCTTTGGAGAAGTCTAGTAGTTTGCCTTCATTCCCATTCTACCTTTATGTTTTTTGTGTCACCTTGTTTTCCATAATACAGGCACAGAGAGGATATTTTATCTCTTCATCTTCCTACTTTTTTCTGTTAAACTTTTGATGCTGCCTGGGTTAGCCCTTTTGGCAAGTTCTCAGTACAAGTGGTGTCAGAGCCCACCAGGCAGTGTGTTTGACCCTAACTTTCTGGTGAAAGGCTAACACAGCAGGACTATGCTTTACTGGGGAAAAAATAGTTAAAAACCAAATAGTTAAAACCAACAAACAAAACAAAAAAAATCAAACAGCTGAAGTCCCTTATATCTCAAACCTACAGCAGTACACTGACTGATTTCTCCTCAGGATCAGGACCTGACAGCAAATGTGTGAGATGTGTGTGTGTGGATTACTGCACGAGCGGGGTTGGGGGTCACATCTGGCTGCGCTCAGGATACTCTCCCACTTCCTCGCATCCGAACGGAATTCAGTTTCACACAATGTATTTCCTAGCCCAGGTGTCACAAAACAGTAAGTGCTGCCAGCAGTCACTTTGGGCTCTGCTATAGCTCCTTCTAATTTCAAAGCTGGTGCCAGAAGAGACAGTATTTTTTGAGGCAACAGAGTGAATTTTTTGCATGAAAAGCCCTGGAGTTTTCACCACTGCAAGTCTGAACCATCTTCTTCTCCTGGCCACAGTGCTGCAGAGTGCAAACTGGGTGTGGGCTGCTCTCTGTCACAGATGGAGCTCTGACCAGCCCAGGAGCTTTCAGTTCTGGCTGTGCCAGGGACACTTGGTGCATCCTGGTGCTATTTTTACCAGTACTAGGAACACCGAGTTCAGGCTTGCCCTGGCACCAGCCAAAGAAGAGCTGGCAACACCTTTGGGAATGTGACTCAAAGTACCTATCTCAGCACTGTGGTGTCCCTGAGTGCCAAAATAACCGTGGATGCAGGAACACCCCAGGCAGAGACAGGGGGGCTGTGACTCACTGAGATCACACAGTGTCAGGTTGCTTCGCTGTACAGAGACAGTTCACAGCATGACAAAGCAGCATCTGCTCCTCCCCACTCCAGAGATGCTAAAGGTCTGTAGCCCCGGGACTCCAGCCTCGCTGAATCTGCTGCTGGATTCCCTACTAATGCAAACCTGTCACTGCCCGGTTGTGCATGTACTGCATCACAGCAGAAGTTCCCTTCAGCAGGCTGCTGCAGGCAATTACTGTGGAGCAAAGCTCAGCCTCCGCCTGAAACGCAATGAAAACACCGGAAAGGCAGCGCTGGGTCCCACTTGGGCAGACTGCACAGGTTCTTCTTTAACCAAAGCCACGTAAGTGGAGGCTGCCACCACCCCTGCTGCTCTGTGGTTGTCGGGGGCACTGTCCATCAAAGCAACACCTGAAGAACAGCCCTGTGTCAGCGCCAGCTGCCAGGACAAGGCAAACTCTCGTCCGCTGCTCAACAATACAAAGGGCTTCTTTCCTCCTCCTCCACTAAGTAAACTGTTAAAGACCATGACCCCTGGAAAACATAACAAGAGCAGAGGAATTTACAGTCGCATGTTACAGGTCAAGGCATCGAGCATTTCACAACCTTGTGATTCCAGCTAAAAGCTCCTCTGTCTATCTGCTCTGTGCAGAGGCAACTCCCATCCCCACAGACACACATACATACGGATCCACATGGTAAAAAGTGTAAATGAAGGCCCAGATTTTATTTTTTAAACTTCCTGCCATAATAAACAGTGGCAAAGACATGAACAGCAGGACAACTTCTTCACAGAGACCTGAAAAACATCCAGTGAGTATTTGCAGCTGTGAACATACATGTCCCATCATATAGAAAGATGAGGTATTCGCAACACTGAGAGAGCAAAACAGTGAATTGCAAATCTCCCCTTGAAGGAATAAAACTTTGTTATCTTTCTATGCAGTGAAAAAAAGAAAAATACTTAACGTATCAATTAAAAAATATGTATATATAAAGTAAGTCCTACTCGCTGACCTTCTAGGGTTCCTCTAGAGTGCTGCTGTATGATCTTGTCAAACCATTGTGGAAATCTTGTAGCGAAATTGAATATTTAAGACACGGTTATGTTTGGATTTCAGACTGAGAACTGGACTCAGGTACATCTAGGTGAGCAGGGATATGTTTATAATATATTTATTTTGTATTTATATTTGTTATAGGAGTGTGCAGATGACTAAACGTAACATAAGATTTGATGTATAGGCCCAAGGATGCACAAACCAGGATCAACAGATTCTTAAATCCAAATTAGCCAACTCCCTTTGCTCAGGCCTCTCACAACAAACAAATGCAGGCTGGCAGCAGGAGCCCATGTTTTCATCCTTCTTACATCTCCAACTTCTCCATCCAACAGTTACTAGTAATAACAATTCTAGCTGCAGCTAAACAAGAGGCCATTGCTGACATAAAGCAAAGAGGAAGCAGAGCCTGTTCTCACAGTACAGAGTCTGCAGCAACATTTGCCAAAGTCCTCACAGGAAATGG
Source organism: Corvus cornix cornix (assembly GCF_000738735.6). Taxonomy (NCBI): domain Eukaryota; kingdom Metazoa; phylum Chordata; class Aves; order Passeriformes; family Corvidae; genus Corvus; species Corvus cornix. Next base: position 8,475,316 of record NC_046336.1, read on the forward strand.
GCTGGCAGCATTTCAAGGGCAGAAAACACCTCCACGTTGTACCTGCTTCCCACCTTCCCTGCAGGCACTTTCACACACACACAGAGCTGGAAAGAAAGAGGCAGATTTAAAGGGAACTGAAAACCTCCAATTTTTTTAACATTTTTTATGCAACTGCCCAATGCCTTGGAATATCTTTGGATACCTTCTACTTTGGGATCCCAGAGTTCAGTGAGGAACACACCACCTGAAAAATCACTAGTGCAAACTCAGCATTATATCCCAGCTATAAGGCAAAACTCCCTTCTCAGTATTTGTTAAAGTTTGCCTCCAGATTGAATTTTCCTCTAATTTCACCCACTCCTTGCCCCAAACCTTTTAACATGAGTTGTAACCCAAAACCCAACAGAAGAAGAGAGAGCCAGAAGCAACCTTCTGGATGGTGAGAGGTGTCATGTTTGATTTTTCCAGCTAACAGGAAAGTGAAATATTTAACGGTCCCTTTTGGATCCTTTTCTCTGTTTCTCTGCCTTTATAAAACACTGCTGTGTGGGGAAGAGGCCAAAAGAAGAAAATCAATTGTCTTTCTCAGTGCAGAGACCTTTTCAAAAATGGTGCCCTGTTCTGCAGGAGCCCGAATGTTTTTTTCAAATGCTTCTGGCAGAAGAGCACAGAATCCTTCCAGGACTGCGCTTTGTCTGGTGAGATAGCTGTCTGTGGGGTTGGGGCAGGGAAGGCTGCTGTTAAAGTTTCTTCTTTTCTTTCCTTTTCTACAAGAGAAATAGCTATGGGGGGAAAAAAGAGAAAGAAACAAAATACTGCTCCAAAACAAAAAAGTGAGAGCATGCTGTAATGCAATCATGGGATTCCTGCTCTAAAACTTTCTGGAGGTCTTCCTCTTCCAGGCCACTTTGGAATGCAGTTGGAACTACCTCTATGAATTTTCAAAGAGTTTTGGTGCAACAGGGTTTTTCCCTCCCTATAGAAAAGAATTAACTAGTCTCTTCATGAAATTGTCTAAGAAACAAAGAAAAAAATCTGAGAAGGATACTTCTGGCAATATATTACAAGCAAGGTCTGTCACAGGCCCTTGGTCTCCCAGTGATAGTTCTGTCATTATAAATAACACAGGTTTCTGTTTTATGGTTAGGTATTTTCAAGGCAATTCAGGTGATTTGATTTTACTCTCAACACAGGCTACAGCTGCAGCTGCATTTTTAGGTCAATCCAGGGCAGTCTGCCACTAAAAGAAGCAATCCTGCCCTTACTCCTGCTGTTTTCTTCAAGAATGATCTGATGCCAGTAAATAAAAACGAATCCTCCATGAGAAATTACTGTTTTCTGATGGATCACAAGCTGCAGGACAGTGTTGTGTTTTCCCCCATGCAGTTGTGCATATGGAGCTGCTGCAGGTGGGTGGCCCTGAGGCCGTGGCCTGTCAGGGGACTTTTCACCTGCTGTGGGATGACATGGCAGAGAACTGCACCTTGGACATCTACACTGCAGATTGTGTCTGCGAGCACTGAGATTTGCAGCTGAAATTGCTGACGTGTCTTTAAACGTCCTTTTGTCAGCCTGAGAGATTTTATTCGTTGGTGGTCTTCATTTATAGGGCAGGCTAGCAGTGGTGTGGGACTCGAGTGTGGAGAGAAGAGAAGAGCAAGGGGAAGCTCTTCCAACTCCAAAAGATTCTCCTCTTTGGTTTAGGGTGAACAGAGGCCAACATGAGTCTTTCTCTGGATTTCAGGGAGCTTTGGATCAAGCCCAAGGTGCCTCATTATCCCATGACAGAATAAAGACACATACTCATTTTTATGAGTGAAAACTATTCTTTCTCTCCAGTGAATGGCTGAGATCTGAACACAGCTGCTATTTTGCTCTGTGCACTGAATCACTTCTGATTCTTAAGTATTGAAACAGTGACATGCATTCCCCCCCCCCAACATGGGACCTTTCTCCATTATTGTACCATGAGAAGAATATAGTAATTCATGCTGCCTTTATTTTTTAGCTTTATTATTGCTGGGACTCCTTTCACTTCAGGCTGAAAAAGCAGGCAACTGGGGCAGAGAAGAATGCTGACGTTATGTCAAAATATGAAATTTCTGAGAATGGGAGATCTCCAAAACTACTGGATTATTCAAGCATCTCAGCACTTAAGCAGGAAATGCAGGAGTGGTTTTATGTGAACTAACACAGATATATGGAAAAAGCCATCCACTTTTTATTAATTGTGGTAGGTTTTGCTCTAAGGATAAGTTTGGGTGTTTTTCTGGCACAAGGGGCTGTGCAGAGGAGCCTTCATCCTCCTCCTCTCTCTGGCACATGCCAGGGATTTGAGAGCATTTACCTGATAATTCTTAATATCACACTGCAAGAAGGGAGTGTGGCAACTGTAAAGCATTTAGGGGAGATAAACAGGAGTGATCAGAGACCTGGGCAACAGAAGATATGAGGAGAGACGGAAAGAACGAAGCTTTTTCTGTCTAGGGAACAGGAAGTTTACAGGAGACAACCACAGAAAAATAAGGCGAAGGGGGATCTTTGGAGGTCATCCAATCCATTCCTCTCCCCTGAAACAATCTCAGCAATATCTAAATCACTGCTGATAGGCATTGCTTTGACCTGTTCATAGAGATCTCCAGTGGTGCACAGTCTACAAGCTCCCAAGACAGCCTGGCTTACTGCTTCATGAGTGACACTACTAAAGTATTTTCTTATCAGCTCATTCTGAATCGTTCTTTCTTCAGTTTAAGGCCTATCATTTTATCAGCTATTGTCAATTCCTAAACAAAATCAAACTTTCATTTCTGTGCACCACTCCTGTGTAAAAGGAAATAAGATTACATGATTTTTTCTTGACAAACCCACACTGTCTGTTATTCTTCTTTTCCCAGATGCGTCCAAACAACTAAATTGCTTGATATTTGCTGGAGCTGAAAATATAGATGAGCTGGTCTGTAATTCCCATGTTCCTCTGTTTTCCCTTCCTCTCTATGAAGATAGGCTTGCCCTTTTCCAGTTTTCTGGTATCTTACTTAGCTTTTCCTGGCTTCTCAAAGATAACCACAGGTATCTAAGATCTTTTCAGTCCACTTTCAAAATATTTTAGGATGAAGATCATCAGGTTCAGCCAATTATAAAACATGAAGCTTATCTAATTTTCTCACTTCTTTCGTTATTCTGTGATGAACTCCCATCCTTTTCCAATTCATTTTCCAATCCTGTTAGCCTCCTGCTCTCAACTGATCTTTTAAATGAACACTGATACAAAAAAAGGCTCTTAAACACTTCACCCCCTTGGGTATCATCTGGCGATACCTTTCTCTTTTCATCTTATGATAAATGTATTTGTAGAACAATTTCTTGGTGCTCACTCTTCATATATGTAAAAGATCTCTGCAAAGAGAAAAGGAACATGCTATTCCTCACAGCCACCAAGGACAGGACAAGAAATAATGATCTTCAAGAAAAGGTTAGACATTAGGGAGAGTATTTTACCTGTTAAAAGAGAAAAGGCCAGGAATGCATTATCTTGGGAGCTTGCTAAATTTCATATCATAGGCGGTCTTTAAGCACAAGTTTCACAATTAATTTGTAGCCTTTTGCAGTCTGTGAACTCCTAACATTGCACCTCACAGGGCTTCACATACAGTTGGCACAGCCCAGTGTTGATGGGATTTCTCATGTTTTGGTTTGCCTGAGACACACCCCCACATGCACCTTCTCCTGGAAATGCTCTACAGAAGAACAAGAATCTGTGGGTTGCACTTTAGGAATCCATGGATTAGATAAACTTTTGTTGTGACCTGGGTCAAGGATTCCTGCCCATCTGCTTTTCTACAATTCAGCGATCCCAAAAATCCCAGGTATTATAACTGCATAATTTCTGATGTCTCAGAAGTGAAACAAATGTTTGCAGTTTCATTGGTTCCCTTCACTGAACAGAAGCTCTGAAGTGGACTGTACTTTTTTAAAAAGTCGATTATAGTTGTTTTATCTGCCTTACAGATGAGTTAATTGGTGACCATCAATGTCCAGCCTATTAAATCCACTTTATAGTGCTGCAGGTCACAGAATGATGCTGTAGCAGAGCAGAGACAGATCTTCTGAACTGCCTTCTCATCTTCCAATCTCCAGATAATTTTCTTTAAATCTCATTCTTTCATATAACTGAACTAATGTTTGGATAATTTGCATACGTAAATCTGAACTAAAGAGAAACTCTCACGGCTGCTGTAGAGAGGCGCCTGTTAAATGTTGTAAATTGAAATGCTTTCCTCCCCAAGCTAAAATAAAAAGTGCCCTGGACAGTAAATTTCTGAAGGGTTTGTGACTAACCTGATTAGTCACTCTAAATTGTGATAGATGGAAGGAAAAAGCAGTTGTCAAACAAGGAGGAAATTCCAATAGAAGAGTAAATTTCAGGATGACAGTGATGATAAATTCTTACAAGCCTTAGAAAAGATCAGCCTCTTGTGTAGCTCTCATAAGGACCATTGAGTACTCACTATATAATGGGCTGCTGTTTGGATAACTGTGGGAATATGGTGGTGATTGGTTTTAAAAAGAAAAAGAGCACCTCAAGTCCAGGCTAATCTGCATTTTAAGGCACCTGTAACTAGATTTGTAAGAGCTCCCCTTCCTTGCTGCTCTTGCAGGTGAGCTTGAGACTGCTAGGCCAGGGGATGTGCCGCAAGAAAGGATAGTGTTCAGGGTTAAATAATTTCAGATGAAAGCCAGGTATACATTTTTATCTGTCAGTATTGGGAAAACCCAGCAAAGTTTCTGATTCATTTTTTGTCAGTAATCATTTCTAAATGCGAGTCAGACGTTTTCTAGTGGATGTGTTCTATTTGCAATGGGAACTGGATCTGTGAAGAACAGAGAAGATTGAACAGTGAACTCTTCTAGGTTGATTATTGCTACATGCTTTCTTCCTTTCTGAAATAAATAAAAAATTATCATCTTAAAACCAATATAAATAGTTTTCTGTTCCACTCTGAACAAAATCCATCCTCTGGAATTAGTTTAACAGGACATGGAAGAAAGGAAAACAAAATATTTCCCCTCTGTCCAGAAATGCCTAGTAATTTTTTAGCTGGCTGAAAACTAAAGGGAAAACACCAATGAATTTCATTGACTTTTTTCCAGCATTTCAAATTTTTAAGTATTGCTAAAACTTAACAATTCCAGCCAATTCTCAGATCAATATCACATGGTGAATAGAAGGGTCTGATATTGCTAGAGTTGATAGCAATCAATTAGTTTGGGACATATATACAGAAGAATTGCATGGAGAATTGATCTGTTCTGTTTTCCAATTAATTTAGTTGCTTCAGCATTTAAATTCTTACCAATACATGCACATTAATAGCACCCAGGAGCTTCAGTCACGGGACAGAACAGCGTTGTGCTAAGATTATACGTTACAAAAAGGCAGCCCATGAGCCTGCCTGGCTGTCACTCAACTTGGCACCAACCTTTAATGGATCTGCCTAGTTCCTGGCCAAGAATTATGTGAAGTTTCAGCCACAGAAAGCCTGAAGTTTTGTTCAGTCACAAGTCTTTCCCTCAGCACTTGAACTCTATATCTTTAGCAATGTGGTCATTTCTAATCAGTGAGGTCAGAAGTAGTGACTTCTCCCATCCATGACAATGAGTTTTATTTTGTGCAAGCCATGGTTTCTTTTTGGGGGACGTAAAGTTTTCAAACTGTAGAAGTCAAATTGTAGCAAGATCATAAATGAATGATGCTGTTCCAGGGCTTGGAGTTTGTGTTTCCCAGCACCTGAACACCTCAACCACCTGCTGTTCCCTCAATTGGGTTTTTTCCCTGTTTTGGGAAAAAAACCGTATCGTTCTATACTATAAAACTGCTACAGTGTGCTCAACACACAAAAGTTGTGGACACTTGTCATGATGGGCAAAATGCTTCAAGCACCTCTTTGAAGATCAGGAACACCACTACAGCCCAAACACAAGGATTCTCTATCATCTTGCTGACTTAGTCTGAAGCAGGAAGCAGATCAAATGTCACAAGAAAAGCCTGGTTTTGTGAGATTTCAAGCAAAAAAAAGCATTTTTGATAGGTATGTGCGTATTCAGTTCCACTTTCTGTTATGCTAGCCACAATTTCAGCCATTGGCTGGATAAACTGACAATTCTAGAGGGTTCTTTCTGCTAAGCCTGGCTCCTGGTTAGGCGGGATAAGTGCTCTATTCCTGCTACGCATGTATGTTTTTGAGCAGAGAATTAAAACAGCATGAATTTCACTCCATCCAAGGCTTGGCACAATCCCTCCAGAACAGTAGATTTAATCAGGATTTCCCAGACTTCCGGCTAGATGTATCCTTCTCTAATAAAAGCTCTTTTTATATGTTTATTGCTTTAGCTCATTTCCACGAAGAAAACGTTGCTTTTGCCTAACCATAAATCTTTCGGGACTGCAGTCTGAGGATCCTATCTATACACTGATAGACTATAGGAGAGAATTTTCTCACATTTTCTGTGGTAACATTTAACACAAATTATAAAACTGAATCCATGGGATTTCCTCTAACTTTCAAGGACTTACTGTATGTGTCTTTTCCCAAGAATAATTCCCACTGAAGAAAAAAAAATAGCAAGAAAACAAATGAAAGCCAATGGCATCTTGGTTTATGTGAGAACTATGATATCAGATACAGGGGTGGCCATCCTGGGTAAAACCTCATTGCAGATGTTATCTGTAGAAATGTGTATAGATCTCACCATCAGCATATGCTTTTTGTTGCTTCTGAACTGAATGGCCAGGAAAATTTCCAAGTGGTGTCTACTTTAGAAGGAGGAAGAACCAACAAAGTTTGAAGAACATTTAGAATCCCAGTCCTCTAAACAGAAGGGATATTAAAAGAACAAATGGTAGCTCATGATTTCAAAAGCAAGCCCTTTTCGTCATCATCTGACCTGAAAACTCTTGGTATTTGTGTTGTGAATAGGTGAAGCTATTGGCACCACTGGGTTTCTTTCTGATTCTTGTTCTCCAATGCAGACATGCTCCTCTCCACTATGGACTGGTCAGTGAATTTTTCACTCCCCTGATTCAAATACCTGTGCAGCAGCAAAAAATCCCGGGTTTTGGCTGAATTCCTGTTGTTTCCACTGGTCCACAAGTGACTTTTTTCAGCTCTGTGAGTGGAGTGGTGCTGGTTGCATTCTGCAGAAAACGTTCTGAGGTGTGACCCATCTAGTGATAATATCAATTATTTCCCCATCTAGTTAGATTTCCCATTACTCCAAGGGCATGACAAAGTTTGTCATGTAGTCACGTAAAGTCATGTGGAGTTTCACTACTGATGAATGCAGTGCCAGGCACAGTGGGAGGCATCCTTCCAGCTCCTCATGTACATGGCTGGTTTCTAAATTAACTGTGACCACTTTGGAAGATGACCAGGGCATCACTGCACGAAGTTAAGTGGAAACTTCTGCTCCCTGTACAGGAGAGAGAAGAAAATGCACTCTTTACAAATAGAAGCCATGAATTCTTAACATGTAAACACATGACAAAATTGTCAACAGGGAAATTCAGGTGTTTCAGGCTTGCTGGATTAACAACCATGTTTTTTTAATCATGGGATACCCCTCTCAACTTTCATGCATCTTTTCTAAGCTATGAAACATCCTCCTCCCAGAAGAGTAGAGCATGGATTGAACATGATGGCAGACAAAACAGCAGTAATCATGTCTTTGGTAAGTGCCCAGAATATTCCCATCTGTTCTCAAAAGTCAGAATCTTGCTTTTTCTAAATGCCTTGATTCCAACATGTTTGTAAGCCATTCCCTGGAAGATAATTGGACATGGACAGGGAGGATTGCTGCATGTGCTGACCTCAGGGGTTCCCGCAGTCAGACCTAAGACCTCTGGATAGATCTTTGACAAAAAATTCATCGTCCTTACTGAGCGTGCAGAAGAGATGATACATTCTTGAACAGCACTTTGTTACAACAACGTGTCACAAGAGCTAATATTGCCTTTAGCAGTGCATGCATTAGAAGTATGATAGTTGATATGCTAAGTGATTTTTTTTAATAGACCTTGTTAAACGTGTTAGCTTCAGACACCTCAAGCTATCTATCACTAGGGTGAGCCTTCTTTTTTTTGTCTTTTCTTAGCAAAGTGAGATAATTTTTTCCTGTAGTTTTTCCCTACACATTTATTTTCAATAATACCAGGCTCTCCAAGAGGATGTCCTCCCCACAGCCCTCCTCTGCATGGCAGTGGGAACTGCCAAACACATCACCTGCAATTGTAACTGCAGCCATGAAGGGAGATGTGGCAATGGATGGAAGGTGCCAGCTTAATTAGGGAAACTAAACCTAGGAAATAACAAGAAAATTCAGAGAGGTAGGAGATTTCCAGCAGCTGGAACAACTGAAAGAGGAAAATGCAGTCTGCTTTCCATCTTGTGGATGAATAACACCGCCTCCTTCACCATTCATGCCTTGGTTTAAAGACTCCTTTAGTGTCTCTTAAGAGCACACCACTCTACCAAGGCTGCAGCTCACCCCTATAAGGATCAGCACAGGCTGGGGATATGCCTGTCCTCCCTACTTCCAAAGCTGGCAGTGATGCTGGAAGCATGGTGGGGTGAGTGAAATTGTATTTACACTGAGGTTTACAACTAAACTCAACATTGAATTCCAGTGTGGAAAAGTTCTGAGACAATAGAAGACTCTTCATAAGGGGAGGAGGTAGCCAAGAAATTCAGGATACTTCTTCTCAAGGGGCAGCTGCATTGGTGGTGTCTAGGGCAAACCAGCCCCTAAAGTAAAGGATTTCTGGCTTTTCTAGCAATAAGCCAAAGCAAAGGACTTAGAAACAGAAGTGGGAACTGTCTTTAAAGCAAACAAATAGCCTGGATCCCAGTACAAAGGGTCAGGAAAAAGGGTTTACTTCTTGTCTCTGGAAATGACAAAATACCCTGAAACTACATCATGAAATGAGAGGAAAAGATACCATTTCCCTGTTGCTACTGACACACAATTAATATAAAATAAGGAGGCTGTTTGGTGTTGGTTCGCAGTGATCCATCCCCACCGACACAATGAGGGCTAATGAACTTAATCTGAAAGCATCAGCATAAGATTTTGACAAATGCATTGTTTGCCTATTGAGAGGGTGGAAAATGATTATAAATGACAAGCTGGGCTTGTTTTCAGGCATGGACACTCCAGGAGCAGCGGCATTATGGCCTCAGTTGGCTGTTCTCTGTGTAAATGATTTCACACTTCTACTACTGAATCAATTGGGTGTTTCTCCATTTAAGAATTGCCAAAATAAAATATCTCCTGCTCCACAGTCAAGGCATGTTCTTGGCCCCCAGGGAGGAAGAAGAGTTTTAACATATCTGGATTTTTTGTTTAAAAATAAAGTGTTAGTCACAATGCAGTGCACTCTCACAGCTCAAGATTCATGGGGATATTGAAAATTTGAAGCAATTATTAACAAACATGATGGAAACACAGAACATTGTGCTACAAAGTTGAGTAGAAAGTCATATTTCATGTCTTTTTGTTCTGGAAGAAAAAGAGAGGATGTATACTTAAATATTTTAGCTACAATAATTCCAGACATCAAACTAAAGCGAGGGTTCTGGTACAAACCATGGATCATATAATAGTCAAGTGTAATTTAAATTCTAAAATCTCTTATTCCAGCATTTCTCTTAAAGAAGATAATGACCTGCAGAGATATCTCACAACCTAACTTTGCTTCTTGTTTCTCTGGTCTGCCAGTTCTTGGGCAGAAACTCTGTAACAGCTAAAATTCCCCAATGAGGAAGAAAATGTTATAGAAAGAGCAAGAATGAGAAGAGTTTTGGCTGATTTACCGCTCCCCATTGCTCAGTTCTGCACACATCTGTGCCATTATAAACATAATGAATAATAAATCCAAGCTCATTTTTAGGTCTGCATCCATTGCAAGTATAAATACACAAAGGCAAAGGATTTCTCCTTGGAAAGTCAGCGAGAGGGAGTTTTATGTAATTCTTATGAGACTTAATGAAACCATGAAGATGAAACAATTTCCATTTTGCCTTCATGGGAGCAGACTTAAGTGAAACGGTACCTTTCATTCCTCTTTACAGAAGGAGGTTCAGAGCATCAGCAGGTGGGCAGGTTTAAATCAGCAAAGTGCAAACCTCGCAAAGACTGGTGTCTAGGCTCAGTGCAGGGAGCCACATGAATTTTGGATGCTCTGAATTGCCTATCATGAAGCAAGGAGGTGTCCTACATGCTTGGCCAACCTCCAGACTCCCAGAGGCCGGATTCCAGTGTGGGGACTCTGGCTTGTGCTGACTCAGAGAAGCCAACCCACAGCTCTAACCCCAGGCATGGGGTTGTTGCATTTGTGGTCTCAAAGCAGTCTGCTCATTAAGGTTATCAGCACTATTCTTCATGCAAGGAAGCAGAGCAGAGACCCAAGAAGTAGAGATCCACTTTTTCTGAACCCCAGTCCTGATTTCTGCTGAATTCTTCTGCCCACTGATTTCCCATCACTGGCAACTCTTGCCATCTGCTTATCAAGAAGACTTGTCACTGCAGCTACTCTTCCCTAATTTCCCACCAGGGAATGCATTTCCAAAACTTCTGTACCTGTTTGCTCAGGATTAGGTTAAACAGAAACAAGCAGGGCTTTACTGGCTATTGTACAGGGGGAGGAGGGTCTTTGGAAGAGGAAGTCCATGTGATGTTGAAGGCATCCAATGATGGCTACCAAATGCTCATTCACACTTGGAAAAATCTCTCTCAAAAACCCTCCCTAATTAATCATGCACTCTGCAAGCCACAGGTGGAGCAGGCCTGGGGAAGAGGTGTGCTGATCCTTCCTCCAGCAGTCCCTCTAAATCAGGATGCTGAGTTGCATAAGGAACATCCTTCTTCACACTTCTACTTGGCACTCTGTTTCTGGCAAACCCAGTTTGTTTCCCTGAACCAGCACACAGTAACACCCAACATGCAAACTAAAAAGTACTGGCTTCACTTAACTTTAGGTAGTGCAAATCCAAACATAGTTACTACTATGTCATTTGTGAAAGAATTAGGAGCATAACCTACTAAAAGAGTTTGTCAGGACATTTGCACATTCCAGGAATCCAGTGAGGTTGAAATGAGTTCTCCTCCTCCCTGCAGTGTGTTCTCGAAGCAGTGGTGTCACCCAGAAGAGCAGAGGTGGAAACCTCTTGGCTTGACCCTCAGGCATAATCCTACAGTCCCCAGGCCAAACTCTATCCTGACAAAGATAAAATGGAGGAAAGAATTTTTTCCTACAAACTTCAGGCTGTTTCCAACTGTTGTCTATTGTCTCAGGTTCTGACACAGAGTCCATTTTCTTACCCCCTCTTTCAGCCATGCAAATCAGGCAAAGCAGAACGCACAATGGAACTTTAGCATCTTTTCAGATCAGTGGTTCTGAGCCCCCTTGAGAAATCCATAAAGGCCCTCCCTGGAGTATTTAGCAGATAATGCTCCCTCTTTCCGCCTGCAGTGTTTTGAAAAATGTAGCCCATAAAATGTGTCTGACATTGTACAGCAAGCCCAGCTTCCCTGCGAATGCCGTGGCCTCCTCGGGACGAACACGGTTCCCATTGTTAGCCCTGACTTGCTGAATGCAGCGAGGCCAGGGGAGATTTCTATGCCTTGCACAGCAATAGCACATGACTTGGAAGGAAACTTCTCAAGGAAAGTATATTTGATCAGTCATAAAAACCTTCCCAGAGATGCATGCTGAACTCTGTGTGTGTGTATTATAGCTGGCACTGTTAACAACACCTATTGCTAAGCTTGCATGAGATTTTTCCACACAAGACCTGGTTTGGTTGCTTATAACCTACTTGGTCAGGCTTTAACAGTTTGGACTGATTTTTTTTCCATGCAGAATAGTTGCTTCAGGAAGAATATATATTGGAAATTTCTGCCAAGACAGACTGGTCTTTTTTTCAGAGTGAGTTTACAGCAAAATACATTATTTTTGCCCCTGTTAAATCTTACAAAGATTTTATTGAAAAAAACTTTTTCTACCTCATTTCTTTGGTATTTGTAGGGAAGGTTTATATTCTCAAGATATTATTGTTAACCCTCTCTTCTTCCCTGTTATACTTGGGTCAAACTGGGAGCTTACTAAAAAAGAGCAATCTCTTCAGACATGCTAGAGATTGGTAAAGAGTATCTCAGAGGTTGGACAGGATTTTACCTATAAACATACTGCCTGAGGTGTTCCTGTACACTGAAACAGAGAGTTGGGAAGAACAAAGTTCCTCTTTCTGCTGCCCAGGCAAGGACAGTTCCCAAAGAAGAGCTGGAGAGGTGCTTCGGGAAGAAACTGCAGGTTTCACTCAAAGAAATCCTCCTCTGAGATGGAGTATGTCCACCTCCACACACAACACCTCCCCTCACCCATCCCCAATTCTCAAACAGAACACGCAGGAGCATAAGATGAGCTCAGGAGGGTCAGGGATAGGCTTCTTTTCACATCCCGTCCATTACTTTGCCTCCCCCATATCCCAAGTCCATAACCTTTGTCAACCACGGAACAAATCGCATGAGAGCATGCAGGGGGTGGCAGGAACATCTGGGCCACATACTGCACATGCCACTGCAAGTTAACCTCTCGCACGCTGTCGGATGCTGTGCGAAAGTATGTCAGGAACACAGCTGTGCTTCACACGCACAGCTCAGCGGGCAGGACCCACCTCAGGGTGGAAAGGAGAAGAGGAAAGAGAGAGAAAATAAAGAAAAAGATGGGGATGGGAGATGGAAGATGGGAGGAAGGCAAGGCAAGGTATGGCATGATGAATCTTTTTGGCTAAGGGGTGGTACATCACAGCCAAGCGATGCAGCAAATCCTTGGAGAAACACCCCTTGCACACCCTGCAAGTGTAGTGCACAAGCAGTGCTCTGCATGAGCCAGATGTGGTTTAAACGGAGGCAAAAGGGGCAGGATGCAGTGGAAAACAGGAAGGAGGGAAGGGAAGGTGCAAAGGGAAAGCGACTCTCAGAGCACTGAGTTTTTGCAGGCTCTCCTCGACCCAGATAATCAGCAGAGCTCAAGCTGACAGCAGGGGATTTAAACACTTATAGGGGGAGCTCAGCTGGATGTCTCAAGGGAAAAAGGGTTGGGAAATGCAGTTCTGTAGAAAAGACAGAGAGAAAGAAAAGAGCTGTTAAGCAGTGAGAGAGACATCTGCAGCATAGCTGTTCGTTTTGGTTACTCTCTGCTCTGAGCTGGCAATGGGAATGCATGAGAAAACACCTTCAGCATTCTGATTCTTTTGAGAAGAGGCAAAGGAAAGGGCCCTTGCAGAAAGCCAAGTTGGACAGGCATCAGCAGCCCAAGTCCTGGGCTAATCTTAGGTAGCAGAGATGACACCTTGTAGCAAGTGGCCTCCCAAGCTCTGCAAACTGATTAAAGATGCTGCCCGCAGGCCATTGTCCCTGCTTTATTCTTCCATACCCATATGGGCCAACATGCAAGGCCAGGAGGGGTACAGAGGGGTAAAATCCAGGGCACAGTGCCTTAGGAGGAACTCTAAAACAAGCCACTTGTGAAATAAGTTCATCACTAGGATGAGAAATGGTCCTTCTTCCAGCCACCATCTGACGAGAGGGCTTTCAGTGGCAGAGCTCCATAATGAAAGTCATGTAAATTTGGACAGTTAAATGGTTGTTCACTTAGAGATGGGATTAATGTCCTAATTGATTAATACGCATACAGACATGTTCTGAACAGACATGTTCTGAACAATGTCTGCAAGGAAGAGAGAATACTTGCAGAACCTCTGAAGGCTGTTTACCCTCTGAAACTGCACCCTGGTGAGAGGAAATTCTCTGTTCTCTTGGTAGCAATGGCAATGGGGGATTTTCATCCTGCTCCCGCCCTGCCCACTACCATTTATGTACTATTGAATATCCTCTGATGTCTTCTGGAATCATTTATTTTGCAAAAATCAATGGGGTTGAAGAACAGGTTTAAAATAGAGACACCAATCCTAGGATATTTTTTGAAACAACCAACTTTGTATTTCAAAAAGACTTTGGGTTTTAGGGACCCTCAGTCTTTTAAAACTATGTATCACTTAGAACATATTAAAAGATTTTTAGGTATTTTATTACCTCCTGAAGCATATCTTAAAAAGCATATGCCCTTACAAGAATACAGGTTTATATATCTGGCATTCAGGATGTGCTATGCAAGTGGATCCAGATACAGTATTTTTCTGACACTTCTCTGCTGCAACAATAATATACAACTCATATGTGCTCTAAAGACAAACTTTGCAGAAGCACTAGACAAAGGCAGCACCAGAAGAATTTACACACACACATGCACAGTTAATTTTCTGCTTATAAAGCAAATGAATACTTTATTACTTGTCCTTTCTCTAGGTCAAATTACCCCACAATGCTCATTAAAATGGACTTTTTCTACCTAGAGTGTTTTAAGGAAGCCAAACAAAAACACATAGTGACCACAGTCTGTTAGAGAGTTACAGAAGCATTTGGAAACAGCAGCTGAGATTTGCAGAAGAGTTGCTGGGCACACAGGGGCTAGGGCATCCCAAACTCTTTCCAGTTTTCCAGGATTGGAGCCTGCAGTAGGGGTGAGGTTCCTCTCCATCCCTGCAGCCTGCTTTCTCTGAAGGGTGTGTGGCTCACCCTCAGGGCTTGTGGGACACCCTGTAAATGTGACCTACAGTGCTGTTCTTTAAAGACGCATTTATAAAGTACAAATTTGCCTAAATGCTTTTGCAAACAAGACTTCCACCTGCCCAAAGCACCATGGATCAGGCCTCACTCTCCTCCCAACACCAGCTGTGACCTAGCCCAGCCTTTGCTGGCTACCTGTTAGGCTCAGTCACTCACTACCACTGTAAATGTGTTTTGCCTGTCAGTGGGGTCAGCCAGTTTTCATGCCACAAGAAGGGAAGTAATCCATTTAGCAAAAGCAACACATTTTTATAGCTTCTGGAAACACTTCTGTTGCAAAAACAATAAGGTGAAGGAGCAGAACGGGGCAGTTTTAAGACATTTTTCAAACAATGGGCCTGTTCTTTTAATAGGCGTTTACAGAACCCCAATCTTTCAACACTGTGTATCCCAAAATGTATTAAAATGCATTGCATTGCAGCTAGTTAGGATTTATAATTTCTACTTGCTTAAGTTATTTACACTGGTGCCTATCGATACAATGTGAATGCATCAGGTGCAGACTCCATTCCCCATCCCCAAAAGGCCTTGGCACTGCTCTTCCCTGCTCAGTTCCTTTTCAAGGACTAGGTTTGGTTGGGGTAATATCATGCAGATTACCTTCTTGGCTTAAGAATTTTTTTATATTATAATGATTGAGGCAATATGTCCCTTGGACTCTGGTGTCCATCTAAGGCTTCTCCTGGCTATACTTCATGTAGGCATGGCAGCATCCATGCCAGCAGTGAGTGAGCTACAAAGTGCATTTTGCCAAATAGTTTAAACCAGATTAAACACATATTGCCCAATCCTACAATAAAGGATTACCACTATTCCTCTTACCACTGACTTTAAAACCTTTTACTCTAAAACTGCACTATCTAGGGTAGCAGATTTGGAAAAACACACTCTTTTTTTGGAATATAAGAGCACAGACACAAGGAATTAATTCATCAGTAGTTAATCTGGAATGATGTCATGTGTAGACAACTCCCATTTCCAGGACTGTGACAAATATGGGGGAGAGGGGAGAAGAGACTGTGAAGTATCTTTAATTCCTTTCTCTCCTGCTCCCTGTGTCCTGCAGCAGCCCTATCCCATCCTTCACTCAAGTGAAAGGGAGCTTTAACCACAGCTGTTTCCTCCAGCACCCAACGTGCTCTGCAAAAAGGACAAACCAAATTGCCTGGCAATCTGGGGACAAGGAGGAGGAGGGTTAATGTGGGGATCTTGCAGGGAAAACCCTGCAGTGAGTGGGGAGGTTGAAGGGCAACCTTTGCAAGAAGCTTGCTCAAGGGCCACTTTCCACTGCTGGAGTGCTCCAGGGAGGGCTCCAGAGTAACCAAGAGCTGCCTCTGACTCTCCAGGCGAGTGGTGAAATGGCCACTGAAGCCAGGAACAAGCCAGTTGTTAAAGGGAGAGTTTTTCTAGTGTTTGAAGCATGCTGGGTTCATCTGCTCCTGGATAGTGGTGCTTGGGAGACTGGTTTTATTCCTCCCCTGCCCTGTGTGCTTTGGAAGAGCCCCAGGAAGAAACAAAACTGCTGGTGTGGAGGCAGCTGGCTCTATCTCTGTTTACAAGTCGAGGGGGACTTTTGTGCACAGCTACCTACCTCCCTGCAAGGGAAGGCTGCTCACACAATGGGGACCTAACAGACTGCATCTGTTTTGTCTTAGTCTAAAGCATTCCTTTCTGGTACTAACTGGGAACAATTTAGCTGGAATTTCCAACTGAAACGAGCTTTTTAACTTCTATATTGACAATTTAAGTTCTTCTCAGGCAGAGGATCTCCCGTGTATTTTACAAATAGGCCAAACCAAATTTCAGTATTTTTACGTTTTTACTCAGACCAAATCTACTTTTCTAAAGTACTGTTCTTTTACTCAAATATGGATTTCAATGCATTGCCACAGAGGGCACCCAGTAACAACCCATCCTGCAGGATTTTAGATTTCAATCAACTTGAAGAGATTGAGGAGGTGGGTAAAGGAATAGTCCTGGAAAATCCTTCTTGAGGAAATTTTTTAGATGCACCTGAGTTACGTGCAACACAGCCTACACAAAGGCAGAATTTTACTTTCATTTATGTAAGAACAACCAGACTAAAGGTCCAGCACTGTGTCTAGCAAGGAGTCTCATTCTCTGGGAAAGCATGAGTGTAACAGGGCAGGATTTCTCCTATCATTTCTCCTATCCTCTCTAGTCTTTTCCAAAAGTCACTGATTGTGGCATGTCTAGGCATTGGATCCTTCTCCTAAAATGTCTTAATCTCATCCCCTTTTCCAACCCATCTCACCTCACCACACCCTACAGAAGATGCTTGTGTACCCCAGCATATGGCCCACCACCCAAAGACCTTTCCATCCCAAATCCCAGGGACTTGCAGGGCTGCATTGCAGGGATCTAACTGGGGTGGAGCAGAGGGAAGACCCCTCTGAACATTGCCTATTCCTGTCATCTCAGGAGAGAAACAAACACTGCAGAACACCACATCTTCTTTGAGCCTCTCTGCAGAATCAGTGAGAGAACACTGGCCTTGGAGATGAATTGAGGCAAAATATGTTTTGAAAATTATAGACAATTACTGAACTTTGCTGATGATGTAAGTTCAGTAAACTTCTTTAAAACTAGGCAAGCCAGTAAGCCTTGGCAGGTGGATGGCTAAGAATACTGGGGCAATTTTTTTGTGACAAACAAGGAATGCACACAGCAAAAGGAAGCCATGCTGGTGGCTAGGGCACCGCTGAGATACAATTAGACCCACATCTCCTAAACTCCATCCCAAGCTTAAAGTGATCTGTGATGCTTCAGTCTGGGTAAAAAAGAGATATAGCAGTCTTGTAAGAATACATATGTCAAAGAAATAGAGGTGCTTGGGGACAGGTGACTTAGAAAAATAATATGAGCACAGAAGAAAAGATAAAAGCTCCTGTGCAGTAGAGGAACAAAAGGAGAAAATTGACTACAGAGACAAGAGGAATAAAGAGTAAGGGGGAGGGAGGTCTTCCATTAACTGATTCATAAAACTTTGGAGGTCCCTCATGACATGGAGCCTGCAGGTGCAAATCTAGTCTTCCTCCTGGAGCAGGATCTGATGACACTCTAAAAAGTCTTTGCTTGTTCATTAAGGGTCCCTTTGTCCAGGACTTGGTAAAGCTGTTCCTCAAAAGCAGAGAAATCAAATATCTTGAACTGCTCCCTTCTCCCTGCTCTGCAGCATTTATCTGTCCATGTAAATATCTTTATTGATGATCTGGATGAGGGGATTGAGTGTCCCCTCAGCAAGTCCAAAGACGACACCCAGTTGGGTGGGAGTGTTGATCTGTTGGAGGACAGGAAAGCTCTGCAGAGCTGGATTGATGGGATGGGGCCACTTGTATGGGGCTCATCAAGACGGGCTGAAGCCACTTGTATGGGATTCAACACAGCCAAGTGGGTCCTGCACTTGGGACACAGCAGTGAAGTGCTACAGGCTGGGCGCAGAGTGGCTGGAAGGTGATCCACCAGAAAAGGATCTGTGTTGGCAGTGGCTGAACATGAGCCAGGTGTGCCCAGATAGGCAAGATGGTCAATGGCACCTGGCCTGGATCAGCAGCCATGTGGCCAGCAGGACCAGGGAAGTGACTGCCCCCCATACTCTGCCCTAAGCAGGCCACACCTTGAATCATGTGTAGTTTTGGGTCCCTCACTACAGGAAAGACATTAAAGTGGTGGAGCATGTCCAGAGAAGGGCAAGGGAGCTGGGGAAGGGTCTGGAGCACAAGCCTTATGAAGAACGGCTTAAGGGAACTGGAGCTGTTTAGCCTGGAGAAAAAGAGGCTCAGGAGGACCTTATTGCTCTCTACAACTACCTGAAAAGAGCTTGTAGCTAGGTGGGGGTTTAGACTGGATATTAGGATCCATTTTGTCCTCACTGAAAGGGTTGCCACACATTGGAATGGGCTGCCCAGGAAAGCAGTGGAGTCACCGCCCTGGTAGTGTTCCAAAGGCGTGTGGATGTGGCACTCAGGGACGTGGTTTAGTAGTGCTGGGTTAATGGCTGGACTCGATTGTATTAAAAGTCCTTCACCACCTAGATGATTCTATGATTCTCTGAAACTTACAGTTGTCTCCTCCCTGTTTTCAGGCTGACTTTGCTACACAAGGAACACGGCTGCTGCTCTGCCACTGCCTGCCCTGCCTTCAGTGCAGATTGTTTGCAGTTGGGATCTCTGCTTAAAACCGGTGGGCCTGAAGGGTCATGTTCCCCTCAAGTCTTGCACTGGGACCTCACTCCAATGTATTCTGCAGCTGTGCCAGAGAGTCCCAGGCTCCTGCCTAATTCACTACCCACATGTGCAGGGAGAAAAAAATGAACTACTTCCCCTTGCCAAAAAAATTAAATAAGTCATAGGCATCAATCACTCCCTAACATGCACATTTTTATTCTCAAACAGCTTCATTTAGAATGTTTTAATATAGAACAGCCTGACAGAAACAATGCCTCCTAAATAGCTGTATGGGACTCTTTAGTCAATAGTACATACAGTAAATATTTATTATAACGTAACACAGGTTCTGTTTGTTTCTGCTTGTTTTTGCTTTTTATACTTTGCATTTGATGTGAGTGGGAGACACACCACATATTGTAAATATTTATAAAGTATTCAGATTTGATATTATTTGCTCAGGTACAAATGGCTCCAGTTACTAGACTGTCACAAATGAGAAAACCACAAATACAGAGCAACACTGAATGAAAACACAGTGGAAACACGACATAACCACATCTACGGACTGCAGTAAACATTCCTCACAAGGAGGAACTAAATAAAGGTGCAAATATCTTTTTAAAGAGCTGTTTTGGCAGACATTTTAGAGACATCAGCTTAGTGACAGGGGTTTTGTTCCTCACCTTCTGAGTGTCACTAAAATATCTTAAGTCTGAACTTACATGCAATTAGCTTTTGGCTATTTTGTTTTTAAAGAAAACCTCACCCTGGAGAGTGTAGATAGATGGATGAGGTGGGGCTCTTTTTTTAAGACATTCAGTCTTGCTTTGCAAAATAAACATACCCGTAGATAAGTTGCCTGAGGAGCCTTGAAGTTTTGGGTTTTTTTGTATGACAGATGATCTGGACGGTCACAGACCTGCTGCCATTCCCAATTCAGTTGTGGGGACACTACTAGACACATCCTATAAGTCAACATGTTATGGCTATCTTAGCGACTTAGTCCATCTCTATAAATCTTCTACCATTTCAGCTGAAACCTCCTTAGGTTGGGGATGAATCAAGGACCTGGCACTCAGCTGTCTTGTGCAACAGCAGTTTGGCCATGCCAGGAGGGATCCCTCTCCAATGTCCTTGGAGCCAGCACAGCATTGTTGCCTCCTGGCCCTCCCCAGCTTCCCAGCACTGGGCTCCAAGCACGCTGACTTCAGCAAAGGTGAGGCCCTTGTCCCTCCCCATATGACAGGACACAGCAGGTTCACACGGGCGTTTCACCGCCCTGCTCCGGCTGGGGGGATTCCCACTCTTGGGGTCTTGGTTTCCCAATCCATCACAATTATTTGTGTCTACAGTTTTTATCAACCATGATTCAGAATGATTTTTCTAAGGCTGGTAGGTCTCAGTTATAACCAAGGATCGGAACTGCAGACAAAATTTCTGGCTGGTTTATGTTTTATCCTGAGCTATTTCCCCAGTGCTACTTTGTCTTTTATACTTGCACAATCAATAATTTTCCTCACTGATCATACTTAGTATATAATTTATTTCTGTTGAATAACCCCTCTGGATAAGGCATGATGAAGTAAATACCGGAGACAAACACAGAAAACATCTGGAATATGTTTTTCTCTCCAGCCGATTCATCATTTCAAAATGTACTGTAGGCTGAACTGGTAGCTCAAACAAGACTAGGTATTGATAATATTTTTCTGCCATTTTTATTATTCTTTATTATAATAAAGTTCTGGTTTTTCCCTCACTGGGAGCTCTTCTGTTTTACAGTTTTTCCCATGGTATAGTAGCAGTAATGTATTATTGGCATGGCCTGTAGTTCAAGGTCTTTGACATTTCTTTTTTCAGATGTATCCCTTACAAGGGCCAAAAAAGAAGTTAATAAAAGCATTAAAACCACCTGTGAATGGTCATTTAAATGCCACATTTAAATTAACGATAAGTAATCTACACCTTCAAAAAATCCTGACTGACATGTAGGTTTGCTTTCTCCCCTTCCAAACTATGGACTAAGTACTAAAAATAAAGTGAAATAGCACTCAGGTGCTAAACAGATTATGACTCACAGCTGGAGGCAAAGAAATTGCAACTCTACCCCAATTACACTAATTTAATTGGGTGTTAAAAAAATGCTGGGTTCCCAACAGTAGTAGTCAAGGCAAGGTTGTAGGCATCTAACAGGTAAGGGAGCCATCTCTAATTTTTTGTTTTGTTTTGAATGGTTCTTCCAGTGCTGGTAGAAAGGCATGTCCAGGCAGGAATTTTTTCATGTGAAATTAGAATATAGCAATAATGCTTGTGTGAGCAGCAGAGCAATACCTTCATGTGGGAGGTGAACTCACAGCCGTCTGATGCTGCTACTGCTGTGGGCAGAGGCTCTGTGCTAGAAGAGAAGGGTTCAGGATACCCCCAGTTTATCCCCTCCACCCCCCAGGCCTCTGATGCTGAAACCAACCCCTGGAATGAAGGAAAAGGGCTTTGTGCTAGTCTTTGCCATCTTTGGGCACAGGGACATTGATGCTTTCTTTTCCTGCTCAGAAAATGAGGATGATGACGCTGGACAGGGTCCCAGCACCCAAAGCAGGCATGTACTCATCCCCAGCCCATCCCATAGAGTCTGCAGCGGGTGACGAGCCTTGTCAAAGCCCCAAAGGGGCTGTGAGGACCTTTAAAACCACCCAGCATGGAGGCATTCTGTGGTGGTGTGGGCAGAACCAGCAGCACATAACCCCACTGGCCTGGGAAGCCAGGGGGCAGAGAGCTGAAGGCAGGATGCAACCTCCTGCTGGGTGGAAGAAAAGGGAATTACTTCCTCCCTGGGAATACCCTCCTGAGGCTTTTTCCTTCCCCTTTGGTAAAGATAAAAGAAACACGGTCCACCTCCTGTGCTGAAGAGTTCCCATTCCTCCCCAGCCTTCCTCTCCTTCTCCTTCCACTCAGCCTCCCTAAAGCAAAGAGCCACTGGCAAGAGGAGTCAATAAGTAAATAGGAAAGGCTGTGGAGAGGAGGACTGTGTTTTTGCTGAGCACCTGGAGCGAGGCTGTCAGAGGGATCAGCCAGGAGCCACGATAGCAGCCCACAAGGAGCCACCTCCTGGTCCAGCACCCCTCCTTGCTGAGCACTTCCCCATCACGAGACATCACCTGGGGAGCCCCCACAAGCACCACCTGCCTTGGACTTGAGGGGGGAGTGTGTTTAAGGGATTTCCTCTCAAAATATAATAAGCAAAGGTTGCTCTGGCCATGCACATAATGAGTTTTGCGCCAGGGGAGTGTGTTTCTCTTTGCCTTTGGTTCCCGCAGACTGAGGCTCCTCATCGCCCACAAGAGCTTGGCTGTGCCTGTGCCTTGTAGCTGCAGGGTCCTTTCAAATAGTCTCCTCTCTGTGATCTGCACTTCCAAGGGGAGCCTTCTCTCACCAGTCGAAGTTGCAGCCTTGTGTTGTGACAGTTTCCATTGTGCCAGATGCTTCTCCTTCAGTTTGGGATTGGGCTGCAGTGAAAGGGAACAGCCTGAAACACATTAATTCTTTCAGAATATAAATAGCAACAATCACACTTTCTGTATCGCTCTCTGAGAGGAATAAATGCTTCAGGGCCAAATGTTTTTAAAACTCTGAAAATAAGAATTACTTTAAAATAATAATAACAATAATAATAATTAACAAAACACGAAAAAACCACCTAAAACCTATGATACAGCTAACGCAGAGATTCTGCTTACAAATTGTATAGAAAGTACAGAAGTGTCAGTACAGAAGCAGAATTATGGAAATGAAAGCTCTTGAAGACCTCCGAATCCATCGGTGCCCGACCCGGCGGGAGCGGCGGGGCCGGGCGGCGGCGGCCGGGGCCGGGGGACGGAAGGTGGCAGTGCAGCATAACGAGAGCCGAGCGTGTCTGCCTGCATAAAGCGCCGCGCTCACCATTTGTTTATCATTCCCGAGCTACAGGGCTAGCAAGTTTAACCATAAAAAAAAACACCACCTCTTTGGGTTTGGTTTTTTTTTTTTTTTTTTTTTTTGTTGTCTCTTTGTTGGGTTTTTTTGGTTGTGTGTTTTTTTTGTTTGTTTTTTTTTAAATGCACAGATCAAGCTAAAATTAAGGGGAAAGCAGGCGAATCATTTAAGAAAACAAGAGCGAGAAATACAAATAGAAATCTGGTCTGGTTTATGCACACACACAAAACCTAAACAAACATGAAACCATTCGTTGAGACGAGCAGAAAATCTACGAATTACAGCATATTCTCACAGCCACTCACATATCTCTATGCGCACGATTTTTTCTGAACAACTATCATAAAAAAATAGTTTTAAAAATCGGAGTAAAGATTTCCCATAGGTTACATTTATATTGATATATTCCTTTCAGATTTGTCTTTATTTTCAAACGTTATTCTACATTTTCCCCCAAATACTTTGTTACAGCATCCTTATCTTTTCTTTCACAAATAAGGGACAGTAGACATTCAGGGTAATGAAGAAAAACACTCTTGACTCCGTTTACCTCCCACTGAGAGCCAACTGAATACACGACCCACCAGAAAATAATTATTTTTCATTAGTTTTCAACTTCCTAAAACTGAAATAACTCCAGTGTTCAAAAAAATCCTTACCCTTCACCAAAACCAGAACAAATGAAGTCTGGCTTTTGCTTTGTGTTTGGTTTACAGCATTCAATATTCATAAAAATGGCATTAAAAAAAAATCCTGAAGGACACTAACTTTCTAAACTTGAAAACATATATCTATTTTAAAATTATTTTCTCACATTTTCCATTGTTTGATATATGAGATATCAGGAGAATAATAATTTAGGACCTGATCCCATTAGTCTTTCCTCAGAGAAATACTATTCTTCATCATATTTTTATTTTTTTTCTGGGTCTCAGGTGTTTACCAGGTGGAGTATTTCAGGGACAGGGTAGTTGGGGTCAGAGCCAGCATCCCTTGAGCACTGAGCCCACTGAATTGGAGAGTCCCTGAGTCCAGCTGAGTGTTACAAGGTGGGTTCTTCACTTCCTGCTCAGACAAGGCTCCATCAGAGACACTGTGGTTTCCTCTGCAGCATCTGTGGCCTTGGAAAAGGGGACAGACTCTGACTTGGGACCACTGGGGCCAATGCTGGAGTGAACATTCCCAGCTTCCCTGACCTGCCTCAGGAGCCTCTATACTGAGTCACCCAGGAGCTGGATCCCAGTTTCTAAAAAATACACGGCACAGCTTAGCATTAAAGATACTCTCCAGAACATTTAAAAATAAAAAGGGAAAGTATTAAACATAGCTTTTTAAGGGAAATTATAAGCTTACATAAAAATGCTTCATACAGTGGGGGGGGGGGGGGCAGGGAAGAGGAAGGTCTTGAGTGTGGATGTTTCTCCAAAGCTTAAAATAAGCTGATTCTACTTTAGAAACTGCACCCCTTTTGGCTGAGGATGTTATTTGTTTTAGGTTTTTTTTACACAGTTTTGTGGAAATATACAGGCTGCAGAAGGGAGGAGAAAACATCAAGAAATGTGTGTGCAGTGGAGGGGGAGGAAGGGAAGGCTGACAATAAAATAGATCTCCCGCTAAATGCATATTCTTCTATTTATGTGTTTGATAATGAGACAGAAATGCCCTTGGCACTCGATAAACAACAGCTCCATAACCAGGAGGGAAGGGCAGAATAATGCATAGCTACATTTCAGATCATAAACTATTTCAAGCGCTATTAACATGCCGGCCTGTTAGATTATTGGGGATTTTCATTTTATTTTAAGCTAATGTTTACCATTCTTAAGCAATTTTAATGTCTTACCTAATTGCTGTTTTTGCAGATTTACAGCAGATCATTACTTGCGAAGCTCCTCTCCCACAAGAAGGTCCTGAGAAGAGATAGTTGATTTAACTCTGATACCCATAAGAACATTTTTAGCTTTGTATCAATACAGCAAAATGTTTATATAAATGGTTTTTTATAATATAAGGCTAAATTTATGGTTTATTCACCATTACGAATTGGCAACGCAATTCAGAGCTCCATAACTTTCATAAAAGGAGATAGGAGAAGTTCATATTCATAATAAAAATAGATTTTTTTCCTTTGCTTTTAAAGATACTTTTTGCATTTTCAAGCAGCACTCCCTCACGATAACGAAATGTGTTTGTGTGTAATGCTTGCAGAATCAGATGGTATTACTATCATATGATTTAAAATTAAACAATATAATTACCATTTGGCAACCAATATTTAAAGCTGTAGCAACTATTTCTTCAGACATTATTTAGACTGTATTTAAAAATACAGATGAAAGCTGCATTTTTCCTGTACATTCATTTCAAAACCTTGGAGCTGGAGTGCTTCCTTCTTTCCTTTCTCTTTTTTTTTTTTTTTCCTCAAAACCCACCAAACTATTTCTGTTTAAGAAAATTGGGTTTGTGATGTCTTGAATAACAAGCTTTTCTACAGCTGTTTGAGAATCCTGCTACACTGAGACAGTGAGTGGAGAGATGCAGGAGAATGTGGAATATCTTCGACTGGATTTTATTATTGAGTTTGTTCCTGTGTTCTGATCACTGGATATGGGGATGGGAGCTGGGGATGGCTGGTAACCATTTGGAAAGAGCATTTCTTCAGTCATCTGATTCAGGGTGTTTAACAGTTTCTAAAATTAACACCAACAACGATAAAAAAACCGCTCATTTGTATTACAAGATGCATATAGGCATCTGGTTTCTTTGAAAGTGGCTCATTACCAGAATTTACCACAGCTTTATCTTGGTCCTGTGTTTATTCCAATAATTAACCAAGTCATCATTATCTGTTAGTTACAACCAATTTTTCCAGGATTATGGATATGTTGAATTTTACACATTTATTTTTAGAAGCCCATCACATCTATTGGAAAGAGATAAGTAGAATTCAGAATTTCTCCTTGTAGCTGCAATTCTTTTCTGAAGCTCAGGCTTCAGAAAACAAAGGCATTATATTTCCACGAACCTACTACAGCCAAACTAGGAATCAGAAAGGTATTTCACTTCAAAATATCTGCATGAAATTTGAAAGTGATTTTCCACTGGATATGTAGAAATGCCCATTCTCCTCTTTTCTTGGTAAGTATTGTGTTTATTTAACTCATCAGGTTTTTTTCTCTCTCTCTCTCTGTGATAAAATACCATTTTTCTCATTCATTTCTGAGCAGTTTAATTTTGTTAAAATAAAAGAATACAAATCTTCCACTGTGGTGAGAGGCAGAACTTTTCCTCCCTGTGTTTCTGGAGCCATTTCAATCTATAATGTGTATCAATAAACAGAGCAAAAGCCAGCAGAGAGACGGTCCCCGGCAGCAAAGGCAGCTCTCCGACCCTGCCTCGCTCCCCAGTGCACGCACAAGCTCCAGCCCCAGCACAACTCCCCGAGCTAAAACCACATTTCTTCCAATGCCTGTCTCACATGGTAATTTAGGATAGAAAAACACTTCTAAAAACATCTCATTAAGGGCTGAGAGGAAAACAATTTTTATAAGGGGTACAAAAAAAGACAATAAAAGGGACATTCTTACAATTCTTCTAGATGCTTGAAGACAGAGACATTTTTGTTTTATTTTGTTAAGCTTTTCTCCAATGTTCAGATTTTTCCAGCCCAAGCAAACGATTTTATTTCTATTTTATATTTTTACTGCCTCATTGTGCCTGTAAATGTTGACTTTCAGGGATTTCATAATAATAAAAATATCAGCCAGAGACATCAGCACTGTGGAAATTATGCAAGTAGTGGATTGAAATCTTCTGATGCAGACATTAAAATCAAACAAGTTAAATTATGTCAAGCAATGTCACTTGCATGCTAACTTACCTAATGGGGAAGACTCAGTGCACTCGCACTGTAAAGATCTCAGCTCAAGAACTTCTCTTGCTAACTGCAGTGAGAAATAACCAACCCTGAGCCATTTATATGACCAATTTGTGTTCTCTCTGCTAATAGTCAGCCGCATGTATGCCAAGGTGGCACGAAGCATTGTTATCTCGTAAAACACCGCGGAGCTATCAGCTTTCCAGCGAGTGTGTGAATTAACAGGGCTGCCTTAGCATGAATGCATTTAATTGTGTGAAGAGGGTATTTCCCAGCATTTGCTTAAACCTCCGAAAAACAGCTTTGCTTGTCAATTGTCACTCAAGTTCTTACTGGGAACAAACAGGGAGCAGCAGCACAAGAGAGGAGTGTTGTGGGAAAGGGTCTGGGGGTAGATTCAGCAGTAAAACTCCAGAAAAATGCTGGGAGTGTTTTCTTGTGGTTTAATTTCTCATTCCCCAAAGCTCTCTACTCGTTTTAAGTTGTTGGTCTCAGGCCGGAGGCCAAACAAGCCTTTGAGCCATGGGTGGAAAGAAGGAGTTCCTCCTGGTCACCAACACGACGTTGCAACCTGCCCGGGTTGTGGGGCCAGTGTGCTCTGCTGGGGCAAAAAGAAGTGGACTTTTGTGTCAGTGAACCCCGCTGGGTTCATAGGGTGTCCATGGCACACAGCCCAACAAGGTGGGCACCTACAACCAACTTTGCTCAGGGGACTTTCACAGCTCATACAGCGTTCAGGACCCCTCTCTCCTCACCCCTAGAGCTATCACAAGGACAACACACTGTCCCCTTGTCACCCCAAGCAGGACTTGTCCCTCCACAGCGACACTGCGCTGGTGGGTCAGGACACAGCAAAGCCCACGCCAGAGTGCGTCCTTGCTGCCCCCGATGCAGGTGGTGGCTGCGTGTTGTGCCAGGAAGAGAAACGTGGGCTTCCGCAGCCGCTGCCTCGCGTGCACCAAATGAGAGATGCTTTTCCCCTTTTCATTACATGGGTTTCTTAATAAAAACTGAAAGAGCTTTTTTTTTCAGAAAATGAACCCCAGGGGCCCAATCAGTGAAATACATTAACCTTTCAACTGTCAGGCCCCCTCCCTTGAAATTAAGCAATACCAGCCCTTGAAACGGCTAAATTACCTTCTTATTTTTTAATTGTGTAATGATGGTCCAACAAAAAAAGAGCAACTCAGGACTAGTAAATATTCAATGAAGAAATTTATTGTAGTTCTTATAAAGGGAATACCCACAGCTTTCTTCACATGGACTTAAATCAGGCAGAAACTGGAGCGATAGGCATAAAATGAAATAACGGATGCACTGTTTCTAGTGGGATTTACATCACCATTTGGTCTAATTATTCCTGATATTTCACCCATCATATTAGAAGCTTCTTCAGGGAAAGAAATAACAGTTTGTCTCCTTGAGAACAAAGAACAAAGTGTCTCTTTGCTCTCAAGAAACTCAGCTATCATTATGAAGAGAAAGAATCTGTCCATTATCAAGAAATCCCACTAGAAATCTTGAATATCTTACCAAATAATTCCTGAGCACACTAAAAATACCAGAAAATGAAAGAAGGAGAAACTATGGGACCTTGGAAAATAAATAAATAAAGGAGGCATCATGGATGCTCCACAACCCACTCATTTCTTTCTCACAGAATATTAATCCAATAACCAAACTGTGCCTGGCACGTACAGTTAATCTAAGCAAGACAGCCACCACCCCTTTATATTCCTTGTTCAGCAAGGCACACTTCAGCTCTATCTGTGGTCCTGGATTAAGTGGTGGGAATGTATTTGCATACATTTGCACGGTGAGTAATTCACCATGAGTGATTATGTATGGGACCCACTTCCAGAATGCATGAACTTTTTGAGATTGGATTTCATGAGGACTGGATGGTAAGCTTTAGGAGGAATTAAATACAGACCTAGGACCATGCACAGCATTCAGGGAAGTAATTTCTTAGGACATACGTAAGAGTTCTTTGTTCTGGGTCTTGTATTTAATACTGCAGTATCTAGTAAAAAAGCATTTTAAATGAGCACATGGAGCCATGGGGTTCAGGTGAACTAATTTGACAACTTCCTAAACAGGATCTTGCTGGGTCAACTTGTGAACTGGGAATATCCCCAGGTCTGAGAGAAAGAGCAAGCGTTTCCCAGCATCCTGCCGTGATCCTGCACCTCTATAGGCAGTCACACTTTGAAAAATGAAAGAAAATAAAACCTCAGCATGCAGAGATAAGAGGGCTGAAAATATCAGCTTCGTGAAGAAAATATTTTGCCTTTTTCCTAAAATACAGGAACTTCTCCAAGTCTTTCCAGAGGTCTTTTCCAGTCCCTAAACACAGACAAATGCTGCTCAGTCACTGCCAAAGGGGATATTGAATGTGTTTGACCTTGTACGTAGATGTTGTTTAAATACATTCAGCTTTATTGCTTGTGAAGATCATTGGTCCTTGAAAATAGAGTTCTTAAGTTTAGCAGCAGTGGCACAATTTATACTGGTACACGGTGCTGAACGTCTGGGAAACTCCACCAGTTAATCAGGGGTGAAGTGTGCAACTGCAACTCTCTGGTTCAGCCTGGGGGAGTGGGGTTCTTCCCCAGTAAGGAGTTTCATGGCAACACGCTGTTATGTTATGTTATGTTATGTTATGTTATGTTATGTAGAATTAAATACTCCCTCAGATAGTTTGCACAGTTCTTGTTGAAATCAGTAACAAATCTGCTCCGAACTGTGGGAGAAAATAGCATGGAGTTTGGATGAGGACTTTCTGTGGTTACTGTGGTCCTATAAAGCATCTGTAAAGGATTGAGTATCTCAAGGAACTATCTGCCTTTGCCTTCTATTGAAAGCAATTGCAAGTGGGATGCATGCCCTAAATTGTGATGTTAGTGAAAGATGAGCACAGTCCCAGATTGCAAAATCAGGCCAGAATGATGAAAACATTTGTATATGTGCTACCCTTTTATTTTCTTTGGCATGCTCTGAGTAACCTCTGACCTTTTCTTTCCCTGGGTAAAGCTGCTCTTTGTTTGAATGGAAACAGAATGTGAAAATGATGACAAAGGGATTTTTGAAACAAATACAATAGCAAAAAAACAAAGGCAAATGAACTTTCCCTGAAATCTAGTACCCCATCAAACTCTTATAAGAATATGAAAAGAGCAAGTTTCAGGACTATGAGATAATTTTATACAAGAAAAATGATAGGCTGAGAAATAAAACTGCAATTGCATGGGATGTAAAGGAGCCGTGCCAGTCTGTGGTGGGCACACACAGGCCCTGCCTGTTTTGTTCAGAAGGCAATGGAGCACCCCCAGGCTGAGCTGTGTCTCTGGGAAGTGGTGTCATTGTCACCAAGAAACACTTCTTGGATTGATAAATGTGAATGTAAATTATCAACAGGCAAAAGGAGCTGCTTTATTAAGAAGATTCTGTGCTTTAACCCCAGACAGCAGCTCAGCCCCATGCAACCAACTCACTCCTCTCCAAGTGGGATGGGGGAGAGAAAAGTAAAAGTCAGAAAAATTGTGGGTTGAGATAAAGAAGTTTAATAGAGAAAGCAAAAGCCACATACACAAATGAAGCATAACCAGGAATTTGTTTCCTATTTCCTGTGGTCAGGCATTCAGCCACACTCAGGAAAGCAGGGCTCCATCACACTGAAAGGTTACTTGGGAAGACAAACATCATCACTCCCAGCATCCCCTCTTCCTTCTTCTTCCCCCAGTTTTAACACACTAAGCATGACACTGCATGGTCTGGACTATCCCTGTGGTCAGTTGGGGTCAGCTGTCCTGGCAGTGTCCCCTCCAGCTCCTTGTTCAGCCTCAGGCACATTGGTGGGGGGGGGGGGATGAGGAGCAGAAAAGTCCTTGGCTCTGTGTAGGCACTGCTCAGCTGTAACAACAACATCTCTCTGTTATCTACACTGCTTCCAGGACAAATCCAGGACACAGCCCCCTACCAGGTACTACAAAGAAAATTAACTCCAGCCCAGTTATACCCATTGTTTCCTGGGATGTCTCCCAAGCTCTACCTGCAATACACACATCAAGAAGTATAAAAACAAAATTCCTCCCAATTTAGTTAAGACAGCTTTAGAAGAAGGAGAGTTGTTCACAACTAGTTGGAGGTACAGGACATCATCCTATGGGAAGCAAGAGATTGGTGGCATCTTCCTGTGGGAAATGCACAGAGGAGCACCATCTCCAGTGTTGGGTAAGGAGAAGGCCATGGGATTTCTCCTATGGGGTACACCGCTCTGCTAGCAGTCACAGTTTACCAGCTGTCAAGAAGAAACTCAATACTTGCAGGCATGAAACATCTTACCAGGCCATCAAGGTGATGATTCCTCCCCTTTCCACACAAGGAAATGTAATATCATGATTCTTCAGTTTATAGTTTCTGCTCCAAAGCCAACTTCTCCTGGCTCTGCCTCTACCCTCTATCTCACTCCCCTTGCAGCCTCCCCTCCTCAGTCTATCTCTTTTTAAGGGAGCAGACACAATAACTTTGCTTTCTCATTCCTCTTCTAGA
Organism: Corvus cornix cornix; assembly: GCF_000738735.6. Classification (NCBI taxonomy): domain Eukaryota; kingdom Metazoa; phylum Chordata; class Aves; order Passeriformes; family Corvidae; genus Corvus; species Corvus cornix. Next base: position 8,506,630 of record NC_046336.1, read on the forward strand.
AAGATTCCCTAGCCAAAAAGGGTTTTTGAAAAACACCTGGATCAACAGGACCCTTTTAGCTGACACTCTTCTCTTGAGCAGATGTGTTTAGCCAGACTCATTAAAGTATTAGGAACTCCCTTGCTTGGTGATACAGCTTCTTGCAGGCAAGGCACAGGACATGTTATGGTCCTTATCAGCTGATGGCTGGGGGGCTTCTGCACTTGGTGAATGTGATCAGAGTTCATTGATGTGTGTCCAAATCACCATCAGTTTGAACAGCCCCCATGTTCTGTTTCAAATGCCTTAGGTACTAGATGAGTCTGTCAATAGTTAATGTCCCAAAATCAAGGAGTCAGAATCACCTCACCTCAGTTACTCTGATGTGGTTTTTTCCATGGGATGGGTTGCTGGGTGAGCCTTGTTTCTCTCATATTTAACCATTTAAGAAATTTTACTTTCTTGCTTCCAGGACCTGTTAGAAAAAGAATTAGGGGATGATATTCCACAGATCAATGTGGAGTACTGCCAAACTTCTATCTCCAAATACATGCATTGTTGCTCTCAAAAAGATTTTGTACAGGAAGTGTACAGTGTCTTTTAAACGTGTTTATTGAAAATTGAATTACTGTATGCAACACGTTTACTAAGAAGTTTTATTATGTTGGTGGAGCGAGGTCACATATGCATACCTGTGTCAGCACTGCCTCTCACTTCCTCTGTTCAAAAAGATATTTAAGAGTGAATAAGGAATCTAATTCTATAGTTGTATATTCAACATACACTTAAAAAATCTATCCCAAGTTCCAGATGCTCTGGGAAATTTAAAAAAAACTCTTCAGTGTTCAAGCCCAAAAAAGGTAGAACAAAAATAGCCAGTTGCTTGGACCCAATTACTTTTTGTGAACCACAGATAGTCAGGATTAAAGGCATTAGATGTGGAGGAGTCTTTTTCAAACTAGAGGTGAGTGGCATACTCAGAACGAGCAGTCTGTAGGTCAGCAACAAATTTTACTGCAAAATCACTGATAATCACTAAGTTAGGGCAGGTGTGAACCAACTCTTTAGGAAACAAAAGAGGTAAACATTAATGTAAGTATATTATCTCCAGCCAAGAAAGGGAGGTGCAGTTGTTAGATGCTGACTGACTCCTTTAAGTAACATGCTTCTATTTCTTAGATTTAAAAAGCCAGGAAAGCTTGGTAAAAGCTGAAAAATTTCCTTTAGTAGGAAGTTTGTTGCTTTCTAGACGGGGTGAAGGAATCTGGAATTCAAACCAACAGTGCTAAGAGCTCCCAGTGCTTCAGGAACTAGGGATTTTGTTTTGGCATCCTGAGAACTAGACACAAAGGTTAAAGGTGTTTAATACAGATGCAAAAATGTAGGCTGAATTTCCAGGAAAACTGACTGTACTGGGGAGGTTGATACCTGCAATACACTTTGGAAAGCTGAGCATTTTGGGTAGTTTTCCATCACATATCACAGACAACCATGGGATCTTCCTGTAGATGGGTGAGCTTGTCTAGTCACAGCATGGACTGAAGAGCCACATGAGAAAGTGCCCTTTCCATAGAACCCTGCGATCAGACATTGCCATGCCTGGAAGCAAGGCTGGAGTGATGCTCCAACAGTTGCAGCAGCAGCTCCCCATTGCTGCCCCTCTCATGGTGGTAAAACAGGAAATCATAGTGGAAAACTGAGCCATGTAAGACCTCACATCTCCACAGTTTGTAAAAAAGAAACTGTTGTAACTAAGAAATGACTGTTATTTTTTGGGAATGGCATGCTTAACTAGTGTGGTACCATGAGCTTAAAATACAGCCTTTCTTGAAATACAGAGAGCTGACACAGTGCCATACGCACAGGTACCCTTTCCAGAAGTACCCCTAAAATAAACATTTCTCTTTGGAAGAGGGAAGTCAGAGGACATTCAAATTCAAATACAGCTGTCAACACATAGATGAGTAGAAATTACTGCACAGGTGTTCATGGTTACGCTGCAAGAACATTAAGCCACAAACTTTCCCTTGGATTGCAACCCTATTTTTGGCTACAAGCTACGACTGCTGCTGGCAGAGGGCACGTTGAAATGTGGTGCACCATTGCCCATATTTCAAGGCTTTTCATTTGCCAGTGTCTCAAGCATATTTGAGAGATAATCCTCCTCAAAGGGCTGCAAACTTCGTGGTACCACAGTCCCAACAAGTAACTACTGCTCTTCATATACAGGAGCCACAGGGCCCCCTGCAATCCCCTACAGCTGTATCCAGCCAAGCTGTGACTAATTACCTCATTTTCATAGTTAATACATGTAGGGAGGAAGGAGTAGTGAAGACTTTGAAGGAGAGTTCCTGATGGCTGGACTTTGATTTCTCCACTCAGAACAGAGCAGGGAGCCTGGGAGTGTGTCTACTTCGAAAATAGTTATTTTAGGGGAAAGTGGGTAGGAAGAAGTGTGTTTCCACTGACAGTGCTGTACTACCTGAGGTGCTGGAGGTCCCAGATGGAGGCTACTGGAGCAGAGATTGATCCTTAGCACATATCCCTATGTCCTGTGGGTTTTCTCAGTTTCACGTACTCAACCATCCTTTTCCACTCCTGTGTCGCTGCAGGCAGTGGCAGAGGGACACCCAGCAGATGATGCAAACCTGAATGTAATTTTGGAACACTTGATATCATTTTAGGTGTCTGCAGCTACTTGTGCACCTAAGTGTCATGCAATAAATTCCTAGAAAGGTTCATGGAAGGAGTGATCAATCAAATCCCATCTGAGTTGTCTCTTGGTCTCTCTGTTTCCCTTGTTCCTTTGTTAGGCTTGTTGCATTTGTATACAGACAACTCAGAAACTTTCTTAGGTGACCTTTGAATGTCTGCCTTTTTTCCTTTGTTCCATTTCCTGAGTTTTTCACTTAATGTTCTCTCTGCACTTTTTTCCTTTTCTGTGGATCTTGCACTCTCTGTATCATCACTTAAGAGTTTTTTCTCTGTGCAGGTATTTACTTCAGCAGCCTCTTTTCGTGGTCTCTGTCCTTGCTGTAATCTTGGCCTCACCCTTCAGCCCATTTATTTAAATGCTTCAGTTTCTCTACGGGGCTGTCCTGAGTTTTCTTCCTGTTCAAATTAATTCCATCCTCTTACCTCTTACTGACATGTTCCAAAATAAGCCTTAAATGTCCAATAAAAGTAAAAACCTCTTACCTTAGGTCCTGCTCCAAACGTGATGAAGTCAATGGAAAGACTCCATCAGCTTCCAAAGAGTGGGTCTCATCTGCACAACTTTCTGATTCTCTCTTGTGCTCATGGGCACTGTTGCTATTTATAAACCATGGTTTTCACATTGCAAAATATTTGTGACTCTGCTCTCACAGCCTTGGAGAATTACAAAAAGGAAAAAAAAAGCAATGGAATATTTTAGGATCAAAATTAAATTGGAACTAAAAATAGAACAGGGTTGTTAGCCAAGAATTTAACCTCGGATGCAAGTATTTTTGTCCTTCAAAACAGACTAGGTTTGGAAGGTTTCTGCCATCGGGTCTTTTCTCCTCCACATTTAATGGCATCATGCATTTATTTTTCACATTCTTAACATATTTGGAAGCATCCCAAGTGACTTCTGAAAGGTGTAAGAGATCCGCAAAGGCCAAGCACTCTCAACGTATGCTGAATGAATATCTTCGTGCCCTAAACTGAAAGGACCCAAATCACTAATTGGTTTTGCATCTTTACACTAATGCATTTTGTTCTTTAGTTCAAAATTAACGGAGATGTAAAGAAAATAAAAAATATTCTCATTATTAAAGTTTCCAAAACAGCTTCAGAAACATTTGAGAAAGTCCAAAAAATTTCAGTCTGTGGTGACAAAGTCACTTGACACCTCTTTGCAGCCGAGCAGTTCTGGTTACCCCTTGGAGAGGCTTTGATTCAGATTCAGCATTTTGGTCTCTGCAGAAAGTAGAAGTCCAAAACTGATGAAACACAGAAGTTAAAGAACATGAAGCTCTCCTAAGATAGCCAGAGAAAATTTTAACTGCCCAATAGAGGCAGTGAGTTTTGTCATAGTAGTAGTGAAATATTCTTAATATCAAAAAAAGAAAAAAGAATGTGGCATCTGAGTTACTGCAGAAATTTTACTTGCAAAGCAGAAATCTAAAGAGTCAAAGGAAATGTCATATTCTTGCAGTGTGGCCTTTCTGCCACCATCTATTCCGTTAACTACTTTGTTAGTGACACCTGTATTATTACCTGATAAGAGCTGAATCCTTCAACTTTAATGAAGGCCCTGGAATAAATTCCCATTTGGAGAGAAAAGGTGTTTCAGCATAAGGTATCTTAACCTCCTCAAGCTCTTAGGTAAAGATTCTTCAAGATTAGGATGTGGTACACCTCACAGAGATTTCTGTATTTTGTTCTTCTAAAGTGTAGAACTAAATAACAAAAAAGGGGTTTCTATTTCTTGCCAAAGACCAAATTCATTCTTTTATGACAATCTGAGCACATTTTAGTGTCTGATTCCAGCCGAAGTGGAAGTTGAATCAAGTCTATGTGGTTATATTGATTTTAAGGTCTGATTAACAAGGTACTTCAACCTGGGTTTAATTTTACGTCTGTGAACAGTCACTGGACTGAGCAGGGGAACTCATGGCCACAATCTGATGTGTATTCATGAGCATTTTTAAGGTCCCAGTAAAGGATAAACACCTCAACTTATTTTGAAACGTAGGCTCAGGCACAGTAGGCAGTATTGCTGTTACACTAAATAAGAACATGCCTTCCACTGGTACAGCAGTGAGCAGGTTCACTGAAGTCAAAGATAACAGGTTTATGAGATTTGCACACCTGTCCTGCTGCTATCACAAAGTTACTAAGAGTAGCTGGACAAAAAATGTAAAAAATTATTTCATCCTCCAAAATCTGTTGGCACTGTTCTTATTCCTTAGAGCTTGATTTGGAAGAGAAATGTTAACTGTCCAAAAGCCCTGTTTTGTCATATTTTGTTTCAGAGTTGAAAAGATGACCCGCAGAGGTCCCTTCCAACCTCAACCATTCAGTCCTTCTGTTTTCTTCCTCTTAACACTTCTTTAACTTTTAAAAAAGATTTCTCTGCCAGGTAAACACCAGAAAAAAAATTCAAAGGAAAATGGGAGATGCTAGGGAGACTATAGCCACTACCACAGCAATGATAACATAAAACTGTACTGGTTGGTAGTAAGCAAAAAAAAACCCCATAAGAAAAGTGGCAAAAATCAAATTCCCAGGTGTTTGAAATGTTCTGACTCTCAAGAAACAAAAGCAACATTATTTCTGTTACATTTCACTTGCGACAGTTTTTTGGGGAAAAAGAAATTTAAAATAAAATATTAGAAATATTTAAAGCCTATTTTTAAAAAAATGGTTTTTAAAAGAACCCAGTTTTTGTCAGGAAAATTGTGAAGTATTCTCTGACATATCTAATGTCAGTATCTGTGTTTTCTCTCATTTTTCTAATCAGGATCAGAAACAAAACCAAACAAAACGGAACAAATGTTAAAATCTGTAATCTTTCTGACAACCTCTGACAGCTTGAAAGAGAGATGTAAGAACTCTCCCACTACTGAATACCTCATTTTGGTAAGGGAGCTTAAAACTGGACTTGAGGATCCTCATCTTGTGAACATAGCTCAGCATCATTCCTATAGAATGGTGCCTATAGAAATCACACTCGGGGACCAGCTAATAAAATGTGCAGGCAACTGAGCCAGTAATAGAGAAAGGAAGGAGATTGAAAAAGGGAGTGGAAGAAAAGGGAATATTTTGTTGCATCTCCCTCTCCAGCCCCCTTTGTCTGCTTTGTCCCTCAAGGTTCAGCTACGTGGGCCTCATTGTGTGAACTCGTCTTTGATATCAGTGGGGACATCTACTTAAAAATTGATGCCATGATATGGCCCCAGGTATTTAAATTAACGAGATGTTAAATACTCTGTAGTTTTATCTGTAATTAGATGACATTGATGCCACTTGATCCCAAGAGTGATTTGTAATATTATGATTGTCCACTTAAGGCTTGGGGCCTGATCCACAGTCTGCTGACATCTATAAGAGTCTTTCCTTTGTCATTTTTGGAAGCAAGACTCCTGGATCACTCTCACACAGCTCTCATTTATTTTTCTATCTGTTTATCAACATCTGTATGCAGATGTCTGATCCCTCCTTACCCCATCTCCAAACATTTGGGTTTGAATGTCCTTAATTTGGGGGTAATTTCAATTAATTTTTAACTGCTTTTTCCTTTGTAACTATATTTTGCCTTTTCATTCCTGGCTAATTGTCAGTTTTTGTTCAATATTTACAAGTTTTACATTGAGTCATATTTCTTATGCTAATCCTCTTCATTTAATATGCTCACTAGAGAAGGTTGAAAAAATTTGGAATTTTTTTTTAGAGAAAAAAGGTATCAGTAACACTTGAAGTCCTTTTAGGCAATTTTTTACTCCAAATCTTCCATTGTTATTTTTCTTCTGCCCAGCACAAGACAATTCCAGTCTCAGGATATATTCTTATATTACCCACATGACTACAAGTATTTAAACACATCCTGTTTAGTGCTGCCTGTGCCTGGCAGCATCCTTGGCAGCACTTTGAGGGATGCAGTTCCAGGAGAACCCATGGCATGGGTCTATTGGTCAAACAAGAGTCAGTGTTGATGTCAAGCATGGGAACCCTCTTAGAAACTCCATCCCTCCTTGAATTAGACCCTCTGGAGATAAAAAGGCAAAAAGTCAGCGCTGCTCCCATCACCTCATGTTGAACTTCACATTTGTCTCAGGCTGTTACCATCTCTCCCATGGCATTGAGAGCAGAATTGATGGGGCTTGGGAGGGTGAGAGTTCCCTGGCTGGGTGCAAAGGTCCTTCAGAGCACATAAAAGGCATTTGAATTTTAGTATTAAAAAGCTTCAAATTATGTAAGCACTCTGAGTAAACAAGCAAAAAGCCAACTAAGATGGGGAGAGAAACAAAAGGCAGGAGTGTGAATGACTTGCTGATGCACCCAGGGCTTTGCCAGGATTTCTCGCTCTGGGAATTTCATCATGCTCAGCTCAGCTCCACTTGAACATCCCGAACAGAGGACTTTCTGCAGCTTCTTTGAGGAGGCTGTTCCAGGGCTCACTGTTCTTTCACAGCCAAACCCAGAAGCTCCTGAGGTTTCACTTTTGTCTCCCTTCTGCTCTTTATCACCCCATTTCTCCACAGCAGAATCCCTCAGGCTTCCTGCAAAGGACTCCCCTCCCTCTGGTGCGTGCGGAGCTGGGCTGCCCCGTCACTTGCCCTGTCTATACATATTTCAGTCTTTTAATCTTTCTTCTCAAGCCAGTTCTAGTGGCCCCTTCATTGTGCTCTCAGCTATCCCTGGCTCCTCCAATTTGCCTGTGGTAATGAGGTGCCCAGTGCCGAGCGCCGTGCTCCAGGTCCCGCCTACACGTGCTCCGCATGAGGGGACCACGGTCTTGCTGACACATCCCGTCTTTTCTGTTCCCTTTTTTTTTTCCCTTCAGTGATCATCATTCAAAATTAAAATAACATGGAAAGGCAAAGCAACTGAAATCAAAATCTAATGCATAATTAGATACAGCATGAGACAACAAACACGTCTTTGCTATCTGCCTCTGTATTGTAAACAATGATTACTTTACATGTTCAATGTGCCATGAAAGAAGAAAGAGCCTCTTGTGATGTTTTGTGAGAGCTTTGACTACATTTGCCCACTTTTCAAACAACAAAAAAATAAACTCACACTAACAAGGTGTATGTTTTCAGTCCTAAAATATGGGGTCACTCTCTGTTAAGGGGTCCATTCAATGATGAAATGAGATCAAAATGGTTGAGGCCACTGAAAGAAAGCAAGAAGGATTTGTCTGAAGTTCTGGTATACTGGCTATTATTTCAACCAAATAAGGATGCCTGGCTTTATTCTTCATGCTCCCTTGCCCCTTTTGAAAAACTGAAAAGAGAAAGGAAATGGCTAAGTTGTATCATGTATTACCTTGATGAGTGCTTATAACTCTTCATTCAGAGTTAATCATTAACCCAGGTTTTTGTGGTGATTGTTTTAACTATGAAGTTTCTACATGAAATTTGTGCAGTACATCACCATGAAAAAGAAAAAGCCAAACTGCAAAAATCAAATGAAGAGATTTTATGAGAGGGTGGATGTGCATGTGTGTATAGATCTATATATGCCACTGGTTTTATTTTAATACACATGTGAATATTTGTATATCTCTGTCAAAACTGCTGACCCTTAAATTGGAAGTGCTTTCTTGCTCAAAACCAGATTGCTTTGATCTATTATTTTTAATGTATTTATTCATTTATTCTGTCCAGCCTCTGATATTCCTGCTTAGCCTGAGCAGTACTCTCAAACTGGGCAAAATACTGTCCTCCTAATCTCTTGTGTATTTAAAAAAATACATTTTTTGCTCATTTTGACAAACAATGAAAGGCCTGAAAACTTCTGTAAAGAGAAAAAATTATATCACCTCAGGGCTGTAGAAACCTGTTTGTGTTTTGATCATTCTGAGACATTTCATTTTAGTACTGGGATTGTTATTTTTGTATGCTAATTAACGTACATTTCAAACAATCTTGTTTTGAACTGAAAATCTGGAATTTTTTTGTTTTGAAACTTATGTTCCAACAATTAAAAAAAACCTATTTAATTAAAAATGCAAAACCATAAACATTTTCCATAGAAAGCCTTGATGCCAAGAAATCAGCATTTTCTGACAAAAGGCTTGTTTTGTGCGGTTTTTTTTTAGAAAAAGTCATTACTATCTCTAGCAATAAAAATGTGATATGGAAAAGGGGTGATGTTTATTTGTTCCTGATGTAGCATAACCTAATCTGTCACCCACTAAAACTCAACAAAATTTCATGCAAGGTTAAACTATGATTAAATGCTAGATTATTCCAGCCTGACCCTTGGAGTGCAATAAAGTATACACTTGAAAAATACACTTTATATAAATGTATGTGCATGAGTGTGGGCACGTGTGTTTGTCTGTGTGCACCTCGTATATAAATTATCTCTCGACCCATCCATCCATCCATTCATCCATTCATCCACTCACACATGATCTTTACTCAAGCACAAATAGTTCAAATTCCTCTCGGAAGGATCTGCTCATCGTATTTGTTTAAGGGAATAATGAACTGTTGTTGACTTGTTTGTGCTCCATCCATGCACACAGCTATTAATTTATTAATTAATCCTCCTCAAAAGTCTTCTTTCTATATTAGTTGTCCTCATTTTCTATTATTTGACATCAATCCCACTAAACTATCACATCTTGTTTTACTGACTCAGATCCTGAATCAAACAGCTATTTCTTAAGGGTTTTCCAGCGAGTATATTTCATCTGTGCACTAAACTCTTGTGGTTAGATTTAGGTCTTGAATGATTATTATTCAGAAACAGCAAACTATTCAGCTTGAAGCAAGAGCATGACTTTTTTTAGGTTTATTAAAATTGCATTAAGAAGTTTGGATTTTTTCTAAAGCCAGTACTTAGAATGGCCGGAATTGTAATGTTTTTATATAAACTGTGTTTCTGCAACCGTTGACCCGGGTAATAAATAGTTTATTCAGTATTTCTTTAAATGCTATTTTGTTTGGTTTAAACTCAAGGCTAAGCATATATATTTGCGAGTATTGTCTTCCTCTGCCTTTATATATATAGACAATAAATATTTAAAGGGTCATTATGGTAAAGATAGCTGAAAAACTTTGATTTTTTATCTCTGCCAGCTCATGTGCTGTGGCCATTGTGGTGGCTCCAAAAATCTATTTTGTGCTGTAGATTTTTCATAGGAAATTAAAAATTGATAGCTTAATAGATCATTATACTTATTTTATGCAACTCCTTTCACAAAGTAAACAAATGGATTTAAGGGAACACAGAAATGGGCTGAGTGCAACATGTCCACTCTGAATAAAACACAGGGGGAAGTTGTAATAGCTCTAATTTGTTTATTTCTGTTAAAGGTGAGGTGAAGCCACTCACGTGGGACTGGGCAGAGCAGTAGGAGAGGGTGGGATGGGAGCCAGCCTTGGGTCACCCACGTGCCTGACAGAAGCTCTCTGGTACCTGCACATCCATGGCATGGTCGCTGCAAGGGCATTTTCTGCAAGAATACCATAGCTTTTTGGAAAAAACCCAATCTCTTCAGAGACCATTCCTTCTCCTGGACCGTGGCCTTTCTTCCTCCTCCTTGCACAAACATGCAGATGCACACACACACACACACTCTTGTGGCCCTGCCCTAACCCCTCAGCACTCCCTGCCTCCTTTCAACTACCTCTGCTATCCTCTGCCCCCATCTGAATAGCACAGTCGATTAAGAGGAATTGATGGATCAAGGCAAAATGCCCAGCAGCTATAATTTTCCCATCCCACCCCAGGCAAAATTTTTCCTATGTGAATGAAGCTGGGAAAAAAGGAGAGAGGAAAAAAAAAGGGTTTTGACAACAGCCCCCAAAGATAACTCGAAGAAGCTGGTACATCCATTTGATTAAACCTCACAGACAGCACCAGCTCCAGGGTTTTCCTAGATCTGAATCCTCTAGTACTTCCCATCGGATTTAAAGCCCCCATCCCTCAACATCTCTTTGCGCTGAGCGCAACAGAAGTGAAAAAAAGAAACAACCAAGCCATGCCTTGAAACAGTTTCTAATCCCTCTTGCTTCTTTCTGCCTCTGTCCGAGAAGATGCTTTTTCCCCGTGGGGCCTGGAGGTTTGGTTTGGCCCCAGCCAGGGGAGACAGTGCTCTGGGTGGGCGAGGGGCCAGGGCTGCCCCCGCTGCCGCAGCCCCGCCGGCAGCCCCGCTCCCGCCGTGCCGAGTGGCAGAGCGGCTCTCTCCTGCTGCTTTCACATGTCACAAACAATTGCTCTCATCGCTCATCATATTGAAGTTGTCAGGGCTCTCTGACGCCGATAATTTGTGTGAGTTGATCATACTTTGGTAAATCAACAGGTCACGACCCTTGACCCATCAGCCTGGTGGCTGGCGGAGAGCCACCTACAAATCTTCTGGCGGGGACAACAGAGAGGCTGTGAACTGTTCAAGTGCTCCTGTCTATCAGCTGCCACCAGAGAAGCCAGTCCCCTCTGCCCTGCGCCGCTGGAGATGTGCTTTACTGTGAGCACAACCTCCTCTGCAAATCCATCTTAATTTCTTCCCATCTGTTTGGGTATGTACACGTGAGCACGTGAGCATTTCTTTAAAATTTTTATTTTCACTGCAGTCACTCGTAACGAACTTTAGCCTCCTCCATATGTTTTAAATAGAGGATCCCAGCATGGGAGATAAGAGGAACACTACTCAAGGTCCTACTCCAGCACCAATGAATTGCTCTCACCCTAGATGCATGCAATGGTTAAGTTTCCATGGCAGCTTTATGGGCTTCTTTTATAAAACTTTATTGACTCACATGTTCTCAAGTGGTGGCTCTGACTCTTTCTTTTCCTTTAGTTACAGTGTGTATGTTCAAGATGCCTTTGGTTCTTTGCTTCCCTGTTTTTCTAATGTGTAGGATTCCTGACCGAAACCTTGAAGTACAGACCATGCAAGGGAGGGTAACACAGGCGTCTTTCATTACCCATGGTCTTCAATAACTCAGCAGCTAAACCAGCCAGAGGAGAAGAGAGACCTCTGAACTCGAGCACGAAGGATACTGTGCGGATCAGCTGGAGGGAAGTCAGGAATGAAGTGGGTTCAACTTCCAAACTGCAAAGTTGTTGAAAGTTGCATGCCCTGCAGAAAAGACACAGACAGAATTCTGTAGCAAATGGGAGTTGCAGGCACAGCTGGCTTAAAACTATCGCTTCTTATAGGAAAAGGCAAGGAGAGTTTCTTTTTTTAGCAGATAGCCCAAACATTGTCTTTGGCTGCTGCTTCTCAAGCATAGGCACCCAGAGCTAACTCCTCTGCTTTCATCAGGGGTGTGGGTATGGTAGAGAGAGGACGGATGGTGTGAATTTGTAATTCCAATTACAAAGGCAACAGCTGGCTCTCCCTGCTTTGATTGCCAGGTGTTCATCTGATGCCACATGTTCATTTCTGGGCCTTTTATAAATATGCTGAACAAATGAAAGTACCCATACTCCCCTCTCCTGCACTTGAATTTAAATGCAGTGATGTGAAAAATAAATAGTATAATCTTAGTTTTTGTGGGGAGCCAGCAGAAAGCCCAGCTGATTAGTCATGCAAATAAAGGAATTGAGAGGTTTCCACTGCCCTACACATTTTCCACAGAACTTTGCTTTTCTTCCCACACTTGAGTTCTCCTGCTTCACTGTTGGCTAATCCCCTGCTGTGGAGCAGGCAGAGCCCTGGCACATGATATGCTCCAACCTTGGGCCTGGATTCCTGGTTCAGTGATCCTCCAAAATAAGCAGAGGTAGTAATGGCAAACTCCAAGTTTCCCTCAGTCATTGCCAGAGATGCTGTGGGAACAGAAGCCATTGAGAAATGGTTTCCCACCTGAAAATGCCCATTTTTCTTTGATGCATTGCACAGGTTTTTGTTTGTCTCTTTAGAATAAATTTTGGACTAACCAGAAGCATCTGCTTTTTCATTGATTTTATAATAGTGCCTAGAGATCCCCAGGTGTCCTGTGGAAACGGAGTGTGAGCCATGTGAGAGAGCAGTTTGCTGCTGCGCTGGAGGACTAAGCTTTTCCCCATGGCAGAAGAAGGAGGAGCAGAGCAAGACTGTGAAGGAAGAGAAGAAAAACGGACAGTGAAATTCATCTGCCCTGCTCTGAAGCTGGTGTGATCCAGGAGCTCATGCTCAGGAGCCACTTCACTCTGGCAAGCCCTACCAGTGCACAGGAGGGAACATGAGCAGTCCCCTCGTGCAGTCCTTTGCATGCACATGGCTGTGAAGAAGACCTTCCAGCCTGTGTTTTCCCGGTTATAACCATGGCAGAAATCCAGGATATGCATAAATTTCCAATTCCCAGGTCATAGATACATAGCTAGGTCTCCACCATATCAAGCCACCGTATCTGTATATGCATCCTGCAGGTTTACTGCTGTCCCAAACTTTCCCCATATTCTCCTAAAAATGCAAATCACTGTGTTCTCTCCACCCATCCTGAAATGTCAACATCTGTGAGTTCCTTCCCAGTGCTTGTGAGACTGGACACAGCCTCCAGGATGGGGTGATGTCTGCAGCTGCTGCATCCCAACATCTGAACTTCTTCTGCCTGAGCGGGAGTGCCCATCAGAGAATGGCTACAGCAGGTCCAGCAGGATCTATGCAAGCCCAGCCCCCAAAACCAGAGACTGGTCACAGAGAAAGACATCAGTGACATCCTAAACTGGCAGCAAGGCTCCTCTCCTCTGCCCTGGGTGAATGTGAAGTGTTCCAGAGAGCAGAACAGGCTGGGGTGATGAAATGCACACTTACCATGTTGCATTAAAATCACAGCAAAAGGAAAAGCCTGACCTGCAGCCATCCGTGCAAAGATTATTTTACACTCAAAATAGCACTGAACACAATTGTTTTTCAGCTTGATAAAAACCAAACAGAGGTAGGAGAAAGGCAGAGTAATCCTGCATGTTAACTGGCACAGCCACTGGAAAAACATACAGAGTGCAGATTGTCTCCTCTGAGGCAGAAATGAAACGTAATTGGCTCTACCACACTATAACAGATGCTCAAAAAACTATTCACAGAATAAATATACGTGTGTATGTATATGTGTACACTTGTGCACAGAAAACTCTGTCTATAACCCAAAGCTCTTTCTTTTGCCCTGTGAAAATTTGATGTTTTTGACCGAAATTACGGTTTGAGGCTGGAACTATTTGTATTAAAACCTCAGGTTTTTAAATGCTGAACTAACAAGAACATTGCATATTTGAGCTTCCCCTTTAGCTCATCTGAATTAATGTGAAGCTTAGATTGAAACTTTTTTTTTAATTGCTTGAAAAAAAGGACTTTTTCAGCAGTATTTTTCCACTTTTTTACCAGTCCATTTTCATTGTTAGTTATTGCCAATGCAAAGTGGCTGAGCAGTTGTACCAAATGAAAATGTATAATGGTTATTTGATAGCAGAAATGAACAGAGTTATCAATAAAACAAAACCAATTTCATCCTGTGAACAGAGGAAATTGTCTCTTTGTCAAGCCAAATATTAAAACCACAACAAAATTAGATTCAAGTAGAAGAAATGCAAGATCTGAGAGAAAAAATATTCCAGTGCTAGTAATATTTAATGGAAAGATGAAGCCAAGAGAGATAAAAGAAGTCTAGGAGTGATAATAGGCAGAAAACTAAGAATTGTTGCCACAGAACATGGCACTGAATAAAAAATTGGCAAATAGACATTGGAAAGATAAATGCAAGGAAATCATTTCACTGTGAAGAAGTTCTAATCCTTGACTAGCCTGATCACAACCACATTACACATTTATTTTAGGGTGTCATGTTGGCAGGGAGAGCCTGCAGACCTAGTGGAAATAAGATGAAAAGCGATGACAATAGCAACTTAAGCTTTCCGTAGCTGTGGAAACCCATTTTCTAAATGAAGTGTAAGGGATTACCATTTGTGTTTCTCTTGGCTAAAAGGAGGTGGGTTACAGATACTGAAGGAAACTCTCTTCTCTCCCTGCCTGCCCCAATATTCACATCAATTTGAGCAGAGCTTGCTGGGGGTACACAAGAAAGGAGAGACTGGAGTTAAGAGCCTCTTCTTTCTGGAGAGTAGACTCTTGTGGAGTCATAGGAAATGAGAAAAGGAAAGTTTCAAGCAGATTTCAGCCTGACTTATTAGGAGCTTGACTGGACCAGAACCAGTAAGTCTGTTCCAGGCTACGTGCAGTGCTCTCAGGAAGCTGGGAGAGATGTTTGTGTCACAGAGAACAAGCTGGAGCTTTTCAAAAGAAAACCTCTTACCTGTTCTGTTGGGGTTTTTTTCAGAAAAAGAACTTTTTCCTTTTTTGATCCTTTCCCCCTGTTTTAGTAGATTCTGCACACCTATATAATCTTGGCATGTTCTCTTTTTCCAGCTGGTAATTGTATCTGGCTGTAATTTGAGCATTTTGGGCTTCTGCCTGACTTCTGGGAGCCATCAGACCCAGCTGGAGCAGTGGCTTCTGAGGTAGGTAGGATCCTCTAAACTGACATTTTGCAGCAGGAGCTTTCTCTCACTCTCTCTCTCTCTGGGTTCAATTATGAGTTCTTAGTACTACTGCTAATACAGTAATTCCCTTTAACGAAAATATAACATGAAACCTTAGCAATAAGGATAGTGTGGACCTCCATGGGTGCCAGCATTAGTCGAGTGCATCCCCTTGTATAAATCCTGATTGAGAGATGCAGGGGCTGCCCCAGCCGCCTCATCTTTGCATTACCCATGCCTAATCCACCTCAGGCTCTTCTCGCTGCCTTGCTTAAGGTTTTGCAAAGTCAGAGCCAAAATGGTCTTCCCATCACAAGTCAAAGGCAAGAGCCACGGGGAACCTGGGAGGGTGGATTCCCAGAGTCCTGCCTCAGCCATTAGCCAACACAGCCTCTCTCCTGATAAGAACAATCAGAATTTGGCTGCCCTTTATCCTGTTGTGGGTAACACTCGGTGGTTTTGAGGAGATACAGCCAGTTTTTTTCTTGTTTGCTTAATCAAATATATCTGATTTTTATGCAAGTTGCCCTGAACAAGGGAAATATTCTTTGTATCAGCTCCTGTTAGCCTGGAGCAAAATAGCCATTAATTTTTTTAAGATGAGTTATTTTGAAAAGTTGGGAATCCAGTTGCAAGTGGAATGGCACCAAGTGGAATTCCAGTATGAGTGAACTGTGAATCTTAGTGCTGATTTTGTACTACATGAGAGGGAAAACTGAGAACTCTGAGGAAATGTAGTCTTTGTTATTGAGCTATACAATTAATTAAGGACAAGACATTTATAATCTTTTATTCTTTTATCAGTGATTCTCTAGAGTGTCTTGATATAACATAGTTTCATTTTTTCTGTAGTCTGGGCTGCAAATCCCCAATTAGGTTATACTTTCTGTCTTCACCCCTCCTTATGTCCTTTACTGCTTTTAGGAAAGCAAGAGTTTTCTGTGGTTTATTTTTTGGTAAGATGTTACATTCTGTTCTCTGCACTCCACAGTGACTTCCCGGACATCAGCCTGGGTCAGGATGAGCAAGAGAGGAGCTCCAGGACTGCACAGCTGAGATCAGTGAAGGCCCACCTTCAAAAGCAAAGTGGACAAACCAGGTCATCTCAGACTCTGTCCACCTCCTGCTTCTCTCTGACCGGTTAGAAAATAACATGGATTTCATCTCACTTTCTTCCTGTCTTCATTCCTCCTTCAAACAAAAGCAGGAGTTCTTCCTGACAGCTGATGAAACAAAGTCTGCTTCATCCCAAGTGAGCTATTTTTCCCCCCTTGAAATTTCTCCCTGTATTGAGAGCTGACCTGGGAGGGTTTTTGATGTTCACCGGGTGGGCTGGGTAAACCAATTAGGAGGGGTAGGAGGAAGGACAGGCTGTATGTGGCTACAGGTCAAGGCTGGGATTTGAGACGGAGGTTCGGTTCTCAGCCCTCTGGCAGACTTCACTCACCTTGGTGAGCGTATTTATAGCCTCTCCACGCCAGCAAAGGAAGAGGATCACGCTCCCTTTTTACTCCTGCTTCCTTTCTCTGTTGGAGCAGAGATTACCTCTTGCTGTGCTTACATTCTCTGGCACTATTAACTGGCCCAATTTGGCTTGAGAGCTGTAAATGCTAAAATTTATCAGATGCTTATACACAATTAAGTGAATCAGATGGCCAAACATTCTGATATATCTGTGGTCAGACACTGGTACCAGGGGAACATCTTCTGCCCTGATTGTTACCTGTTGCCTTCCCAACATCACAGAACAATGAGGTGGCTGCCTGGCCTAGCAAAAAATGATGCCAATTCTCACTAATTTTCCTGATCCATATTTCCTAACTACAACCCTTGACAGATGGTTTAGTTGCTCTATTTTCCTAAGCTTATCTCAATACTGGAGGAAAATAAGATACCTATATTCATTGCCTTATTATTATTTTTATGATGACAGCTGCCCCAAATGGTAAACCGAACAAAAATGGAAGAGCACAAGAGTCCCAAGTCTTTCAGAAAAATCAGGATATCTAATACTGTATGTGATAGTCTGAACATACTAGGTACATTTCACTGTCACTCTGAAAAACTTCTAGAAATGCAGCCTGACAATAAAATTAGAGGCTAAGAAAGAAGCAAATTTTTCACTTCTAGAGAGATAAAGAATGTTTGCCTTGAATCCCTAACCCCTCTGAAGTTTCCCTAGCAGGTTTAATTTGATTAGCAAATACAACTCTGGACCATAATGTTATTAACCTTTGGCTGTTTTCAAGGAAACAGACTTTTCTTGTCACATTCTGTGAGTCTTGCACAAATGATGTCACCTTTATGCATCATTAGTTTCCCCACATGTAAAATGGCATGAACCAAAGAATCAGGAAGCAAAATCTTAACATACCAAATGGCATTTGGTGCCTAAATCCCATCAATGAGATGCTCTGCATTTGTAAGGCACCTCTCATGAAGTATTTATACTAATGATAACGAAAAGTCAAACAATGGGAAAAGGTGGTCCTTCTTGCTGTAGGGACTATTCCTGGGAAGCAATGTAACTCAAAAGCTTTACAGACTGAATTAGGTGTAATCCTTACGGGATCACTAGCAGCTCATAAATAACTTTTAATGAGATTTCCAGCAAGTAAAATTGCACATGGGAGGGGAAAAACAGAGAAAGCAAGGGAAAGAGAGGGGAAAAAATGCAAGAGACAATGTCAATGAAAAATTAAAATGTTCATGCTATCCCCCTGTTGTTTCATATGTGTACACAAAAAGAAAGCAGGGATGGTTTCAGTAAGGCATTATTAGTACCTAAACTATTTAATTAACTGATCCAAAAAGGGAAAGACTTGCTAAAGGTCACTGCAAATTCAGTGACACTGGCCACTAATCTATTCAAACTTATAGAGCTAAATCTAAGGCATGTTCCAGAGTTAAGCAGGGAAATAAATCAAGGTTTGCAAATGTCATTTAAGTTTTCACCTGTCCCAAGATTCAAAATTATTGGCTTCACAATGAAAAGCATATGTTGCGCCCCTTGCCTAGGGAATAGTAATGAAGTGAGGCAGACACTCTCCAGTTCTACACTACCATCTCTCCCCTCTTTATTTCCCATCGAGTAAAAATAATTACTGTATACTTGAGGGAGCATTTCTCTCAGTCTGCCGATAACTGCTGCCATGTTGGCTCTTCACGAGCTGCTCTTCTTCCTTGTGGGACTATGATTTGATTTATGAGAAAATAGTTGGCAAATTGCGATGTCCATCTTGATGGATGACATCATTTGGGCCATTTTGCTGATCATGTATGACTAACTTTTTTTTCTAGTACTGTTGCAATTGATCAAGTGCTGCAGCACAGCTGAGTTAAGGAAAGAAGCAGGATGGGGGGGATGAGGAGAGAGGGGAGGAAAGAGGTGACAATCGCCTGTGCTCTGTAAGAACTGGAATGGCATTCACAGAGCAGAATCCCCTCTTTCTTGGTTCAGCTCTAATCTAATTGAAGAGGAATATAAATTTTATAGACTGAAAATAACACAATGTATACGCAACAACAGGATTAAATAGAAATGCCCCAGCCCACCACACTAAAATTAAAGGTAAAAAAAAAAGAATAAACCCTGAGTATCGTATTTTATGCTGAACCCTCTATGTCTAATCCTTTTGGCACTCAAGTTATATTACCACTCATTACAGTTAACTGCTACTGTATATTATGTAGGAAGGGAGGTGGATGCATGTCCTCTAGGCCAGATTTGACATCTATAGGTTTACATGACTTACAGATGCCTGCTTCAAATTTAAGGAGATTTTGATCATGGTAGGTCCCTGTTTTTTAAGTTGAGATCTCTGCAATCCTGGGACTAGTAAGTGGTCCCTGAAAAATGACCAGGAAACCAACCCCAATCCCAGTGAGCCAATCAGACAGCCCTTCCCAACACCCACAGGGCAGTCAGCAAGGGCTGGCAGCTGTGGTTACCTTAGACAGACTCAGCCAGGAACCTCTGCAGGGACTGTTGAAGAACATGCAATGTCCTTTTCAACTGTGGATAGATCCATAGGAACTTGGCTGGTGTATGGCAGTGGACACTCCAGATTGACCACAAAAAGGATCTGTGTGGGAAGCAGAAAGAAAAACTTGCCACACTTTTGGGGAGGACAGTTTTGCTTTAGTGCATTTGCAGAGGTTCCCAGTAGACTTCAATTAGTTTTTCAGTTATCCCAGCCATGTACATGTGTGTGAAATCAATCTACATCCTCCAGGATTGTTTAGCCTCTTCTAGTAACTAAGAGGCTGATACTGATAAGACAAAATCAGAGATTCAGAGACCTTACATCAGTAAGAGCCACTGCAGGATGACAGGAGACAACTAACATTATTTGAAAGAAGAAACTTTTTCATCACAAAAACAGTCAAGCTGTGGGATGTCCAGGGGGACAGAGCTGTCTCCATCCTTGGAAGTTTTGGGAATACAACTGGATAAAGCCATGATCAATCTACTCCAACCTCATTACTGAACATTCTTTGAGGAGAAGGTTGGACTAGAGACATGCTGACACTGTTTCCTACCTGAGTTATCCTGTGATCCTACATGGTAGCTTTACAGAGCAGGGACTGTTTGAAGGCACTCTGCATGGCCAGCAAAACAGGGAGTCAGGCAGCCAGTCTGCAGTTTCCTCATGCCAGTCCTGATCAAGGATAACTGCTCCTCAGAGATGAATGTGCTTTAATATCTGGGAGATCTTGGTAGCAAGGTGCCAACACTTAGTTTGGCCTTGCATGTTTCAGATCATTTCAACCAGCCAAAGGTTTAAGGACGGTGCAGGCAGCAGTGCTCAAGCCAGAGCCTGAAGTTGGATGGTGCTTCATCCTCTACCAAGCACACTGGAGGGCAGCCAGCCTCAGGGATGGTCTTGCCTGGAGAAAGGAAGGATGGCTGCTTGAAACCAGCTACGGTCCTCTAAAAGTTCATCAGTCAAAGAGACTGCTTCTTTATGTATAAACGGTGTCAATGGTGCTAATGATTAGGAGAAAAAAAAATTAAAAAAATAAAGTATTTGATAGATTTTAAAAGAGCTTCATATCCTGCAAAATTACCTCTCAGACCAATAGATTCATAAGTTGGAATGTATTAGCATTGCCTCTGCACAACACATGTGCTTTTAAATCAGTTTATCCAGCTGTTGCCTTAGTTTTAAAAGCACTCTCTTGTCTATCCTGAAGGAATATTTGTAGATTGGATTTTTCTGTATGGTACCTTCCAGGGGATTTTTTTAAAATTATGAACAGGCTATGAAAATCTAAGATCCTAGATGTTTTTCTCTTCCAGAGACTGCTCTGGATTTCTGGTTGACTCTAGGGCAATCATTTACCTGTAAACTTCAGTAGACAGTTGATAAAACTGTCTTTGTCATGTCTAGATGTCCGTCTTAGGATGTACCTATAGAACATATCCATTATTCAATATTTCCAGCAGATTGGGCTTGCCAAAAGGAGCTGGAAAAAAAAAATCTGGTTTATAACTGGGGAATAAAAACTATGTTCAGGAGAATTAAAAATGAGTATTTTTCTATGTCTCAGTATTTCTGTTCTCAATATGTCAATAAGGGCTTTTTTCTAAATTGTTTTATTGTTTCTCTTTTGACTAGGTCACCTAATTCTTTTATGGACATAGTGGGTTTGGTTTGGGTTTGTTTGGGTTTTTTGGGGGGAGGTGTTTTGGATTTTTTTTGCTTTCTTTTAACCTGGTTTTCATATTTTGCTGCAAGGGGCAATACATAAAATTTTACGAGGCTTAAGTTTTCTTTACATTTCCTAAATGCTTGGATCTGCTTTTCTCATTAGCTAACTGCTGCTCACTGATGAACTCGCTGCACTTTTAATTCATGGTAAAACACCTTCTGCACATTTCAGTGTTTCACTGTTTTATTGAATGGTCACAGCCTTTTACCAAGGCTGATTTTTATCTGTTGCTGCACTTCTTCAGCCAACTTTATCATGTTGAAATTATAATTTTCAAAGGAATTTCCTTTCTCTCCCTTCTCTGTCCTAGCTGTAATCTAAAGTGCTTAACTTTATTGCTGTATGAATCCTGCCAAAAGCACACTTTTATGGTACCAGTTATCCAGAATGTCCTGTAGAAGTGTGGGACACAGAGAGAACAGAGTGTTTCATATAAACTGCTTTCCCATTAACTATAACAATAATCATCTTGAAATATAGTGTTTCATCTGAAGATGTCTCACTCCCTCAGAAAGCCTCCAAGTTGGTAAATTAAATCTGAGAATCTTCTGGCTTGTGGGAATGAGCAGGTTGGCTTAGGCTAGCCCTGAGGTCGCCCTGACATATTTATGAAAAAATATGGGAAAAGGGTTGGAAAGGATGAGCCTTCACTCCCACCCTTGCTCCAACACTGAAATGATTCAAAGTGTTTATTGGCAGATCTTGCCAGTCCCATGGCACTGGACACAGCTTCCAGAGAGAGACAGGGGCCCAAGCCCTGAAATAATATGTTTCAGAAAAAAGGATGAAGGACATCATTATTAAGTCTGCTACAACTCCATGGAATCTAGAGTTCACTAAGACACCTGAGGCTACCAGCCTGTGGCTACCAAGGGACCACCTCGGGGATGGGAAATGCTGCAGCCCTACCACCACCAGTCTTTCCTGGTTCTGCATCTGTGGAACACTGGAGACTTCATGATTTGTCTAACTGCTGCTGAGTGTTCTGCTGTTTGGAGCCCAACAGAAGGACGAAAATGTAAGGTCAGCATGGTGGGACACAGACATCCTTCTTGGTGAGTGAGGAACACTCTTGACATGAAAAATCCATCCTGAAAAACCAAGGCCATGGAGGAAGAGCTGACCTTCCTCTCTCCATCCTACGGACTATGCCCTGGTGTCCACCAACCACCCCAACTGGAAGGCATCACATCCTCATGCTCTGCAGGTTTCTGGCCATGCTGAGTCCCTCCAGAAGTGCCTCACTGGAACAACCCAGCCCAGCTGTCAGGAGCACAAGTCAGTCGGCCTGAACCAAGCCCAGAAATCACCTGTCCAGCCCCCTTAGCCCTTACCCTGTGGGAGACACTGCAAGGAGCCCTCCTACCTGCTTAGTCCCAAGGACTGCTTTCTTTCCCAAAAGCCCAAACTGGAAGTCAGACTATCTGGACTGGAGCCAGACATCTGTCAAGTCTGAGAGCAGAGTCTTTTCTCCCGAGTGAATTTTAACTTCTGTGGATTTTATTTCTTTAAACATGGGGTAGGAGCTCTCCATGTAAATACCTCAGGAAAAACAAAACAAACCCCCCAAAACAACCAAAAACCATACATGTCAACATTGCCTACACAGAGAAGAGAATCCCCGCCTGCAAGATGTGAAGGACAGCAGGATTTACCAAAACACCTGAGCAACAAGCTTGGTTTTCAGAAGTACTCTGCCTCTGGGCAGTCCCCATGCAGCCCATGTAGGTTTTTCGTTCAGTTGCATCAACAGCAATTTGTCTCCAAGTTTCTCATCTTTCTATAAAATGTCTTATTAATTTCTCAAACCTACTGATTGTGCTGGAGAAATTCCCAGAGAAATAACCAGTGTTCTCACAGGCATGCCAAGACTCACTCCCGAGCTCACTCAGGCCATAGCAGCACTTGTTTTTCTCCTTATTGTCATGTGCCCTGCTACCCTCTGTCGGTATTAGAGCCTGTTGCTCACACCATTAAAATGCTTTCTGAGGGCCAGTGGTGTCTAGGAGCACTCAGGGCACAAGCAGTCCTTGATCTGGGCAGGATTTTGCCTCCGAGGCAGATCCTATCATGCATGTGCCTCTTAAATGCCAATCCAGGCACACCATAATGACATTTCATTCCTGAGTATCACTTTTCTCCAGTAGACACCTAAGCCCTTTACAAATAAGAACATAAGCACAAGAAGAACAAAAACACCCTCATGGGACACGCATGTGAACAAGGGTAGGAATCAATAAGGAGAAATCACTTCCGTGCCAATACAAGACCTGGGAAGGAGGGCACCCAGGGATGCTCTGGCTTCCTCGTTCCCAGCCCACCCTTCCACCTCTGTGCACTCTTTGTTCCTCTCAGAGATGGTCTACACTGCTGTCTGATTGCCAGCACAGGGGGTCCCATGATGCAGGAGTCTGCAAGATCACAGTGCTGCTCCTAGGACGCAGCAGGGATGGTGTCTGATTTTCCACAGAGAAAATTCAAAGCAGAGGGAGAGGGGGAGGGATAAAATGACCCCGTGTTTCTCATATTGTAATGGTTATTTATTTTGTTTAGAGAGCACACATCCCAATGCATCTGGTTAAAAAAGAAACTTCCTTAATTATGCATAGGGCTTTGACTCCCAAAAGATATGTTAGGTAAAAAAAAAAAGAAAAAAGAAGCCCAAGAAACAATCTTCCGTTTGTTTGGATGCTCGATACACTCAATTGTGAAAGAACTGTTCCTCTCCAAGCCATCATTACCTATGTCTGTGCATTTTTATTTGAGTCTCAGCTTACTGTGGAAGCCTTCTGCTTTGATTCTCATCCTCTGTACCTTTCCTTCTCAGACTATGGTTTTCAGGGGGGCTGCAGTGTAGAGAAAATCAAGTGCTACACAGAAACTGCCTGATTTCCCCAGGAATTTTTACGTGGAATCAATCTATGATTCGGAAAAAAGCAGAATAAATCAAATCAAATAACACTCGCGCTGAGCATATTGATGAGGGCATGGATCAAGCAGGACAGACATCCAGTTATGTAAATGATAGCGTGGGGAGCACAGCTTTGTTAAAACAACTCGGGACAGCTCCCAGGGGCAGAGCTTAAGTCAGAGTAACCCAGGATTTCTTCTTTGAATAAAGGTACATCAATGTAAATGAGAGCAGATCCATGTACTACAAACCCAGCCTGTTTTCCCCATTGGTAGGAGAAGTGACAGCAAAAGCAACAAGGACCCTTCAAGTTTGTCCTGGTTTTGGTGAATTTTTCATTAATGTCAGTGGGGCCCACAGTGGCTGAAGCTGCACTCCCAAGGCCACTGGTGGGTTGGATCATTTTGGCAAGAGGCAGCTGCAGCCATGAGTTTTCTCCTACCCCACAAACAGAAGCATTGTCGGGAGGCCCCGCTCCCCTGTGGCCAAGACAGCCTCAAACTCTCTGTGAATCCAACACTTGGTGTGGTAGAAAGGCAGAAACAGAGCAGCACATCACCTTTTCTTTACAGTGTTGGTGACTCAACACTGGCGCAGGTTGCCCAGAGAGGTTATGGAGTCTCCCTCACTGGAGAGGATGGTACTCAAGAACCATCTGGACACAATCCTGTACCATGTGCTCAAGGATTACCCTGCTTGAGCAGGAGTTTGTAACAGATGACCCCTGTTATCCCTTCCAACCTGACCCACTCTGTGATTCAGTGACTGGCCAGGAAAACCTGCTGGCAATCAATACCTTTTTGGGAGGGCAGGGACAGTTCTGTCTTAGAACTCGCTTCCCGAATATTACCCATGTGACAGCACCTTACAGTTGTCTTTCCACCACAGGATCTGTGGTGCTTTTTAACTTTCAAACTCAAACTTTTTAAGAATATGGACCATATCACATTTAAAGAACTGGAACCACGCTTCCAACTTCATTGGCCAATAGCTTTATAAGCCATTAAGATAAATCTTCTTGGTGCAACAGCAAATTCCATTTTTCCTGGCTGCTTTTACAAAATTATTCAGATATACTATTCCTTCTGAGGTATTTTACCCCTGCCAGAGATACTTAGAAAATAAAAAACAAGCCAAACCAACACACCTGAAAAATCTTTGGCAATTGTACTTGTCCTTTATTTGTTTCAAAATAAATTCTTTTTGTAGTGTTTGTCTGGTTATTTTATCAAGCAAGGGAAGTGTGTGTTTGAAGCAAAGATGATATTTGCAGAAGCAAGGAAGACTTTCTCATCCCTTAAAATGAAGGGGGAATGAATCAAAATAAAAATGATTTTGATTATAATATGAAGGCTTACAGTGAGCAAGCTGTATGTGGTTTTTGGCAACACTATTTGAGTGAGTAAGAATTGGAGCCAATCCTGCAAGATGAGTAGGTCTGAAGATAATGTAGACTATAAAGAAATATTTCTGTTCCCTGCTTCAAATTCCATATGTTAGTTGACTTATTTGCACCTCTGAACAGCTCTGAATTTAACATTGTCTCCTAATTGTTTCTCAGCTGGTTTTTTGTGGGTTTATGGGATAATTTGCAGTGTCAATGTCAGCAGTTCTGGTTTGGAGCATGTAAAGGCATCTAAACAAAGGGATTTTAGTCTGAAACAATGTATGGGTTTGGTATGTGTGGAGAAGTAGTGCAATGCTGGAAAGACAGAGCACAGAATATTACAGGTCGTTGTGTGAGGAAAGCGCCTCTTTCCTACCACTATTTTTAAGTTTTAAAAGCATTTAAAAACCTCAGAGGCATTAAAGTATATTTTATTTGAAAAAGTGGGAATAGGACAGAAAAACACTGTAGTCCATTAGATGGCATAAGTGTAACAATGGAAATTCAGGGAAATAAATCAGAAAAGAATGTTTTGTCTTGTGGATTTACTATTGCCCATAGCTTGTGG
Organism: Corvus cornix cornix; assembly: GCF_000738735.6. NCBI lineage: Eukaryota > Metazoa > Chordata > Aves > Passeriformes > Corvidae > Corvus > Corvus cornix. The sequence continues at coordinate 8,532,355 of NC_046336.1, forward strand.
TTTCAAAAGTGAAGGGGGAGGGGGAAGGAGGAAGAGAGGAAAAAAAAGATGATTATAATTTTCCAACATTTTAAAACGAAAATCTAAATGAAAACTAACTCAAATTTCCAGCTACAAACAACATTTGTCATTATGAATATTTGGTTGTTACTCATGGATATGTATTAATAAAATACACCGATTTCAGCCAATGCCCCTAGTCCAACTTTAGAAGTGTTTAAAGGTCAGGTCTGGATTCATATTGCAGCAAATGAACCTTATCTCTGCACTGTGCCAAAAAAAAAGCCACCTGAGTCTGAACAACCCTGAACTTTAAGCTGCTTAAAACCTTTAGCCAGGCATGACTCTGGTGAAGTTTAGTCATTTCTAACTGTACGCTTTCATCATTTGTAGAGCCTACAGCATTAACCCTTTTGCTTGCTTGATCTTTAAATGGGTGAAGAAAGAAAAATACTCTTGAGTAACTATTCTATGTCTGGAAGAATAGGAGTTCATGGACTTGGTCATAGGTCTTGCTGTCTTGTGAATAAAAATAATCTACATTAAACCAAAAAGAAAATTACCTATTAGGATTATGTAAAAGAGCATTACATCTCCTTAAGCATCAAATTACCAAGATACGTTTTTGCAAAAGAAAAAAAGGTCAGTTACAACTATTAAACTTGTATATTGTTTTATACTAAGCCCTTCCAATGGCCTCTCTGAGGGACTGTTTAGTTTGTATTAAACTCTAATAAACTCCAGGTGTGGAGGACAAACTGAATAATAAGAACCCGATGGACCAGACTAGTTAAAAATAATGTGGTACATTCCTAGTTCTCTGCATTTAATTTATTGTTAATCATTGTTATTACTTACATTTATTGGGTAGTTTTTCTAGATTTATTAGGCACTACATTTAACAGTGTTATCGCTTGTAACTGACTATCAGTGGAATAGAAAACATATTTTCTTAAAGAGTCTTACCCTAATTAGTAAGTTGTTTCCCTATTGAAATAAAACAGACCCTAGGAGAATCAAGTTGACTGACTTTTTTTTTTTTAAGTCAGAATAAAAGATCAGCTAGGAGACCTGTGTTTTCAAGACCACCTGTTGGAGCAGACAAGCAGAAGTATCCATGTACCCTACACAGAGCTCTGATAGCTGAAATATTTGGCTGAGAACTAGCAAGTCGAAAGCTTGAAGGTTATCAGCTTCACGGCTGAGCTAATCGATGGATTCTGTTCCTGACCAGTGTGACATGTAGGGGAGAGCCACTAAAAAGATGAACAAAAGCCACTTGGAGCTGTTTACTCAGGAATCCCATACTGTACAGCCAAGCCAGTGGGGCACATGCCATGGTGGGTGATGCTTCAGGGGTGGAAGATGACCCCAAAGGCAGGCCATGGCAGGACTCCCAGAGAGTATTGCAGAGCAGTCAGGGCTGGCAGCAGCTGCTTCACTTCTGAAAGCTACTCATCCCCTGGGCAGCAGAGCCCCTTACAGGTCATCTGCGACAGCCTCGAGTGGGAGCCAGGCAAGCTCTGCACGAAGATCAAGCCCTGCAGCTGGGCCCCCCCTGTGGTACCTGCCCCACCCAAACCTCGGGCAGCAGTGCGAGCTGGCTGCCAGCTGGCCATGGGCATCACCTCAGTAAAATAAAAGGGCATGATCAACACAGGTAGCTCTGTGGTTATCCACCTGGATGGAAAAATCACAACTGCTCCTTTGATGGCAAGATTGTTATTCACCATTGTTGGAAAAAGCAGCGATCTCCTTCCAAATGTCCACGGCTTCTCTTAAGAGCAGGGGATGCAGTCTGAGCTCACCTGTGTTGTATTCAGGAGGCCACATTCAATTAAGAGCAAGCTGATATTCTTCAGTACCTTCTGTTTGGAGATCTTGAAGGATTTTTCACACAACACAAGTCAGTTAGGAAGCTCAGCATAAGAGATACCTTGGTATGATCTGTGTTGAAGGTGAAGGCGGAAACTTAGAGCTCCCAAGCTCTGCATTCAGCCACTGCAGGCAGAGGTAAAGGGATTGTCTTTTGAGTTTTACACCACTGTAGGCACTGCTGTATTTTAGCAGTGCCTTGGGCACTCACCCACAGCAGGGGTTCCTGGCCACAACAGGCTAGGGGAGCCTCCTGGTGACAATCATGGCTTTAATTCCCATCCATCACAACCATCCAAAACAACAAAACCCTCAAGAACCAGGGTGGGAGTGAGGACAGGGAGGTGGGCTGGGTTTCTTTGGGCGTCCATGCAGCTGCTCTTGCAAGCCATGAGCTCAGCTTCAGGTCCCTGGTGACTATGGTGTCAAAGGCTGAAACCTCCCCAGTGGCTTCTCTTCCTGTGGAACCAAATATAAATCAGTGCTGGAGGAAGTGCTGCTTGCAGAGAGAGATGGAGAGGGAGAGAGGGGAAGCAAGAGCCAACAGATGATTTGCTGCTTTGCTCATCCTAAATCCCTGGTATTTAACTCACAGGAAAGCAGCAGGAAGTTTTACTAGTTTGAAGGAAAAGGGAATGAACAATAGTAGGTCAGATGAATCCTGATGACAGCTCCTCTATACTGCCAAAATGGGAAAGTAGGGATCATCAGAGCAATTTCACCACTAAAAGTGCTTAAGTCATTGCTGCTGGAGACACTAAAATTAAGGGAAGTCATTTTCAGGTCTACAGGGAGCAGACGGCCCCTTCTAATTTACAGAAGCCAGGACATGCGGCCATCGGTGGAAGTCGACTGCTGCTCAGCCCCTTGGCTGTCTCTGCGTGAGATCTAATGCCACAAGCTTTGCAATGGCACCTTCTACAGCTGGAATGTCAGCTAGAAATCCCCATGAGCAGCACATGACTTGTCTGAGTGCTCCAGCTTCCCGTGGTTCAGCAGCAGTGTGGGTAGTACTTGCACTAGGTGTTGCAGAAGCCAGGTTAGCCCCGAGTGGCTTTGTCCTGGTATTGCCCTTTTCCCAGCTCCATGGGGCCCCTACCCATACTCCTGCTTTTGCTCTGATATTGTCCTACTCTGACATATCATTAGTTTCATTTTGTCCTGGCTGCTGGCCTTGGGTCTTTTCCTTTCTCTCTGCCCCAGACTGGTGGTTGTATGGAGGTGCATGTTTGCAGAGGTAAAAGTTGCTCAGAGGATAATTTTAAAGGAGAGCTTTTGTTATTGGTCATGTTACACATATGAGAATACGTATTGCTTTTTCCATTGACGATATCTTAGTGTTCCATCATGCTCCATTATAAATCACCCTAAAAATCCCTCACCAGGAAGATTGCTTTGTGTGCTGCCCCTGTTCATAGCAGACCTCTGATCTGTCATTGTGCAATTTGGTCTGAGATCCACGTACTGGAAATGGGTCCTCAAACGTCCCATTCAGGCTGTGGGGACACTTATAGCAGGGAAGGAAGCCAAAGAATTGCATCGCTTTGCATGTGCCAGTAAAATGATATCTCAGGCAGTGAGAGTGCAGGTTGGTTCATAAATAATAATAATATTTCACACTTGATTGTTCTACAGCTCCATTAAAACCATCCAGATAGACTTTGCTCTGAAAAAGCCCTCTCTTCCTCCTTCCTGTTCCTCACATTTTGAAATACTTTGTTAGTTTGGGTCAAAATGTCTGTATTTTAACCCAAAAAAAAGCATCATAACTTTCTTAACCCCCTTCCAGAGGGGGGTGTGATGCACTGGGGGGGGGGACATAAGGAAGCAGTGGGACATCAGCAGTGGTGGAACCCCAAAACCTCCTCTCAAGTCAGGGTAAACAGGAAGGGGTCAGAAAAGTGCATTTTCCTGTAGAACAGAAGCTGCTCAGGGGCAGAGAAGGGGGGAAGTTGGATTCCTTCCTGTGGCCCTGAGGAAGAGCCACCCTGGCAGAAAGGGACTCAAAGGAGGGGAGCCCCTCGGGTGGTTGTCCCCAGTCAGGAAGTAAGTGGGGTGCACACATGGAGATGTGCTGTTTTCAGCAGTGGGGTAGGAATCAGTGGTGTAACTAAGGGCTGTCTTCCCATCATTTGGTGTGAAAATTACTCCCAGATGTTGGAGGGTAACCTCCTAAATATACCAAAATGTACTCTCCCAAAACAGAAGAAGCAAACAAAATAAATGGGATTCCAACCAGTCAGCAAGCAGCCTTCTGCCTCTCCAGTGGTCTGCAAAATTGGCCTTTTTAAAATCCTAATGGGACCCCCTGAGTTGAGTACCTGAGGAGGCAGGAACAGAAGAAATTCTAAGTTCACTTCTCATTCACTCTCAGACAGGAAGACAGACATGAGAATTCAGCCTAGTATGAATAACTTTATCCATTCCTGGTATTTCCCATCATCTACAAAAGCAGTTTCTTTTGCTGGTTGTTGTTTTGTATATTTTTCCAAACAATACCCTTTAGCAACAAGACCTCCCTTTTTTTTAATGCATTTCCAGAGGGACTTGAGTCCAGATCACACACACACAAGGCAAGTTTCCAGTATTCTTATTCCTCCACTGGAAGAAATAACCAGAGCCAGCATCTCTGAACCATTTCCCAAACGGTTCTGTTCTTCTGACTTCAGCGGCAGCAATGCACTGTTTCTAATCCATTACACGAATTTATCACAGTACGTGTCAATTTGTTTCTCTTCTTGCCTCTTCTCACTTTAAAATGACATCAGGAAAGAAACTTTACAGCAGGGCTGCTTCAATCCAAGTTTAAGCGACAGAGCTCTCAACTGGATCCTAACCATGCACATTAAGTTTTAAGGGCATATACTAAACAGATCAGGTTTTACTGTAGTCTAGAGTTTCCTTTGTTTCCTTTTTGGTGGTGATCTGTGTTACAGTTTGCAATACTAGCAAAGAAGCATCTGGGTTTCCTTCTTTTTTTTCTTTTTCTTTTTCTTTTTCTTTTTCTTTTTCTTTTTCTTTTTCTTTTTCTTTTTCTTTTTCTTTTTCTTTTTCTTTTTCTTTTTCTTTTTCTTTTTCTTTTTCTTTTTCTTTTTCTTTTTCTTTTCCTTTTCCTTTTTCTTTTTCCTCTTCTTCTTCTTCTTCTTCTTTTTTTTAAAGCAGCTTGTCCTAAACAGATACTTCAGAGCATTGCAATAGGGAGCATCCATGCTGTAATACAATAGGATGATCCCTTATGGCAATGGTCCTAATCTGACACAGAGGAGAGACAAATCTATTACTGAAGAAATCTGAAATGGATACCTGTATGTTTGTTGGAACAAATCCTTCTCTGACAAGTTACTACCTTCTTTATATGCTGGAGTAAGGATTTAAAAAAAATCTTTGTTCTGAGTATATTTTCTCTGCCTGAATAGTCAGTAGTTAAAAATCACATTAATGGAAGAAAACACTGGGGAAAACTGCATCATTGCAAGATTCCGAAGGGCCCAATCCTACATCACTTACTTTTATGAGTCATTGTGTGAACTGAAGCTGAAAGGATAAATCAAATGTGTGAGGATTAGTGCATGAGTAAAGAGTTCAGGATCAGGACCCTAACTCTCAGCCTCATAAATTTCCTAGTGGAGACGATTCAATGTTATTCATTCAGCTTTTAAAGAGGGAGTTGAGAGGCAGTTGTGTCCTTTTTTCTTTTTAATTAGATTTCATTTATTTAGATTGGTATGGAGATGGTCAACCACAATAGGGGACCAAAAGCAGAGAGTAGGACAATTCCTAGAAGCCTGTAACAATCAGCATGGGATCATGTTAAGTGCTGGGCACTTCATTTCCATGACACATTGTTTGATTTCCTCAGACACGAAATAAAAATGGACATGACTGAAGTTTATGAAGGGAGATAGCTCAGTTCAAATGGGAACATTAAGACATCCCCAAACCAACAGCCATAAAGGGCCAAAGAATGAAGGAGAGAAAGAGATTCAACTTCAAATGCATTTCCCAGTGTAATTACTGGAGAAACTGGGGGGGGGAAGAATTGGGGGTGGCCTTTGAATGGGATGAAAACCACGAGCATTACAAAAAGAAAAGGAGAAAAGGGGGGCTATGGGCAAACAGGATGGCAGAAGAGAGTATGAGTGGCAGATGTCACTGATTTCATTCCATTGCCTTAACTTACTGTTTGAAAAAACTCCTCATGTGTGACCTGAAAAGAGAGAGAAACAAAATGAAAACAGGCATCAACAAAGCACTTGCTGTACGATTTCAAAAAAATGTAAATTAATGACTGGCAGTAAGAATCTCCAAAGGAAACAACATCCCAGTTTAAGCACTGCCATCAACAAAAGCTCAACAGCATATGGTAATGTTAACTTTAATATGAAAAGATAGTAACAGTCTTTAAAAAGTGACTTGAGAAAAAACCTTGCTAGGTGATCATCCTTTTAAACTTGCCTAAAAAGAAAAGATGCTGGAAGGTTTTATGTTTTTCTTTTTTCTTTTTTTTTTTCCTCTTTCCCTAAACTGTTCACATTTATAGTTAAATGAGGTTGAGATTAGTACAAATTTTAAATAAAAGTGCCTAGGATCTCTGACTAACAAGGCAGAAAACCAGATTTGTAACAGATAATTACTTCTAAACTTATTTAAATGTAAGTCTATTGATTGAAGTAAGCTCTTTAGAGCAGATTCAAGGTAACATTTCCTCCCCTACCCTTTTTCTAAGTGTTTTTGTTGTTGTTGTTGTAGCTGTATGGTTATAAAATGAGCATCCTCTCATGGCCCATCCTGTGCACTTCCAGCTGTTGGCTGCAGCCTCGCTCAGCACCCTTCCCTCCTTCAGAGGCCGCAAGTTAGTGATTGCATCTGTGATATGTTAAGCACACATGCACACTGCATTCTAAAATGTTCTTTGCTCGTGCCATTACTTTGTGGGTTTATGCAAATTTCTGGTTTTCCAGGCACAACCTTCGCCCTTTGTCTTTGAAAATCTCTCCTCTGCCCTATGCTGTAATCAAACAGAAGGAAATTACTTTATTCAGGCCACCTCATGAAGGCCTGAGAATGCTGTTTACCCACGTGAAAGACGTAGCTTCAGTTTGGAGTTATATGAAAATGGGCAATTGATATCATTATGGTACCCAGAAGCAGATGCATCCTCGCATATCACTTCTGACCCCTGAAGAATATCTCTTTCTTAACATGCCTACAGTGGGCCAAAGTGACTAATTTTAGAAGGGTGAATGTTTAAACCAACAACACCTCCACGCAAATGCGCATTACAGTGGTGTTTTAACCCATGATCCCACAGTGAGGGCTTGGAGATATCATTTTGCAATAAAGAGGTATTTCATGGTCAATTGGATTTATCCAAAAATAATAGGAAAAGAAGCTTGCAGGGGGAAAACCAACCTAGTTTGGCACAAAATGCTAGCACTACTGGATGTGAGTAGAGAAGAGTTTAAAAGACTCTTGTGCGCTTAGCCGTGCGCTGAAAGAATCACACACAAACAACAGCCACCACATGAATGCATCCATTATATCCTTTATTGAAGATCACAACAATAGTAGCACTTCATTGAAGAAAAGATGATTCCTCTATTATAGACAGGCCCCTCAGATCGCCTAGCTCAGCGTACAACTGCAAGATGTACAGTTCTCTCTGCATTTTCATGTCATTGCCAAAACACACAAAGTAGATTCTCAAATGCCTGGGGCTAAATTACAGCCCCTACGAACCACGCTGGAAGTTTGAGAGCCCAGAAAAAGTTCTGAAGGTTTTCTCTCTCTCTCTTCATGAGAGAAGCCAAAGCTCGTGGGTACAGTGTTTGTCATGTGAAACAAGGCTATTTTATATCATTTGGGGTTGTTTTATTAATGGTGCTGAAAAATTGTTCACTTCGTTTCACTTTTGTCTCCTTTTGAACGTAGCGGGATGAAGGTAGAGTGTTTTTAACACATCCAAGATAAGAAAGGAATAGACCCTTTTGTCTCTAGAGCTGTATGCCATCACTATTAAAAATCTTTCATCTCGTCTCAGACAACAAGCAGAGAGCATGACAAAAAATAGAAGAGTCAACAGTAAAAAGTGTGTGGCAGGGGGGTGTAGGCTGACAGGTAGAGAGAGGAACCTCTTTGCCTCGAGTTTCATCCTGGAAGAGTTGGCCAGGGCAAAATAAGTTCTTCTCGGGCAGTTCTTCTCATGTTTTGTATGGGACAAATATGAGAAGCCTGCTCACAAAAGTGGCCCATGAGCAGGCGAGGAGAGCTGTCCTGCAGGAGGAGGGGATAATTCAGCCGGTGGAGGGATCTTGTGCTGCCCTGACATCATCATTGTCCTATAAAAATGGAGCTCCTGAGGTCCAGCAGGATGTTGTCAACAACATAAGGAGTGAAGGACAGCCAAGGAGGGACACTGTGGGCCTAGGAGGGACATCAGGGACCACGAGGGGAACAGCACAACAGGTGGTGCTGTTGGTGACTGCAAAGGAATGCTCTGGGGCTGCCATGACTGCCAAACGGCCTGGCCACCTGCTTGTCACTGGATGGCTTTGCCCCCTGACAGCTGGCATGTGCTGTCAGTCGCCGCCTGTGGGAGATGGCACCGAGTGTCAGCTGAGACAGCCTGACATTTCAGCATCCCCACCGCCTTTCCCCATGCTGGAGCAGCTCCAGGAGGAGTGCTCTACATAACAGGATGAAAAGACCTCCTTTCCAAGTCAAGCAAAGGTACTTGTGGATCAAGTCTAAGTTCAACACATAATCCTAAACCAACTTATAAATGAAGCTTTAATGCATTTCCCTTTGACATTTCTGAAATAAATGCTTGGATATTTCATTTTGAAAGAAAATGTAACTTGGAAATTGAATTAAATTTCCCTTATGAGGGAATGGAAAACAACAATAACAGCCGAAAAGGAATTAATCTTTTTTTTCCCAACCTCAAATTACTTCCTCATAAGGTTTGATTTTTTTTTTTTTTTTTTTTTTTTTTTTTTTGGTTCATTTTGGGGCTACAGGAAGGATAAATGTTCCTTTCAGTTAGCCTAAAACACTGTTGTTCAAATCAGTCAATGATTTTAAAAAAAGAGGAGCAAATGCACCCAGCCCCTTGCATGCAGGGCTCTGCTTAGAAGCCCTTTTCAGTGTGTCACCTGGTGTCATCAGTCCTATTTTTCTTCAAAGATTTGTCACTCATTCAATTAGAAGTCCAGTGGCATCACCTGTAGGTTTCAGGGGTGTTTGTTTGCCAGGGTGGACCCCAGGGGTATTATACACAAACCTAGAAATACCTACAAGGTATAATAGAGATATTCTACCGGGACTTGTAAAGATCGATTTATAGACCTCCTGCCCACAATAGTAAAAAAATAATTCAGTAAAGTATAATTTTCGGCAAAAGCAGTCAGAACTGAGGAGGTTGATGGCACATAGAAAAACTTGTGAAGTCTTGGAGGTCCCTTCAGCAACTCTGATTTGTCTTCTGACTTTTTCTGTTTATCGTCACATTTTGCCAAAAAAATAGTGTTTGCTGTTTCTAATATTTTTTTTAAATAACCTTGTTCCTCTCAGATTTCCCCGAGATGACAGCACTAAACTCAGCAGTGCTATTGAAAAACACACTGTGGCCTTGAAAATGTGTGTGATCAAGAGCAGCAAGGTTTCTGCTTCTTCCCTACAGATGCCTTGGTCATAAACTTGTGTCAGCTCCATGTCAGCTTGCTTTCTAAATTGGGGGTGAAACGCAAAAAATCTGCTTGGAAAAGTGCTTCAAAGGAGACAGTGTGCTATTCAGTTTAATGGGGTGAGACTGGTTTTAAAGGTTGCTCAACAGAACTGGTACAAAACAGATTTTTCAGCTCATTGAGCATTTTGAACCTTTGTTCTAATGCTTCCTGTTGTCCATCAAGCCAATTTATACCTTCAGCTGACCAAATAGTTGAACATATTAATCTTGAATGGTTTGTTGCTATATGAATTGGAGAAAACTTACATTTTTGATCAGGTGATTTGAGTTTGTAATTAAAAACAAGAACAATTTTTAGATTAAAAAAAAAAAACTGCAACAGGGAAAACCCCCCGAGCATAACTTTGTAATATGTTGGCATCACCCCAAAATGCATTTTTAATTTAGTGGTTTGTGCCATGAAGAATTTAGACCAAAAGCTGAACAGAATTTCAAGAAGGAATGTGAACAGCAAGAAACAGCCCTAAAAGTTAGGTTTTTCTCAGCAGAATCGGTTACTATTCTAAACAGTGTTTAGTCATCAAATCAGCATGAGGGGAGTGTTCATGATGCTGCCAAATAACCAGTGCAGACTCAATGCGTGTGTCTTGTGTGGCAAGTTATTAAGCAATTTTTTTTGTTCAGTTTTTAAACCAACTGTTAGGTCTGGCATCTTTAAAAACTAGTGGTTGTAGTCGAAGTCAAATCACCAGGTCCCAAATGACTTAACTGGGTGGTTCCAAAGTTCAAACTGGTTTCTGAGACAGAAACATGGCAAAGTACTGGCAAGGGGCTTTCTGGACACAAGAGTTTTTGACATCTTGCAGTTGAAATGCCTGAACAGTGACTAAGATTACCAACTCTGAGCACAAATCTTATCCTAATTCAATCTCAGAGAAGAATCTTAAGACCAGCTGGGTCTTCAACATGAGGCAAATTTTGAGAAAGGTCTCCCTGCATCAGCCTTACTTTCACACTGCTGGTTGATGATATCTCTATAAAAAGTCAGGCTGGGTTCAGAGTCTGAGCAGCCAGCAGTGCTTGCAGGACCCTGTCTGGGAGTATGGACCTTGGAAAACAGTTTTGATGCATTTCTCAACCCCTGCATCAGGGGCCATGAGAAGTTGTTCTCCATGTGGTTGAAGCCAGTGTGATGTGTGGAGGCTTCCTTATTACATTTGGTATCTTCTATATAAGAACAGAGGATACAAGAGGATATGTACTCACCTAAAGCAATATTTTCATAGTCTGCAAAAAATGACTTCTAATTTTCTTTACAGTTTTTATCCTTTTACTTGTGGGTCCCAAGAGTGACTCCTGCTCAGTGGGTTGCTAGAACAAATGGTTTTACTTCAGTCCTGTTGGTCTTCAGGCAGGACCATGGCATCCTACAGCAAGACAGTGAGGCTGCTGGGAGCCTGTCCAGGGAGAGGAGGAGCTGCCTAAGGATGCACATCCCAGCTGGCCTGGGACTGTCTTCTGCTGGTCTCTGTGAAATGTCTCTTGAAAATGTCCTCTTCAAAATGTTCTGGAAAGAGAACATGCCAGATCATTTTTACTTAAAAGACAAAAAAAAAAAAAAAGGCTTTATGACTCAGTGCTGCATCTAAGGAAAAAAGCATTAACCCCCTTGCCTCCCCCAGCTCACATGGTTCTGAGTCACAGGGACCCTCCCAATTCCTGCAGGAGCATGCCCTTGAGGAAGCCTCCATCAGCACTTTGGCCCTGCTTAGTCCCTCTCTTACATTACCTGATACTTTGTTGGCAACCCAATAATTTCCCTCTGCCTCTTCCTACAAGCTGGCTACTGTTGGTGGAATAGCTTCTGCAGCTCCTGCCATCTGGAACAGACTTCCCACCCTGCTGGTTTTGGCCTCTATTCATTTCAGTTCTGAGATGAAACAATATTCATCTCCCTTGTCTATGACTCCTCATTTCTCCCTAGCCTTGCTAGTGTGCATTATTTATCCTACTAACTGCTTGACAGTGGTCACTTGTTAGTATAGGCTAAAGAAAAGAAAGAAAAATATTTCCAGTCACAAGCTGGTATTTATTTTTACCTAATGTGGTGGCTTTCCCTAGGCAGTCTTCTTTTTGTGGCTGAAAATATTATTGCATGATCTCTCCTGAAATATGATTAACATTAGTTTGAATTCTTGAGAAACCTTAATCAAAGTTGCTTTCAACCATTTTTAATTATGTATGCATGAAAAAATATACACATTTCTGCTGTGGAAAAAATATTGTCACACATCCTCATCCCACTGTACATTCACAAACACATCAGATGGCTCAGATGTTGGTCAAGCTGGAAAATGGGATATCAAATTAGCAGAGAGTAACTTTTATGGACTAATTGGACATATAGATCAGGAAGGGAAATACTGTGTCTCTCATAAAGGAGAGAGGATTTTTTTGTTTCTTAGATTTTCCTCATATCACAAACCTGAGAAATTAAACATGCCCAAGATACAAGCAAATCTAAGCTTGCACTAATGAGAAATCAAAACCCCAAGAATTTTGGAAAGGGCTTAAGCCGTCATTCTTTCGGGCACAAAGGAGGCTTCAGCACTGGGGTCAGGGAGACATTTCACGAAAGATCTACTGCAGAGCCTTGAATAACATCCTCAGAAGTATGGGGTAACAGCCTCTGCTTGAGACACTCTTATCCTGCTGTTTTCTTCTGCTCTTGCCATTCTTCTCCAGCCACTGAACAAAGATGGGTCTTTGTGCCATCACAACTATGTCTCTTGGATTTGAAGGAGTGGGCAATTAGTCTTCGTGAACCCATCAACAGCATCCTCCATCAACCACATCAACCTGGCAATGTCCTGCTTGCTCTCCCCACTTAATAAGAATGTCAGGAAAACACATTTCAAACAGAGTCATCAGTGCACTCATTGCCACATGGTACCACCAAGGCCAATCATTTAATAGGATTTAAAAATGCAAATTTCTATTTATTTGTTTGTAAGGACACCAGGCAGTGTGTCTGGATGGGACTGAGAAAAGGCAGGAGGCACAGAGGCCTTGGTGGGTGTAAAGCAGCAACAGCTGTTGTGTTAGGATTTAGGAACCCTAATTGTGGATGCAAACCCGGTTGTAAAAGGAGCTGTGTGAACATGGAAAGAGCAGCAGGAGAGATCTGAGAGGGTGAGATGACAAGGGATGAGGCACTGACACTGGGCTCCTCCAGCTGGGGACAGCAGGGGCTGAGCAGCAGCAAGCAGTGCTTAAGGGAGCTGTTCTGGGGGAAAGGAGAACTTGTCTGGAAAGGGTGCAACTGGCCCCAGGCAAGAGGGAATGATGGCAGCAGTAGGAGTGAGCAGAATGCATCACTGACAGAGCAGAGGGTCTGGGAGCTGGCACAGAAAGCAGCAGAAAGAGGCAAGTACAGGGAAGCTGAGCTGAGAAGAGCCTTGTGTTTGAAGAGAAGAAGCCTGAAGGAGAGATTTGGTACTTCAGGTCTCCTCTTGGCCTGGAAAGTACAAGACCTTATTGAGTAATTGAGCTGGGAACCGCAGGGTACCACAGGAATGAACCACTGGACCCTGATGGCTTTACTTGATTTTTTGTCTTCCATTTGCTGCTCTTCTATGTTCCTCTCTCGTTTGACTGTGGTCGATTTGTGGGGTTTGTTTTTCTTTACTTCTTTCCACCTTTTCTCTTTCCTTTTATGTCCTAAATTGTTATTCAGCTGTTTTGATTTAAATTATGTTTATGTACAGTTACTCACAGCTCTGACTGTTGCCTCCTCCCTCCTGTGACTGTCTCTGATGCTTGCACATTCGCTTTGGCTCCTTTACAGCAGATGCCTGGAGCACTAAATGAAAGCAGCTCTTTTATCAGCAAGCCCTTTCACCTCCAATTTTTTTATTTCTTATTAAGGCTCCAACCAGTCCTGGCTTTCTCTTCAAACGTCGTACACGCAACTCAGAACAACAACAACAACCACCACAGCCACCAGAAACCCAGATAAACGGGGAAATTATTGGCTCCTCTAAACCATCCCTCATCCCTCTCCCCCGTTTTTCAGCAGTGCAACACTGCTTGTCATGGAGGGTGTTACAGGGACCCCACTGTGGCACTCTGAACACCACATGTGGCCAATCTAATTTAGCCCATGGCTAAACAAATCCCCAAACGTGGAATAAACCTGCTTATGTTATTAACAAATGCTGTGAGAAAATGTTTAACTCAGCTTTGTGAACCAGAAGCTGGGAGGGAAAAAAAAAAGGTTCCTAATTTCTTCCAGGGCACAGAAAAGTCATTGTGGTCAGCAATTCACCAAAATGTGAATATTCAAATATGTATATAATTCAGCATTTAAGAAAAACAAGGGCATGGGCATTTTCTTTTAGTGGAGATTGTAAACATCAACACTGAAAATCTGGAAGCTCCTTGAAGATTTTCCAAGAAAAGTGGACAGAAGCAGTTCAGTTTTGAAATGAAAGCCTCCCTGCATCCTAAGGGATTTGTGGGTTTTTCATAAAATGAGATGTTTTTCATAATTCTGAAAAGAGATGCATCCCCCCATAAATCCAGCCCCAAGAGTGCCCTTCTTCAGATGAACTCTGTATACCAGTGTTTGAAAAGAAGATGAAAAATGCCATCAGTGTTAAACCTATTACTAGCTCAGTGGAAGATAGTTTGTTGGGGTTTTTTTTGTTTTTATTTTTAATCTGAACATTATGCTACAATGCCAAGGGGGAGAAAATAAAAATAAAAAAAAATTTAAAAAAAAAAAAAAAACACACCATATTAGCACAAGAATTTCCATCAACAGCATGTTTAAAAGACAAATATAACCAGTTTCACATCAAAGTGTACTCAACAGCCAACGGATACTTGACTCAGGAATTGAACTCACAAGTGCTTGCTCACGTGAGTTGCCTTTCTCACCCTTTCAAACTGCTGAAGGAAAGAATTCCTGGTCAGACTGTAACCAGCCTCACTGAAGTTCTTCTTTTTCCTTCAGAGACCTTTGTTTCACCTTGCACGGAGATAGTTTTACCCTGTTTTTGGATGGAGCTCTAACAGGTGTAGAGGTACAAGATCTGGATTCAGAGGCTCAAACTTGCAATAACAGCAAGATAAAAGAGCATCACAGCTCGGTATGCTTGGAATGCTATCAAGACATAACTAATAAAGAAAAGACATGTTCAAGGAAGCATAATAATAGAATAAATACAGCCAGTTAACATGGATGAATTTCAAAGAAGGAAGAAAGAAAACATCATGTAAAGAACTGCATAACAATGGATCTGAAAGATATCCAAGTAAGAAGGAAATAAGTCCTGTCCCAAACATTAGAAGGCTTCTGTCTGTCATTATGGAAGATTATGCTATTATTCAATTACATAATGGATGCTTATATAATTCATCCAATTGTAAACAGATACTTTAAAAATCCATTTTATCCCACACATGAGAATGCAATTTTTAGGAAAGAACCACTTAAACCTTTCTTCCTTCTATCTCTGCCTGTACAGCTTATGTTTTTCATTCACCTGACTACAGGGTTTTCTGCATCCTTTCTGACCAGCACCAGAACCCTTCTCAGATCAGAGACTGGAGCATCTGAGAAACAGCATCCTCTGCACAGCTGGATCTCCTCCTGAGCAGGACCATGCTGTTCAAAAGGAGCCCAGGAAAGTCTCCCAAAAGCCCTAATCTAAGGAGATGAGAAAAGAAGGGCTAGGCAGCAGTCCCAGTGCAGAGAACCCAAGGACTAACATAAAAAATAATAATATAAATAACAATAATTTTAAGAATTGTTAATTTTAAAGACCTGAAGATTGCCGCATTGAATACCCTTCATCAGGCCAAAATGCAGTGAGTGGTGGAAGTCAGAAGTTGGAAGCAATTAAGAGAAAGGAAATCTGCTCTGAGTGCTCACTCCCAGGGCCAACAAAAAGAAAAAGAGAACTGTTGCCAAGTGCAAGCAGAGTTGTGCTGAGGAGCAGAGGGTGTTTCAAAGTGGCTGCTCATGACAAGGTCCTTCCTGTAGTCTTTGCACATGCCCAGGCCAGGCGTGAACAAGACAGGAGCCACTAAAGAAGAGAGACAGAAAGCCCTCTGAAGATGGAAAGGACTCAAGAGAAAAGAAGTTGACCCAGCCAAGCTGACTCAACTCTCTTAGCAGGGGATAGCTAAAGGCTAAACAAGGGGGGAAACATGGGATTATCAATATATAGATTTATCATAAAGGCTGAATTATTCATTTCAATTTTTAAAAAACATTTAAGACACCAGTCTTGTACATATGTGGCAATACTCCATTCATGTATATGAATTTGGGTGAAATACACTTATTATTTTGCAGAAGCCGCAGAAGGAAAACTGTATTTATTGTGCCTTAATCATTTTATGGCACACTCCTCTCATTCAAAGTCTTAAATATTGAGTTGATCCTCTACCTAGCCAAGTGGAAAAACACTACTCTTCTTTCTCTTCTCCACTGATAAACAGGTAACTTTCCAGCGTCATACAAGAAGTATGTGGCAGGGAGAGGAATTGCTTTCACCTCTTCTGAGTCACATACCAGCACTGCCATTTCCCAGCTCTTCTTTCTCTCTGTGATCAGTGTTTTCTCTTATAAGCTGTGGAAAGATAGAGATAAAATGTAATAGCTATCTCCTCCATAGATGGTGGTTCCATTCAGTTTCACTTCTCTGGAAAAAAAAAAAAAGGACATATAGAATTTTGAGGAAACATCAGTTAAAAACAGAAGAAAAGATAGGATGCATTAATCATACTGTTTTTAAGAGACGACTGACAGACAGCACAGGACAAAGAGGATCTTTTTGAAAGGGATTCCTCTCAGTCCTGTGTTTCTAAATGGTAATGGTCTCTAACTATATTTCAACTCTTTCCAACTTCATTTATCAAACAGAACCTCTAGAGAGACCATGTTGATCCCCATGGCTATGAAATTCCCTCAGTGCTGTAATGATCTGAAGGTACAAAAATTCCATGGAAATAAATCCCAATTAAATACCCATTAACAACGAAGGAAAGATCACTGGGGCTATTAGAGGCAGCCCTAAGACACAGTAACCACACACAAAATTGTCCGGCCTCTTATTTGTCTGCTTTAATCACTGTAGTGCAAAGAAAAGCCTTCCTAATATTTCAATAACTAGTGCTAATTTATTGCAACTGAACTCAGCAGCATTTTCATAAGGCTTAAGTACTTATTATTTGTATAATTGTGCCAAGCAGCAGTTTCAGTCCAGGTCATTCCCGTTTTCTCAGTGTTACAAGACAAGCTGCTTCTTCCATCCTCCGAAGCAATAAACAATGGAAGATGTAAGACCCCAATTTCACCCACACAACACAAAGAGTTGAAGCAACTTTTCCCATTTTACTTGTAAGGTTGTGGCAAAACCTGGAACTGGGCATACTTTTACGGAGTTTCGACTATAGGAGACTCTCCTTTAACAGTAGGATGCTTTTAAACTTGTTGCTGATAATAGGCTTGGATCACAAGTGTGCAGTGCTGGCTGATTTCTGTCATGGTCCAGAGATTTAACACAGAATTGAGGAAGCAGAAATACCTACTCCCATGTTGCCATTCAAACACAGCTTCAAGCATTCAGACATGTCTGATCCCAAATCCATCATGTTCCCATGGAAAATATTACAAGAAGACCATCTTCAACCTCACTGGCAGTCAGGCACTGTTCAGGAAGACGAGCAGAGGGCAGCAGCCACATGGACTTGACCTATTTATTTACTGATATTGCAAAAGCAGTTTCTTGCTGCACCTTAAACCTTTCTGCCATATATAAGTAAAAGGAATCCTCACCATCCTGCAAAAATTTACACCAAGCGAAAATCTGGTCTTTGCAACTTCTTCAAAACCTCACTGCAATTATAGATGCAGACGCACAAAAGTCCGAATCCTGAATATTCCTGATATTAAAATAGGCTGTGCCATCCTAACTGCAACGTCACCTAACAAGTGATGTGATCTGTGTGATACACTCTAGTCCAGGTTTTGATCTCCACATAGCACAGAGGGAACATCATTGAAAGTGACATGTGATATCTTACTGAATTCAGGCTCAGGGAAATTGCCAGTACTTATCTTGCTTGACCAGAGTGCAGCCTTCAAAGCAGTAATCATGAAATCTTATTACTGTACAAAGATTGGAATTATACACTGGTATCTGTGGTTCACACTTTTTGATTGGTTTAGTCCTTACTTGACTGGGAGATACCAGTTTCTGTCTCTAGGAAACTATTCCTTGGTGCTGCCTTCTTTCTGCCTCCTTTCTGCCTTTTTGGGAAGGAAGCACCTCCCTTCCCCAAAGGAGTATGCATTACACATGGATTCGACAAATTTTGTCCTAACAGGCAGAAGCACAATTTATTTGGTTTTCCTCAAATCTGAAAGGCCATTATGGTCTCTTATCCAGGTGACACGAAATGAAAGTAGAAAATGAATGCTTTGCAAGCACTCTTAAAACTTGGAACCAGTGGCTCTGTCTTTTCATCCACTGCATTAAAACACTTACTTTCACTGCAAATAATGGACTAATCAAATTAAAACTTCCTCAGGAAAGCAAGTGGTTCTGACCTGGCCTGTGTACTTTTCACTTCACACTAATAAATCAATATTTTCCTACTGTCCTTTGCCTTTCTTCCTGCAGGTTACCAGTAGTCTCTTTGCCCAGTGCTGTTGCCTTTGTCAGCTGGATTCTGGCTTTTCCTTTCTTTTTGCTGGCACCTGTTTTAAAGGTCACACATAGCTCCAGAAAACGCTGTCCATCAACTGGCTGCATTAGAGACTTCTGTTTGCAATGCTGTCACATCCCCTGGTGCAACTTCCTGCCCCAATGTTCATGTCTGGTGGGTCTCATTCATCAGTTTTGAAAGAATAAATCCTTGTGTTTCCTACCTAACCACCTTTAGCTTATTTCTGTAGACTTGGCCCACATTTCATTAAATAAGAAACTTTTAGGCTTCATTCATAGCCATGTAACAGGCATGTGGAAACCGCAGCAATCAACTCCAAGAAACAAGGTCTTAAGGAGCCGTGGCACGTATTTTTAGTGACTTCCAATACATTTTGTCAGTTGGAAATGAGGACAAGCTAAGATTACATGACCAATGTGTTTCCTTGCAGATACCTCAGCATCATCATGGGGCAAAGGCTCCTTCTCAAGCACCAGATTAGAAAATCAGCTTTGATCAAATTCTGACTATTAAAAGAGACCAAATCCTGGAGCTGGCCACAAGCCCTTGGCTTTTAGCTCCTACTGAGAATATACTTGCACAGATGAGAGGTTTTTGGGGGAGGGGTGGTTAGTAAGATTGATCAGCGGGATTTAAGACTTTCTAGCACAGAGATTTTTAATAAAATCTGTAAAAACTGAGATACAATGCTGCTGGTACAGTTGGTATAGCAAATAAATAAACTTTGCTGAGCTTCTCATTGTAAAACCTTGATTTTTCTAGGTTGTAGATTCCCCTGAATGTAGCTGTTTGTGATAGATTATGTTTGACAAATGTCCATCTCATGCTAATTTTTCTTGTGCAAAAGTTCAATCAAAATGACCTAACCAATTCCCTGAATGGGCTTAGGAGGATCTGTGTTTCTCCTTCCATTGTAGTAAGTGGCTTTCGGATACTTCTCCTCCAGTGTGCTCAGCTGAGTGCCAGGATGCTCCCTAGGAACAGATGCACTCAGGTGGAGTTATGAGCTCATAATCCTGTTCGTTTTCTTACTGGTGAAAACTGGGTAAGTTTACTTTTTTTCATTGCAGATGGAAACATACCCAAATTTGACTGTGTTGAGGGTCTTTGAAAAGTTACCACCTCCAGACTTTTGCATGGAGACTCGTTAGATGTTGGAGCTTGGTTCTCAGCAATTCCACTGCACCACGTGGTTTCCTCCTCACCTCAGTCCTCCCATCCTGACCAGGTTATACAGACACTGTCCTACAGAATAATGAAGTGTTTTCCCATCAGGACTCTGTGGCCATCTTTCCTCTGTCCTAGGAAATGTTTAGCGTTGGAATTGATGTGGAGTACTGGAAAATCAAAGAACAGGAGGGGATTTGTGCTTCTGGGCTGAAACAGTAGAAATGCTGGTAGAGAGTCCTGAGAGGTTATATGGGGAAGGTCAGGTTTAGAAAAGCAGCTACAAATTCAAAGGAGAGCATAAAAATGAAGAAAGGCAGATGAGTAAGTGTTTGGGAGGACATTGTAGGCAATAGGAGCCCTTAGCTTCTGACATCTGCCAGAAAGTAGCAATGAAACCACACAGACAGAACAGCTTGGTTAAATTAATACTAAATCCAGGAAAGGTTCTTGGGTCAAATCCTCTCTTGTGCACTTCAAGCCCTGTCCAGTGCCTAAAGAGACATGGGACTGTGGGAACGTGTGACAGTGCTGCCAGCACATTGAGCCAAGAAGTGCTTACAGTATCCCCAGTGTGAGTTGATTACCAGGAAAAACAAGGGAAACATTCCCACCCTACCTGCCCCACTCCCAGCACCCACCACTGCAGACTCCTTCCCTGGAGGAGCTCAGAAGACTGAGCACAGCTCATTGCAGCAGTGACAGAGCCAGTGCCACCTCCCACACAATCTGCAGCCACAGCTGGTGATGGAAGAGCCCGGACAAAGCTGGCATACCCCAGATGGGTTTCCTCTGCACCCTGCAGCATCAGGAATGCATGCTCCCCATGAGGGCAGGGCTCCAACTCCAGCCACAGAGCAGAGATTCTCTGTGTGTGGGGACCAGTGGAAAACACCAGAGGGGACAAAACCGCAGCCAACGGATTTGGGATCTCAGTGAGCCATGAGAGCCCTTGGCTTGACCCCAAATCTGTTGATGTTCTTTGCATGAAACAGTCATCGAGCAAATTTCTTCAGTACCCTGGCCTCATTTGATGAATAGCGAGTTATACAGTATTTCATTGCAACACATAACTCCATTATTGCTAAGAGGCATGAGGTGAAACTATAGATATTCCTTGACTCCCATCCTATTACTAGTATGAGACAAAATGATACATGTGCTGATAAAAGGATTTGAAATGATGGTCTGTGTGTCAGAAGTGTCAGTACAGTCAGAATTATTTTTAAAAGATTATATTAAAGCATAAATTAAAAGGCTATCCAAAAAGAAAAGTAGATGACTTCCAATAGGGTGTAACATCTATCAAGGTTTAGCATACACTGTGTAGTTACCCTTAATGGGCTCAGTCTTTCTCATAGATTATTCACATATTCTGTGGGAAGTCAGGCTGGATCCTCTTTCTATCCCCTGTAAACCACGGTTGATAATATCTTTCCATTATATTCCTAAGGTGTAGCTATTTCATTTTTACCCAAGGGATCCCAGAGCTATTGTGTAGTCCCTAGAATGCTTTAAAACAATTTGTCTGTGTAGCAATTCTTCTTTATTCCTCCCTGTTGCACAAAATCTCACATTTTCTTAATTTGATCACATGAAATGTTTGGGCTTGACTACTGAAAGAAGTCACAATCTTTTAATGGGGAAAAAAAAAACCCCAGATGTCTTGAGAGGTTACAAGTTGTCTGTGTAATGCATGGACAAACAGTGCTCGGACAATCAATTACTTGATTAGGTACTAATTCCCTGTGGTTTACCTTAAAGGTACACAGTTCAGCCTTTTAGCAAGTTCAGCCTTAAAAGCAGCACATAAACCTGGACAAGCCAATAGAAAAAAGTAACAATGCTAATACAATGAAGATGTGCAGTCCTCCTACAGAGGATTTTTGCCTCACAAATACTTTTGTTTTTTAAACTTATTTTTCTACCGGGATTTCCACAAATTACAGAAGATCTGCTGGGAGAACATTATTCCAAATTACTGTTAACTGCCTAAATATTGCCTGTAAATACATTTTGGCTTTGTTATGCCTAATAATGATTCATTACTGAATTATCCATTTCTTTACTGGATATGAAGACAAATTAACAAAGCAAGTGGAAGTGCTCTAGACTGAAATGCCTGTTATCTTAGGTTCACTGAGGTTATTTCCTCCTCACCCTGACTTACCAGAAAAACTCTGTGGTCTCCCATGTTGTCAGGGTTTAACCCCAGCCAGCAGCTGTCTGCTCACCCCCACACCTGCAGGATCAGGGAGAGAACTGGAAAAGTAAAACCTGGTAAACTTGTGGGTTGAGATGGAGATAGTTTAATAGGGAAAGCAAAAGCTGGGCACACAAGCAAAGCAAAACAAGGAATGAATTCACATCTCCCCATGGGCAGGCAGGTGTTCAGCCATCCCCGGGAGAGCAGGGCCCCATCATGGTAACAGGGACTTGGGAAGACAAATGCCATAACTCCAAATTATCCCCCCTTCTTCCTCCTTCCTCCCCCTTTATATGCTGAGCATGATGCTATATGACCTGAAATACCCCTTTGGTCACTTTGGGTCACTCCTGGCTGTGTCTTCGCCCACCCTCCCATGTACCCCCAGCTTCCTCACCAAAAGGCCTTGGCTCTGTGCAAAACCTTCTCAGCAATAACAAAAACTTCTAAACTTCTCTGTATAATCAACCTTGTGTTCAGTACAAATCCAAAACACAGCCCCATACCAGCCACTGTGTAGAAAACTAACTACCCCAGCTGAAACCAGTGCACATGGGAAACTGATTTCTTCTTTCACATGGAGATACTTTAAAAACAATACCATCTAAACCACATTTGGCCCTGTCAGCCCAGCCTGGGATGACTGAGAGGAGGTGTATCAACATGATGGGAGCAAATCAAAGCACTCACAAATCCATGATTCCCCACATGGTTGGTTGCCTCTAAATTGGACCAAACTGCTTGGGCAAGATGCAGCCAAAGCTATGAGGTACTCCTTCTGAAGCTTTCTCATCCATGAATATTGCCTCGTTTTTAGGACTTACCTCAAGTACCAAAAGTCTGCCATCACTCTTAATGCTGGCAGGGCTTCCCCAGTAATGGCAGCCACGGATCCCAGCCGTGGAGACTCTGCCTGGCTCCCTCATTTATTCATGGCATGGGAACCCAGCTGCTGGTGGCACTGGTGACCAGTGGTCCTGGCTGGGACATGGTGGAATGACATTTTTGACAGGAGCCAGTTCAGGTTCCCTGTACCAGCTGAGGTTTTCATTGCTGGGCTGGGCTTCTGCATCATGGGATTGCAGAGCCAGCAAGGATGGTGCTGCCTGCGAAGTCTGGGGGCTGGAAGGTTTCTGTCCCACGTGGCAGGTTTTAATGCTTCTATGACTTTCTCCCCTGTCACATCTAGATCCCAGAGGGGCTGCTTGGGAGCACTTTCATTACAAGGGTTGCAGCATCAGCAGTCTCAAGTGTAGCTGGTGGAAAGTGTCTGACCAAGACAGCTGCAAGCTGAAAGGCTGAGTCCTGGTGTGCCAATGGGGCTTGGAGTTGCATCTTCTGTAGCTGCTCTAGTTCCCTTTATCTTCTCCCACAGAAGAGCTGATGCTTGTCCCTCTGCCTTACAGAGTTTCTTGGCAAATCTAACGACAGAGGAAGTCTTTACAGCTACATTCAGCTTTAGAGCCTACCACAGTCTAATATTGCTCATTAAAATAACAAACTTGAAGAAGTCTTACCAGGTAGCTTCATCTAACAACCTTCAAGGCAACAGGTATTGGTTACAAAAGCTATTATTATTATTATTATTATTATTATTATTATTATATTTAACTGTATTCTAGTACCCATATCTCCATGATTTTGTGTCTGTAACAAATAATAAGAAGAAATAAAACAAGAAAAAAAAGAAATAAGAAATAAATAAGAAAGAAATAAGAAATAAGAAATAAGAAATAAGAAATAAGAAATAAGAAATAAGGAAAAGTGAAACCCCATTTTTTTCCTTTTAAGGCAGTGAAAAGGGCATGGACCTCTATAAATAATTCTTTAATAAAAAGAGCAAAACTTCATTTTCTTCCTCTTATATCTCTCAAGAATATATCTTGATTGAGAAGAGTCTGTTTTAAATGAAAAACAACGAAAAATATGGCCAATAGCAGGAACACCTCCTGTGAGAAGTAGGAACCGAAGTAGCTTTTAATAATACCATGCAATCAAAATCTCAGCTCAGAACTTCAACTTGTCTAAACCCAACTCAAGAAAATCCCAAACCTGAGTCTTTTCCAAAACCGAACATTATAGCAAGAGCCCTTCCTGGCTTTCAAAGCTTGTACACAATCAACAGGTCTGGGTGTTGTGTTGGATGTGTTGGTGGGATAGGGCTAGTTCAGAAAAGTGAAACCTCTTTGATTTATAGATTCACACTGGTGCTGGGGGCTGACATTGGACCTGCTCACCACTTAATTCTCATCTAAGCCCTCAGGCTTAAGTGAAACCTATTTGCCTTGTGCTGACTTTCTGCATAGGGGTAAATTTCATTCTGTGTGAGATCTGTCCATGCAACACAACCCAAGATGTAAAGAGGAATGAAAAATATCTCCCTCCATTTCCACAACATGTCCCCGATTTCCTCTTAAAATGTCTCTGCTAATTGCTTTCAAATGCTGGCATGTAGGAGCTCCTTGGAGGAGGCACTCATTGAAGGAAAATGTGCAAATCTCTGGGGCTGATTTTGGTTTTCAGAGAACGGAGTTCCCTAAAACAAATCCTTAAAAAAATAAGAAGTTGCTATTTCTCTAGCAAAAGTATCTGAAGAACAAGACATCTTTTTTTCAGTCTGAGACTGCAACATCAATCCTGAGGAACATTTGCATGTAATTACATAACTCATCTAGCTTTTCCTGATCGAGTGATACGGCATGCAAGCCAAGCACCAATGTACAATAAAACAGACTAAATCCTTATTGCCAAGATTAGCTTCAACTGCTTTTGGTGTTTCTTTGTGAAAATGCACTTTCAAGTCAGCTGATGGCTACATATTATTGTCCCACTAAAAAGCATTGCAAGGGCTAAGCGCTCTAAACTCCAGCTATTGCAATAATTTATTCTTTTTGTTGATCTAAAGATGCAGAAGTCCTCTTCTTCTCATCATAACTGACTTAACAAAAATCTCCAGT
Source organism: Corvus cornix cornix (assembly GCF_000738735.6). Taxonomy (NCBI): domain Eukaryota; kingdom Metazoa; phylum Chordata; class Aves; order Passeriformes; family Corvidae; genus Corvus; species Corvus cornix. The sequence continues at coordinate 8,556,989 of NC_046336.1, forward strand.
GGCAAATTGATTTTTTTTCAACCTGCCAAGTTCCTGTTGTAGATTTAAAGTGAAACAATCTTTAATTTATTCTCAACATTTAATCTCATTAAAACACTCAAACAGCAGCTTCGGCTGGCATTTGGAATGCAGCAGTTTGTGGATGGATTCATTTCCCTTTGTCTCTATACACAAGAGACAATACCCATGGTTAACCCAGTAACATGGCTAACCCCTGAACTGATTTTACCATAGTTTGGATTATGATACTTGAGCCCTCTCATACACAGGCTCACTGAATTCATGTTAGGCTGAGGCTTAAGAGACAAAGAAATTCATCCAGTTTGGTGTTGCCACTTCATCAGCCTTAAATCAGTTTGTAGGGGAAAGCTGCTCACAGAAGCAAAGCCAAACGCAATGAACTTCAGAGTTTTCAGCTCTCATTTCCACAGGACACCCGTCAGAAGGTCACTCCTGGGAGTAAACACTAGATGGGGTGCTACAGGATTTGCTCCTGCAGCACAGCGTTTCAGGAAAGTAATCCATTGTTACCTACAGAAATACTCTCCAACCAGACACACACACCACCAGTGAATATTCTCCACTTCTCAGAGTCTCTACTGGTTTCTCACTTGGCTTCTCCACACAGTAAGAAAGTTCACATTTTCCTGCTGTTTAAGTGTCTGATGCTGCCAGCAATGCTGCCAGCATCGACTCTCTTGCTCTCCATAGAGCCTTTCACAACTTTAAAGTACATTTTTTCCCCTCCACCCTAAGTTTTTTTGTTCACTGTTGGCCAAATAATGTTGATAATAATCCCTTCAAGGGAAAGAAGTTTACAAGCATAAAAATTACCTTTGTGTCTTGTAAGGCAACACAATCTCTAGATCCCTGTGCTCATTTGTCATAGGAAAATGAAAGTGTTTAATGGTATTGACCAATGCCACATGCTCAATCATCTTTGAGAGCCCAAAATTTTCAGTCATGGGTTAGATATTAGCCAGCCATGCATGCTACATCTATATAAAACACAAATCTTTAGTTCGAACTTTCCCCTTTAAAAAAAATGTCCATTGCTCTGGCTTTTTTCAAATAACTACTACTAATTACTGTACATATGTAGTATTTTTTCTGACATAAACTCTGACATCTCATAGAAAATCCACTTGAGAGGGGGGAAATTGCACATGGGGCTTTGTATCTCTTACCGACCATTTCTGACCTTCTCAGAGGTGACAGTAAAATCCTGTTCAGGACTATTGGAAGACCTGGGTGAAAGGTGCACAGTCCTTTCAGAAAGGTCAGATAAGAGTTTCTTTGGCCATGGCCAGACATGAAAGTGTTAAGGACAACATAATGAAGATGGGACTGCAAGTTCTTACTTTGAGCTGAGGAGGAAACCACTGAGACTGCTGCCATCAAGTTGAGCTGTTGTGTCTCCTGGTTTCTTTGCAGTTCTCCATCTGGCTCTGTCCATATGTTGATCCTTGCCTTCTACTGTCTTTGCAAGCTCTTGAGAATTTGGAGCTTTCGGCGATTTGGGGCTTTTGGAGCCTGTATTGCACTTGGAACCAGTCCGTAAGTCCTAGTCATGAGTGGGGGTCCCTCCTGTGATGATATTGATGATAGTGATGGGTCAGAATTGCCATCCTTTGGGAAATCCTGATGCAATTATTTTCTCTTTTGGAGCCAAAAGCACATATTTCTCTCACAGAAAGGAAATTATTTTTTTAAAAAATAACTAGCACTATTAAGTTGTTTAATCTGGATGATACCAAACATAGGTCTGTTAAGTACTGTAAGTAAAAACACCAGCATATTATTAACAGTCGTCAATATGACCTGAGAGTCTAAGTAAAATCAATTAAAATGCCAGTGACGTAGCAAACCTTTTCATCTTTGAAGGAAGGAAAGATTTTATTTTGCTGTAGCAAAATGTTTCAGGGTTACTAAAATAAAATTATAGTGTCACAGTTGTTTCAGCTTCTTATCTTTGAAAACATCATAGGAGTTGACACATTCCTGCAAAATATTTCATAGTATGAAGCCATGTTTGTTGGATAGGAAGACGATCTTTCAGAAAAGCTCTGCTTCAGAGAGTTTAGCTTTGGCAAAATGCTAGAACTCTGCATAATGAAATTACAAGAGGACTTGCATTTCATAGAATCATAGAATGGATTGGGTTGGAATAGACCTTAAGGACCATCTAGTTCCTACCCCTCTGCCATGGGCAGGTACACATTCCACTAGACTGGGCCTGACATTTCAGAGATATTGGAGATGAATGTACTGTGAAAACACCAAGTCCACTATTTCAACAAAGGCATGGAAACCAAAAGCATTTAAAAAAAACCCAAAGTGGGAGTGCTGGGCTCAGAGAAGTGCTTTGAATTCATTATCCTCAGAGGGCTTCCCAAAAGCACTCAGTGTCATTCTCCGAGCTCTCCAATATCTCTGTCTTGCCTCAGTGTGCAAGTAATAACTGGACAACTTTTCTTGTCTTTTCTTATTAAAAGAGAGAGAGAAAGAAAGAAGCAGCAAACCCAAACTGATTCTAATCCAAGGACCATCTCCCATAAAATATTCACACTCTTTGGTCTTACAAATAAGTTTATGTTAGCAGACTAACATCATAAATAACAGCCCAGTTTGAAGCTGGCAAAATGACGAACCACATCTGTGAAATGTGGCTCACCTCCATGAGCCCAAAGTAGGTTGTGAAAATATAACTGACCTGATTCCATGAGACAGCCATGAAAGATAGTGTGCTGGGCACTAGGCTTTGCCTCTCAGGGCACTGCTGCTGGAGGGCTGCATAAGATTGAGCATGTCTACTTTAGCAAGGTGTCTTAGATATGGAAGTGCCAAAAGAAAAGGAGGCTCTAGATGGCTGATGCATCACAGCTTCCTTTAGCGCTCTGACTCCCCACACAGATGGCAAGGGGATGTCAACACATTCAGAAGTGTGTATATATGTATATATATACATATATGCATGTGTGTGAGTGAGCTGCTGCCCTACTGAATTTCAGTAGCCCAGCTTTATCTCACTTGCTTTCTCCGGAGGCTGAGTCACATGAACAGCATGCTCTCTGCAAAAGTGCTGAGGAGCAATTTTGCAGCCCATCAGCTGCTCCACAGTAACTGTGTGAGCTTCCAAGGCAGCCCAGCCCGTGCTTTTTGCCAGTTAAGCTACTTCATATTTAATGCAATGACTTATCACAGCCACCTCACAGGGCCACGTGCAAGCACAAGTCACCACAGACCAGCTGATGTGCTGTGAGCTCGCACCATATATCACAACTTGCTGCAGCAATAGACAGCTGCTGGGCATGAAGGATATAAAGGCAGCAAGACCAGATCTGGGCTCAGGTTTCCATGCAGAACAAAGCCCATCAGAAGGCAGAGCACACTGTGGAATAAAACCGCCAGGTCAGGCTGAGCTCAGATGTGCTGTGGTGTAGGGCGGGGAGGAGTTGATGTGAAAGAAAAGCAAATCTGCTCCCCACAACCATTGTCCAGCTCAGTGTGCAATATTATGAACCTTTAAAGTCCCTTTCCCTGCTCATGTCCTTACCTCCACCCGGCTTTGCCTCCCCAGGTTCCTGTTACAACCTGCCATTGTCCCTCTGGGACCCATGAGGGGACAGCAGTGCCTGAGAATTGCAGCTGTATGGTACAATTTTGATTGCAAAGCTGAGAATCCCTCTTGGATTTCCCATTTGTTTCTGTGGGCATATTCCAGTTTAGTCATCCAGCTACCAGCCTTTGTGGAGGAACATGCCACCACATGGCAGATAAGGATACCCCTGCTGAGACGTGTTCCCAATATCCCCAAATTAAACGATAAATGTAAAGAATTTAGATACAGTCCAAAGGACATGGAACCCCAATTCCTGAGTCTGCTGTTCTTGGCTTTCACAGTGACCTAAAGGAAAGCCAAATTTTTGTGAGCATGATTGCTAAACTGAAATTGACTTCTTCTGAGGTGTTGCCTTAGGCCCAGGTCTGACAGATTTCAGGCACAAACACTCCCTGAACAGTGAAAAAGCCTTTTCAGGTGTCTCAAGCCAGGCATCCCAAATCAGTGACCACTTTTGAAAATAAAAACGTATGTCTGGGAACCCATTCCCACTAAGTCTTGTTTATGTGAGTACATAGCTACAATGGACTGCTTGTCTGTGTAATGGCCAGACTCTGAGTAAGGATTTGCAGACTCAGGCTCCTAATCACAGTCAGTGGAATCCTAGTTCTAATGAAATCAAGGGAAATTTCCCTTTGACTTCAGCTGGGACCTGGGTTTCACCTTCTGTGTTCCCACCTACAAAATGTGATTAACCAGGCTGTTTTCTTCACCAGAGCGTTGGGAGGCTGTAGTCATTAGTGGCTACAAAGCATGATTTTATTTCTCAGGGTGGAAGCTGCTGTTGAAATCTAAAACATCATTAATCCAGCTTTTTAAATCACATTGCTTCTTGAGCATTTTGCAAACAAGCAAACAGAGTGCCTGAAGCTCCCCAAAATAAAATAACTTCACCTTTAGCACTTGAACTTGGAAGTACCATATGTCATCCTGGGAGTGCAAAGTCTGCTTTTCATGAGCTGCAAAAACTCCCTGGGGGAGATCTGGGGACCGCCAAAAGTTCTTTGGGGAACTCTCTTTTGTACTGAAACTGGGGAAGTCTCAGCGGGCTTACCCAGCTGCTGGAAATTCTTCCACAGACACTGATGTGCAGTGCTGTTCCAAAACAAATATCTGCGAGTCCCACACTTCATCCATCTGTTTCACATTTCAAGGAGTTAGTGTTCCACACACAAGTGTGTTAAGAGACTGAGAGAGCAAGCTGGACCAACAAAGGCTCATTAAAGAAGGGGGAGTGGAGGGGGGGAAGAGGAAAGAGGAAAAAGAAAAAGGAAGGGAAGATAGAAAGCAAGCTATTTTCCAAATATTTTATACAGAGCCACTGGGCAAGGTTAGCCTGGAGCTGGCAAGGCCAGTGAGAAATCAAAGGATCTCTCCTCTGAAACCCCTCTGAAATATAAAATGTTAAGTTCCAGTTCAGAACAATACAGAGACCTCAAGCAGAAGCACATTAATGTCAGGGGATAGTGCAAGTCAAATTTATCCCTGATGTCAAATCAACTGTAGAGCAGTTACGCCAGGAATGAAGGAGGCTGCAGGTTCCTATCACTTGACCTGCTTTGTGCTACATTTAAAGTCATAAAAGATAGCTGGTGCTGACCAATAAAAATTTAAAAAAAAAAACCATCAGGGGCATTTTTGTAGTTCCCTATGTCTGATCTAAACCCTTCAGACTTCTGGAAACCTAAGTGAACTGCTCCGCAGCTTTTGTTTTCTGTAATTGTCCCCCACACAGTGCACTGTGGGGACTGCTGAATGCATTTCATACATTTTTTGGCAGCAGCATTCCGTGTTGTGTTAAGGGTTCATTAATCTGCTTGCCACTAGGCCCCTGTGAAAAGAGGAAATTGTTTCACACTTGCTGAAAGACCGAGAAAAGAGTTTAGAGAGGAAGGAGAAACAGATTAAATGGGAAATACAAGCAATGGAGAGACAGGTTTGGGGCAGTGCTTTGTCAAGTCTCGGATGGTACAAAGGCTAACATGTGAACTCGGGGAATGTGATAGACTTTTGTTCAGGGAAACTGTGCTACTGTGTCATTAATTAGCCCAAGACAGGAGATTTGGCTGCAGCTCATCTCTGCTCAGAGTATGTGAGCTGAAACAATCAAGGCCCATTTCCAGGCTAGGATGGCAAAGGAAATGAAGGGGGCGTAAGAAATATTTGTAAAAGGAGCAGGGTTTCAGTAAACTGAAATCATGAATCAAAGAAACAATCATTTCAGCGGAGACAGGCCAGTGGGCTGGGGAGAAATGATTTTCCTGAGAAAGGCCAGGTGGCACTGGCCCATGCCAGGTCTGCTGAGCGATGCCCAGCAGCCCGAATATGTTCACCCAGTTAACTCAATCTGGACTCGCTGTGTGGTACCCAAGGCATTCCTGAAGACAAGGCTTAGAATTAGAACACCCTCAAGGCCTGGAGATACATTTCATCTCCCAATACGCTTTCTAAATCTTCATCTAAACTCCCTGGCACACAAAATGGTTGGAAAGAGCATGGAGTATTCAGGTTTCACACTGCTGTGGGAGTGTGGGTGGCTGGACAGAAAGACCAGGGGAAACGTCCTCCCAATCTGACTTAAACCTTGTGGTTATCTATGGATACTAGCAAGTCGTCTGCAGAGACAAAAGCAAGAACAAGGGCTTTTATCACCACTTTTCACAGCAAACAGTCCTTGGGGAACAGTCCTCTTGGTCCCTCAGATTTGGATGCAAAACTAGTCATATATATAAGGGTTTAAGGATCAGGGCCAATTCTGTGCTGAAGCAGTGGGGATCAGATATGCAGTAAGGATGACATATTGTGTCTTTACAGAAAAAAAACAAACCAAACCATGATTTGAGTTTACAGGCCTATCAAGCATCCCCCTAAATATGAGTAGAAATTCTGATAAACTCTTTCAGCATTGCCTCACACAAAAATGTGCTAACCAGGATGGGATTTAGTTTTTCTTAGTGATTATGAACTGGTTAGACAAAGCAAAATTTGAAAATAATATAGGTTGGAATAATCTACTTTATCTAAACCACAAAAATAAAATACAAAACTGGAGCTGTTGAATAAATTCTTATTGTGAACCATCTCTAAAAAAGAGCTTCTTCCTCTGCTCTTCATGAGCTTTAGTAGAAGTTGACTGGTTGCACTGGCCAGACGGCAATAAATTTTGCAATATCAAGTTCAATATGTTTTAATATTTTTGGCTGGTTGTGAGTGCAATCACCTCTTGCAGAGAGACACTTGGACTCTACCCATAGCTCAGCTGCTCAGAAACAAGGTCAGACATTGTTGACTAAGAGGTACCAGCGTTTAAAATTTCACCTTGTTCTTACATTACAAGGTAGTTTGGTTGGTACCTCTGCAGAAGGAGAGGATGTGTCCTTCGAAGCTCTAATAAACCTTTCTGCCTTGTCTTTTTCATTCTCCTGTGCCTTGCCTGTTTGACAGTGTTTGATTTGCGCTTGAAGGTAAAGGAACAGGAGGTGGGCAGATGTACTTGAGCATTGATGTTACACATAGCATTTGGCAAGACACATTGCTCATCCCCCGAGTGGCCCTTCTCTTTTTTTTTTTTTCCCCGTTGGTGTTCCATGGAAATTTGCAACAGGCCAAATGAACAGGAATAACCCATGACATTATGCCTCCCACCACTGAGTCACTGCTGGTAGAACTGGGATGGAGCTGTGTGCTCCTGTACCACAAAGGGGCCTATAGTTTCTCAGATGCTTGATTGACTGCTAAATGAATGGCAAGCACTTCGTTTTCTGTAGTGTGTCATGATTAATTCATCTCTCTCTCATACCCCCACTGTACATGTTGCAGTGGGCTTCATTCATGAACCTAAAAAGACCTGAGTAATGCTCCTCTACTCACAGTTTTGTTTCTCCATAGAAGGTCACAAAATATACCATGGCTGCAGGTGGTCTTATGTAAACAAAGCAATCTGGCCACAGTTCAAGGCTCAGCAATATAATATTGTCAAGTGATCATTTTGTTGAAATAGTTGGATGCCTATAAAACATCTGCAAATGCTAAATTTAAAATACAAATAAAGCCCAAAGTTGGAAACTCCTCAGACTTCTGCTGAAAACATTGTTTTGTAGAACACAGCTCCTCTTGTCCCATGTAAATCTAATGCTGAATGTGGACAAACAGCTTAGTTCCTGATTGTGCCAAAAAAATGGGCTTTGCATGGGTGCAGAGCTCTTTTATTCCTGCAGGATCATAGCCTAGCTTCTGATGGGAGAGCAATAAAAATCAGTTTGGGAACTAAGGGGAGAAAGCTCAGGGTGATACTGTTGCAGACTGTGAAACTTAAATTAAACAGAAGAATGAAATCATCTTTCTGTTATTGATTTAGCGCTTGGCTGAGACATTAGACCCTGTCCTGAGAAAAGTCCATAAATGGTATCACCCCAGGAGAGAAGCGGTGAAAGCATTGAGTCATGAGGATGCTCATCTGAGACAGAGGTCCCTGCTGACTTTCCAATGGCCCACAAAGGGACGGTCCCTGGAGCAGAGGAAGATGAAAATGCCACCTCAGTCTGTCCCACTCTTGTCTGTTTAACTGTGTGATGAAAAGCAAAGGGACAGAGCCAGAGCTCCCTCAGCTCAGCATCTACCTGCCCCAGACAAATTGAGGGATTGCAGCAGCATGGCATCTGCTGAAGGAGCAGTGGGAACAGAGGGAAGGAAAAGTCAGGAGCTGGGTGATTTAGGAGGGTACAAGAACTTCCACAAGAAAGGGCTTAAAAAAGGGCAACTGCCACCTCACCTTACCCCAGAGATGAAGGATAATATGGTTAAAGCCTCCCACTACGTAGCCAGCGGGAGCCCTTAGGTTTTGGTTTAGCACTTAACAAACCTGAACCAGGGAAGGAAAAAAGAAGAGTATGAGGAAAGGATTTCATATGTATTTTCCCATGTTTGTTTCTCAGCCCTGATGATTTTTCAGTTAACATCCTTACTGACATTTCCCAAGCAAGGCTTCCTTCTGGATGCCAGGGTTTAGAGGACCATGTGGTGTTGCTGCTCTCAGCATATCCCCAGCAATCTGTACTGCTGAGGAGACACCGTGCATTGTAACAGCAGGTGGTGTTGCAGGTTAGGAGTGAGCTACAGAGCAGAGTTTTGCTCAGCTCTTGACTACACAATGCCTGGCTCCAAACACTGCTATCAGTCTCCGAGGCCCTGTCTGAGCCACAGCTTGAGCAGCGCTCGCTCTCGCAGCTGTGCTGCATTCAGAACTGTCGGCACAGCTTTCCTGGTATGGTTTTGTTATCCAGCTTTGCAGCCTGGGATTTCTCTAACAATTGTGTGAGCCGAAATCATGCTCTTGACTGTCCCTCTGGGTAATATGTTACTTAATTGGTTAATACGCTTATAATATCGCTTAAAGTCATAGTGGGTGTGGACACAAATGGCTTTGAAAAACAGCTTGAAATGCAATTATAAGCCTTATTAGCTTTTAAAAGAAAGAGAGAAAAAAATCCCCCCTTCTGTGTGTGGCACAGGTGGGAATGATCCTGTAGATAGGGCAAGAAGGGCCTTTGGCATTTTTACCACAGCACCAAGTCATTGTTTCAAGCAGTGTGTAACAAGCATTTTCTCCTCTGGGCAGCCCTCAGCAAGGTTAGGTGATGTGATGCCAGGTTTCCCACAAGCTCTGCTGCTGGAAACATCTTCTTCCCCGTGGCCCCTGTGAGGTTCAGCCGTGGGGTGTGGAAAGTGGGTAGTATCTGAGGGCAGCAGCCCCCTGGGAACACTGAGATGGCCACTGCTGTGATACTGAGCCCTCCCACAACCTGGGCAGTGCAAAATGTTTTATCTGCTGTTTCCATGGGCATCTCCCCCAGTTCCCACTGGGTGTCCCTGAGGAGCAGTGCTGTTGGCCACAGGGGCAGGCAGGGCTGGGGCAGCACTCCTGAAGCCAGTGCATCACTCCTACTCTCAAATAGGGCATCCCACAAGGCACAACTCTCCTATGACAGCTTTTATAAATGATAAATAACCAAATTCTCCATTCCCAGTTAGCAGAAAAATGATGAGTGCTTACCTGAATTTTCCAGAACTGTAAATGTCCAAGTATTTAGCAAATATTGCTTCCCAGCAGCCTACAGACCCTGCTGCCCTGCAGATGCATACAATTCACTTCTTGCATGAGGAAAACATACACATTAATGATATATTCAAACTGTAACAAAGCAGTTAATTCATTTGCTAATACATCTTTTCTGCTTTAGAGCCTATCAAGTAATGAACATTTAATGACCTATTCATTTTCCTAAGAACTGCCGCATGGCACGGTGGAATCAATACAAAAGATGACCATTTTCACGCATCAGATAATCTTATCTACAAGGTTAAGATAATTTTATGTTAATGTTTCCTGCATTATCTTGCATGCTTTTGACTCCTTTGAGAGGTATTCATTTGGTTTTAGCAGATTTTGCAAGCATTTTTGCTTCCTGGATGATTTCCGTTTCATTTTAACTTTACAGTTATTCCCTGCACTTGGTCAGTTCCAGCAAACAGTAGTGAAAAAACGAATAAATATTTTTTTTAAAAAGAGAAAGAAAAACAACAGTGCAGGCAGACACTGTATTTGATTTGCTTTAACCTCCAGTTTACTCTGTAAAGATGAACCAGAGCATACAGTAAAGAAAGGCCAAGCTGCAACTGAAGTATGGTTCTTGAACTGGCTTCTGAGTGCTTTCCATGGGTAATAATTTAACCTAAATTAAAAACAAAATAACCAAACAAAAACAAAATAAAAACCTTCAGACTAATATCCCTCTCAGCCTTCAGTTTGTTGAAAGCCAGGTCTGGAGGGCATGGAGGCAACGCCATCTGTGTGTGGATCCTCTCATGGGAAGGAACATATTCCCTTGGAAAACTCAACCTCCAGCTCCCCCTGTGCCATCAGCAGAGTCAGAGGTGCACCACGGCTTGGGGTGGCATCCCAGGGTGTGCTCTGCTGCATGGCTGTCCCAACACATGGCCACAGGGAAGGGTGCTAGGCCAGCACGTGTCTGGTACACTGGCTGCAACACCTCCCTGCCAGCAGCGACAGCTGTACCTAGAGGTGGCACTTGGTGTGCCCCACTCTGGAATTCTGAGGTGTGACCAGAGGCCTCACATGCATTCATGGTAGCTATATAATAGGCACATTTATGAATCCCTGAATACTCATTTGCCTCTCTAAACACAGCCATGAGGCTATTTGTGGTCTGTTGGGTCAAAACACATTTTTTAAAGGTCCCTAAGCACTGATTTTATCAGTATGCCTCAACAGCGCCAACAAACATGCCTCTAATGCACTGGATAAATACATTAAAACGCATTAAAACATCTCTGACCAGCATTGTAAGGAAGCTGCACACGAGGCTGTGTGCAATAGCCAGGCTCCACACAGCCCCAATCCCTGCTGTTGACTGTGGAAGCAAATGGTGTTTGCATCACGGCCACTTCCACCTTCCCTGGGCTCCAGATGAAACCAAGCCCAGATAGAGCTCCAGCCCTGCTACCAAAGGACAGGGCTGAGTTAAACATCACCACTTCCACCTCACTGTGTCTTTCTTCGTTCAGTAGCTTCTTCCTGCAAGTAGTACCCAGGTTTGGGAACACAGACACGCACTCATGTAGCATCTGAAGGAGGGGACCTGGCACTTCCACGGGCTGCTGGCTGTGTACTCCTCCAGGCAGCTCCCCTCTGCTCTGTGCAACTCTTTCATACAACAACCCAGGAGAAAGAAATACTTGTAAAAACTGGAAAATGAGCTGGCAAAGCCAAAGAAACCTGGCAAATGAGCTGCTCAGTTCTGTGTTTTTTGTACTGACACAGCCTGCTTCTCAATTCTGTTCTTTTGGAGTGTGTGTCACCTACCATCTCTGACCAGGTCTTTAAATGCTACTCCTCTAAAACAAATAAACAATTTTATTATGAAATGAATACTGATACTATGTTTTTCAAGCTGAATTCCACATCAAGGTGTCACAGTTTGCTGGCTTTGAAGACAGGAACACATTCCCACCGCCAGCCAGTTCCACCAACTCTCCAGATTTCTACTGGGTCCTGGGTGTGCTTCTTTTGTCCCTGAAAGCCTGCAACCCCCTGAGTTCAGCTTTTGGTCTGACTATGCCTTCAGTCTCTGGGATGGCACTGAAAACCCTGAAAAAAAGGGTTGATCCAGTTCTGCAACTCCAAAAGCAATGGACGAACATAAAGAACAGCAGATGTTGGTGTTTCATGAGAAGGAGAAAAATGCATGCCATCAAGGAGACACAGATATTACAGAAACAATGGAAGGAAAAATTAGTTTGTCATTTTCTTTCTTTAATTGTAAAACACACTGATTTTTTTTACATGAAGACTGCAATTACATTTCAGGGTCTTTCTGTAGTGTTTAAGAAGAATAGGCTGGAATAGTACTACTGCCTACAGGTAAAAAAAAAATTAAAAATATATATTTTTGCTTTGTTTTAACTTTGCACAATATCAATATTTTAACTCTGCTGAGAATCAAGTAATTCTCTAAGTATGATGACTCCTATATGCAGGCAGCCCCAGCAGGACAGAAGATGCAGTCAGATGGGCATCTCTGGAGATGCTTCATAGCATAAAGGATTTTACCGTGTCTGAGCACAAATACCACTCTCAGATTCAGATTCAGATTCAGATTCAGATTCAGATTCAGATTCAGATTCAGATTCAGAGAGGAGAGGAGAGGAGAGGAGAGGAGAGGAGAGGAGAGGAGAGGAGAGGAGAGGAGAGATGGACAACAGATTTTGCTATGCACTGTAATAACAGAGACATGAAAAGTGAAGTGGAAGAGCCACTAATTGCAGACATAACTGTCCAGTTCAATCAGTCCTGTTCTTTGGGGGGGCTATTGTTCACATAAACTTGTAAGGTGCTTCCACTGACTTCCTGTGAGTTTGGATCAGATCCTTTGTCAGTGGCTAAAACTTTCTGATTTACTCAAGCTTACAGATTAGTAGAGTGAGGGATTCTGCTTGCCATGGAAGAGTAGAGAAGCATAAGCCATAAGCAAACCCTAATTTGCAGCAGGAGGACCTAAGAGCAGCCTGCAACCACCAAAATGAACCACAGTGATTCTATTAAGACAAATATGTCCCCCTTCTCTGGGGAGGAAACCATGCTAGATCTGAAAAAGCCTTCCAGCAACAGCTATTCTGTAGTGTTCTTGCAAAACCTCTGCTTAAAGTAGAGGAGAACCAAAGAGAATACTATAAAGAAGCTGCCTTGAAATGAATGGAAAAATCCCTTGACAATTGGATGATTGGTTAAAATTAGTCCCACTACACAAAAGCAACTGTTCTGGTCAAACCCATGAGAATGAAGCTCTAACACTGAAGAATAAAAACAGAGAGACAGGTTGAGAACACAGTTTTTACATAGCTCCACAGATCAAAATCATCTACTATTGCTTAGAATAACAGCCAAAATTACTAGGAAGGGATTTTAAAGAAATAGGCAGTGGAGAGGCCCACAGGAAGAAAAAGGAAAGACTCAGATTCTCAACAACAGGATGAGGACAAAAAAACAAAAAAGACAAGATGAACTTTTCCAGAACACACCAGGAAAACCCTGTAAGATAGGGTCTTTGCAGCTAAAAGCCCTGACAGGAAATGGAAGTTCGGATGACTAATTGAAATTGATAAAAATTAAGCTAAGATTGATGAGCTCTGTTTCTACTCTTCCAATAACTGACAAAGTGAATGTCTCCGTTTTCCCACCTGTAACATGAGGCCTAATCAGTCCTCTGTCAACAGTGAGGCAGTCCAGTATTAGGTATTGTACAAAGCTGCTCTGAGAGCCTTGCATGCTAAGTGTTCTATAGATTATACTGGACTTATTTCTGGGGCTGCTGCTTCCAGAGATTGATCTATGAACAGCTGGGGCACTCCAGCAAAGTGACCTCCTGCCATTGTTTCAGCTCCATACTCTTAACGTCAATTTTGCAAGCAGTACCTCCTAAATGTAAATTAATGTTTTCCTTTGCTCTTGCTGAAGTTTCTAGAATTGCCTTCTCCATGGGCTGCTCTGTAAGAAAGCACCGACTCCCTACTTTTCCTGCCCTCCATGTATTCTCTCTGCTCCTTCTTTTTCCACAGCCTGATCAGGAATTGGCCTATTGTCTTTCAAGCTTATGTGGATTGTTGTTTTTCCCCCTTACACAGTGGATTCTCATTGTTAATATGTGAGTTATATGATTACCCACAGCTGGAAATTCACTTCTGTAACCATATAGCTATTTCCTGTATTTTTAGAAATGGCTTTTTCCAGCCCCTCTTACATCTAGTCCCAGTAGTACTGGTTTTAAATAGAAACTTATATTTATCTACAATGTACTAAGTCCTGCCATCCCCCAAGGGACCTAAGAATCATACCCCATCTCACATACATGACAGGCCTACAGAGACTGGTTTGTGATGGTGAGAGGGACCTACAGCTTGAGCATTGCTCTTCTATGAATAGGCATCACAAGCATCTTTGCTCTTTTGGGGCACAAAATCAACCTGCAACCTACAGCCTATGCTTAGACATTCCACTCAGTTGCTCTCTAAAGGGGACTGCAAAGCAGTTGCTTGTCAAAAGCATCTCAAGACATGTTGAGAGCTGCACAAGATAGGAAGTTCATTTGCTGTTTTCACAGCTATCAGCAGCTTTTACTTCTGATTTTACTCAGAAGGGCTCTTCCAGGTGTCCTGCCATGAGTCTATAGGGGAGAAAAAAATGGATTTGGGGAAAGTGAGGATACACTGCTGCATTTGGTCTTGAAGACTAGAATAAAACAGTGATAATGAGTGCTAAGACAAAGGCAAGATCTAATGCAACAAAGGCCAAGAGAGTAGATCCCAGGCTGCACTGGATGTTTGTCCTTTATCAGAAATGCTGTGTGATAGAGTTGAACATGCTACCAGCACACGGCTTCCAACCCCTGCAGGCCGCTGCAACACCTCCAAGGTGTGCATATGTCAGCAGCAGGAGAAACCAGTGTATTGTTTGGGGGTACTTTTTGAAAAGCAGTGTGTCTGTGAATAGTGTGCATAAATGCTCTATGGGGTTTGTGAAAGGTTCTCTTGTCCTGCACATGGGCCATTCAAGAGGAGCAGTGCATGACACAGGACACGATGTAACGATCAAACCTGTAGCTTTTGTCCCTCTTTCATTTGCCCAAGATAGTGGAGATGACAGTGACATCTATCAGTGATTCTTATCTCTCCTTCCTCCTACTCCATTAAAGCTGGCTCCATAGGTACCATAATATTATGTGTGTAAAGGCCTGACAAAATTGTCAGCACACACAGAAATATCTAGCAGAAGGCCTGATGGGTTTTGACAAAATTATGTCTGAAATGGAGCCAACTAAGAAATTATCTGAGGGCCAAAAGAATATTGCCTTTTTTAGTGCTGTTAATTTGAGATCACACCATTGACTTGTCTCAATACTATAACTCCAAAAACTTCCAGTAACTGCAAAGGAAAATGAAAGGTGTGAAGCAAACTCAAAATGCCTCCTCACTGGACTGCAGCAGGTGTGCTCCCTTGCTACCTGCCACCTCAAGAAACCAATCAAAACACAGGGTCCAACTTTTCCTGAATTTGGGCAAATCTAATCATTCTGAGGTTACATCTAAAGATTACAATGACCCTTACAGAAAATCCCAAGGGTACCACCAGCCCAGCTGGAAAGTCTCCACAGTGTGCTGCCACCTGAATGCGTTAGCTTGGAATCAGGCACGTCAAAGGCACACTTGTGACTTTGTGAAACACAGTTGTGGTGCTCCTGGAGCAAATATTGGTTCATATTGTGGGAGACATCTGCCTCTCTGCCCCACACCCTGAGCTCCTCTCATGCCGTGGGGACACTGCACAGGACTCCCTTTGTACAGAGACGAGTTGTTATAAAGCTGAGAGATCACATCCTGATCATCTGACTTCTGCTGTGGGATCTTTTCTTTTAGGCCTCTGTTACAAAGACATATAACATGAAAAGGCTCAATTTTCCACAAAGAAATATTTTGCTGTACAAGTGTTCCTGTGAAGACATCATTTCATGACTGCCCTGGTTCAGTTTAGAGAATGCGTGCAGGGAGGAGGGGTTAAAAATACTTAAGAAGAAAGTTTCCCCAGAACTACTCCCTGTTGAGTACACAGGGGGGATAAGCTTTGACAGTTTAGTTTTAAACAAGAGATAACATCAAATAGGCCCATGGGACTGGTTCCAATTATCAACCCAAACAAAAAGAACAGCTGCACCCAAAAAGGCCTGTGCTTACAGTCATATTTCATTTTAACCACATTACAAAGGAAAAGTCTCATGATATACAAGGCTTTTGGGTTTTCTTTTTAATTCCACAACGTATTTAGTAAGCCACCACATCATATGGTATAGAGATGCACAGTCAATTAAGCAGGCATTTCATTAACATTGCTTTTATATTCACATCAGAATGTCTTAGGTTAATCAAACCATTACATTAGAAGGGAATGCTACAAAAAGGAAATAACTGACAACTCTACCTACAAAACCCATGACTTGATGTGGATATTGTTCGTGGTTGCCTGTCAAGGTAAAGTATCTTGGGATTGTATTTCCTTGGAGTTTTCACAATGATAATGAGAACAATTATATTTCTCCATCTGGAATCCATTAAATGTGATTATGATTGCTGACTTTCCTATCCTTATTACTATCTGGATTAGCTAACCCCATTACAAAGACCATGCTCCCAAAGCTCACTTGCAAATATTGTTATATGATTTCCTGTCATCCAACCAGAGTGTCTTTCTCCTTCTCTCTCCCACTCTCTCATCTTTCTGTTCATGTACCATTTTACAAACTATTTTGCCCTTGTCTCAATTATAAGAACCTTAATAGGTTCAAACTCCCCCATGACCTGAATTTGCAGGTGTTTAAGCGGGAGAAGATCAGCTGCCCTATGTGGTAATGACTCTTGCTGGCCTCAATCAAACAAATGGGTCTGGCCTGTAACTTGCAGGTGCTACAGGGGGGAAACTTAAACATCCTGACCATTTATTTAATGCAGAATATGTAAAGATTAAGCAAGGGCTATTAAGAAAAATGTTATTACAGAGAAGGAGGAAGACAGACCTTTTTGTACTATAGCCTTAATAAGTGATCTTCACAATTCAGAAAGCTGAATTATTGGCTTAAGGCTTCCCAAAGTCTCTGGTTTTCATTCTGTGCTCATTTGCACTGTTAGTAAAAGCAGAACAATTCCACTAGATTTTATTGAAGTTGCTCTAAATTTATACCAGTATAATAAGGATCAGAAGGTATCCTTGTTTATCTGAGGGTTTCCTTATTAAATTTCATTAAGGAGTCTGCTAAAAGCAGGAATGTTATTGGGTAAGGGTCAATTCACAGTGTTTCGGCCCTGTACTGGATTTATCTCAATGTTTGTGTGTCTTCAGCCACAAAGGTTAATGAGGCTCTTTGTAAGTTACAGTATCAGTAATAACAATAAGAAACACCAGAACCATGTACTCACCTTTACTCCTTGACACCAGACACGTGTCTTTGGTCAGAGCTGCAAGGGTTTGCTGTAGGGCTCTAAATGAAGTTATTTCAGAAGACAGTTACTCCACCGATGCTAATGGTTCCATACTTTTTCCTCAATTACTTCTTCTGCTGTAAATCAATGCTCATCTACTGAATTGGGCATTAATTTGGAGGTTTGTTGATACATTATAGCTTTGCACAGCCAGCTCAGAACTTCCAAACTGTTTGCTTTGTGCTTTGATTATGCATTCATTTTGGCTTGAAAAAGGATTATATAATAATCAGCAGCATTTCAACAGAAGCCAGTTGTAGCTGTTTCTATCTGTAATGATTGTTTAATGACTATTTAAGATTTGCTGCCTGGGGTTGTCTAATCAGCCAATTTTTATTAGCTTTCAGTGAATGAATAAAGTGATACTTAATCAGTAGTAAAACTTCAGTATTGAGCAAGGTAAAATTTCATGTAGGAAAAGCATGAAGGTAAAAAAAATATTAATTTCACAGGACCATAAATAATTTGGGTTGGAACAGACTTTTAAGTTCATCTCAAGTTTCAGTTCCCCTGCTGTGGGCAGGTACACATCCTATTAGACCTACACCTCCTACTAGACCAAGTTGCTCAAAGTCCTGTCCAACCTGTCCTTGAACACTTCCAGGATGGAACAACCACAAGTTCTCTGGGCAACCTGTGCCAGGGCCTCACCACCCTCACAGGGGAGAATATCTTCCTAATATCTAATCTAAGTCTACCCACTTTCAGTTTAAAGACATTACCCCTTGTGTGCTTCCATTATTAATTATTGTGGTGGGCATTTATAAGGCAGCTACTGTCATGACATCCAGAAAAAATGTACATCAGAACAAGTAACGTTTTCCTGGCTTACATTTTCTTAACTAAACTGTAGAAGCTGGGTTTGACATCAAACTTCTTGAAGTCAACAGAAAAATGCCTTGGTGAGTCCAGTGCCTTTGGGTCAGGCTCATGGTGAAAACAGTTGTTCACACCTTGCTAATCTTGAATCCATTTCAGCTGCTCTCTAACAATCACTTTTAATTCTTTTTCTCACAACTCCGTTGTGGAAATAATGCCTTCATCAAATTTGGGGAAGTAAACTGTGAAAGGAATTTGGGAACCACATGTCTTGGGGAAGCATGCTAGGTGATCTAAAACAAAACATACATGTTTCTCCCATTTTTTCTCTCAGAAGTCAGATATTTTTGATTACTGCAGTCTACTCAGCAGCTGAACACCAGCAACTGTATGTGTTACTTGTCCACTGCTGTGTGGTGTTGGCTTATAACTTTCTGGAAGAGGTTTACACTAACTAGGTAGTGACTACCTCGTGTCTGGGCTAAGGGCATACATGGGCCACTTCCCACAGCTCAGCTGACATAGAGTGGTACATTAAGCCACAGTAACATGACCATGTTTTAAGAACCCTAATTGTCATAACTGTGGCTATCACTAATTTGCTGTGGTTGCACTGAAATCTACAAAGTATCACCAGTATGGAATCCTCATTAAAAAGTAAAATCTTTTTACTTACATCTCCTGCCTAAATTAAATATCCAAGTTGCTCAGTAACACATTTCCAAGTGCCAGCAACTCAGCTGTTATTCGCTGTTTAAAACCAACTTTTGTTTTCATCTTGTTTCTGTCCAGATCTTTCTGTTATTTATTCCTTGTGTTCATCCTTGCCAATGCTAAATTTGCAAGGCACAGAGAGTTGTCCAACACAAGCACTATCCACAGCAGTAAGAGTATTGACACTGATGGGCCAGCAGCATCAGAACTGCAAAGCAGATACCTCGGAACTGCCACTGGATCATTAGCTGTCCTTCATATTGCTTCCTACTGAAGGAAAAAACATCTTGCAGCAACATGGGCAGCTCAGATCCAGCACTTGTGAGAAATTTGCTATGTGAAGGACAGCCCTTCTCTTCTGTGATGTGGGCTTGAATCCACAAAGCATTTGGACTCATGCTTTTCTGGTGTTGAAGTGCCTGGAAGAATTATAGCTTCCATGCTCTTAAAACAGGGTACAACAGGACACGACCACACTTCGCACCTTGCAATCATCATGTGACACACAAAAAAGAGAAAGTTTCCTCATGTCCTTACGCAAATCTACTTGGTAAGGCCTCCTCTTGGAGCTGTCTGCTGATGGACAAGCCCAAACACCAAAAACCTATCATAAGTTGCAAGCAAAGTTTTTATAAGATGAACTATGAACTTTAAAAAGTCTGGAATCTTCAGCAATTGCTTATTGCCTGCAGGATAGATGCAGTTAGTATAGTGCCTTGTGGGCATGCCCTTAGCTGCAATCCTCATTGATGTTCTTTTGCTACTGCTTTCAAAACTGTTAAAATTCTTTCGCTCAAGTGTTCTTAGCACTTATGTTGATAGGGAATACTTCAAAGCATACATCTTTACTTTATCAAATCTGCTGTAATTTTGTAGACAGAATCAAAGAGTTTCATTTTAAGTCTAGTCAAGTTTGCCAACCGTCCTAAGCTCAAGAAATCAATTCCATGTTGCCATGTAATCAACCCAAACGAGAAGCCTGGAACATAGCAGTGCAAACTTCTCCTGGATACAACTACATTTGATTCAGCACATTTAACAATGGAAATAATTTTGTCCCATTATTCTTGTATTCTTTTTCTATTTCTCCCATTCTTCTTAAAGCTTCCTTGATGTATTCAACTCCATGGCTGTATTGATAAGCAGCTGACACATCAGTCCCCAAACACAGCTCTCAATGGTGTCTGTTGAAAGCACAGCATCATGTACTTGCTTCTTTTTCTCACAGAAGTTTCCTCTGGCACAAAAAACTTGCTGGGTGTTCTCATGCCGTTATTACAACAGCAAGGCATTTAATGAGGGTCCATGCACTTGGCAAGCTTTTATGAACAAATAGAAAAAGACAAAACAGGAGTTTTGCAGCTGAAGTCCTGGGCATTATCCTGCACCTACTGCGGCAACAAAAACACTTTTTTTCTCTTAAATACAATTGTAAACCTTATGCCAGTGTTACTGACTCATCCCTCATGTTGTGTTTGGTGCCACACATAACTGTGATTCTAGCTGAAGCTTTAGTTTGGATTATTATGAATTCTATAGTTATGATACAAAAGGGATTTTTTTGGGGTTTATTTTTTTTTTTCCAACTTGTAAAATATTTTTAGAGAGAATCTAAACTGAAGGAAGAGATCTGAACACACTAAAAAATTTCTGCAGGAAAAAATTCATGCAAAACCTGAAAAACTGCAAACCTTTTTAGTGAAGTGCTTATCCTCATCAGGAACCAGATGAAGTGTTCAGAACAGAAGTTACATAGAAGGGTTATCAACAATCTTCATCCCTATCCCAGCTGCATGAACAGACCTGTAAAAACCATTCCTACTGGTATGCAGGACCTGGCCTACTTCAGACTTCAGGAATCACAAGATCAGTTTGGTTCTGCTGTTTCCGAAAGGCTTTTCTCAAGTGAAGCCTCAGACAAGTTTTGTCTCAAGTGAGAGTCACAGCCTTCAGAACCATTATTAAGTTCCTTACAATACATGTCGTGCCATATACAACAGACTGCTGATTATTCCCCTCTGGGGAAACATGGCTCTCAGAAACTATCCAAAATCAGTCTAAATTCAAAGATGCAAAATATGTGGTAGAACAGTTATACAACTTCCACTAAAAAGCCCAAGAGATGCAAAATTAACCCTCTTTCAGCAATAGTGATTCACTCTGCAGAGTATCCCCAGTTTCCAGAAGGAGTATATTCTCTTTCCTTGTGAATTTAACCTCAGAAAATCTTCCCCGATATTTGGATTCAGTTTTTACTTTTAGTGGTATTTTGATTAGTCCATGAAACACTAACAAAATGTGTCCTGTGCTAATGCTATATTCATTTGAAAAACACAGCTCTTAAAATTTTCAGCATTGAAATGAAAGGCTGACCCTGATGCAGAAAATGGTCATAGTCTTGTTGATTTTAATGAGGTTTCCATCTGAAAGAAGACACGCTCCGTGAAGATTTTAATTCCTGCTTTGTTTTCTACATCTTCTGACAAGGAACTGACCTTGAATGTGTCCTGGAGCCTAAAAGAAATGACAAACCAAAGGCAAGGCATCTACAGACACTTACACTGGCTCCAATACACTGCTTTTTGAGTGAATGAAGTTTCCATGTTCTCACAGCTTATAGCTGTGGTAAAGTCTCTGCAGAAGGCCAAACAAAAAAAAAACCAGGTGAAGTACGTACAGAAATACAAAAACGTGTATCAGAAACAAACAAAATCAAGGATTACAGCATAGCTTACATATCACTTTCTTTGTCTTGTGCTTCCAGCTGCCTGGCTCAAGGCCTTCACTACATATGAAATCTGTTGACCTGGAGTTCAAGCTTCACAAGGCCGGGTTTCAGAGCAGAAACTCTGTGTGTGTTTGTTTATTTACATATATAAAGTGTATTTGTTCTATTTAAATACAATGATGCCCCATCTTTTGCCTGAGTATCAAAGGATGGCCACTGAAGTAAATGATTCACTTTGACATCACAGCCGCAGGACAGCTGATGAGTGTAGGTGTATGTCCTGGAATGCAACACACCAGTGTACAAAGGACAGATAAAAAGTGTCTGTGGATATCATAGAATCATTTAGGTCAGAAAATATTATTAACGTCATCAGGTCCAACTACTTACATAATATCAATCCAGAAAGCATCTTGTGCGCTTGTGTGGAGAGCTTTCCACCTGACAGGACACTCTCATGCCCACGTGTGCACAGAGGTGTAAGCAGGCACTGACAACCAGAGGAGTGTATAAAGTGTGTGTGGACGTGCCAATTAGGCTGACAACTCCCATGCTGACAAGTCATGGCTCTGAATCCTGCAATTCCAAACAGGTAGCAGTGAGAAGCAGAGTGGCTGGATCCGGTGCCGTGTGGGAGACAGGCAAAGAGGGAGCACTGCTCTGATTGACACGTAAGCACTGTGCTACCCTGGGAGTCTTTGTAGTGTAACTTATGGTCTCTTTTTATTTTCCTTGGCGCTCCCCACAATTCATTTAGTTGCAGCACCACTTAAAGAGACTGTGGCATCTGGTGGGGAGGGGAGGAGGAGATCCACTTAAAATATCAGCAATTTAAAAAAAAAAAAATTCTCTCAATATTTTAGTTGTTTAAATGTTTCACAAATGCTTTTGTGTTTCATACAAGAGAGAAGGTGAGGGGATTTTCACCTCTGTCCATGTGTGATGAAAGTGAGCAAACAGTGACACTGCTGTTAAATGGGCCATTTCCAGAGTTTAGAAGGATTCTCACTTGATATTCCCAACAAGAGATGTTCCTTGTTATTAACCTTTACATTAAGTAATTGTGCAATTCCTGAGTGCTTTCCTCCAGACAGATATTCCCCTATGACTGGCTTTTTCCCTTTCTTCCCTTTTGAAATGGGAGTGCAATAAACATGTAGACTGACCCTGGTGCCAAAGCAGGCAAAATGTCCCCACATCCCACAGCTGACACAAACCTCCCTTCTCCTGGGGCATGAAGAGGGAGGGTTGCCCTTCCAAAGGGTTAAGGCGTTTTCGAATACAGATTTGTATCTTGGGCACAGAAAACAGCACGTGGGGATGAACAAGAAAAAAAAAGATCCTGTTTAGTTTCAGTGTGTGACATTTGCCTGGGGGAAGAAAGTGCAGAGCTCATTGGAAATCCTATTGTTGAAACTCTGACCAGTCAGTTATAAAGTGCCATGATTTAATATGCCAGAGTTGTTTCCATTTTCAGGGTCAATCACTCTGTGTGTGTGTGTGTGTGTGTGCGTGCGTGGTGAGTCTCTGCATTTAAAGAAATACTTTCAGGTTTTATATTACTTAATTTCCTTTACAAGAATCCTTTTTGTTTCCAGCAGAACAGATCTCCAGCAAGATTG
Source organism: Corvus cornix cornix (assembly GCF_000738735.6). Classification (NCBI taxonomy): domain Eukaryota; kingdom Metazoa; phylum Chordata; class Aves; order Passeriformes; family Corvidae; genus Corvus; species Corvus cornix. The sequence continues at coordinate 8,580,096 of NC_046336.1, forward strand.
CCTCCTTCACAGCACGTGGAGGCACATTTTCCAACATCAAATCCTCTGATCAAAGCAACAAAAGTTAGAGATTGAAGCAATAATTATGACCTTGATCAGGGTTTATTCTGTTACATGATTAATCATACAAAGCGTTTAAAAATATCAGGTGCCTGCCTGCTGAAATATCAACTGAAAACACCACTTACAAAATAGCTAGAAGAAAGGTCAACAAATCTGAGCTTGTTACAGCAACCTGCAAGTCCTACACATTTCACTGTTTAGACATCAGTTTGCAATACCTGTTTTCTTTTATGACTCTGGGCTTTGTTACCAACTTACCATTAATAGGGTTCAGCCAATGCAGATCTTTTGACTCTTTTTCTCTCTCTGTCCTCACCTGTCAGCCTTCTCTTCATCAACTATATTTATTACAATCAAGCCCTGTCAACTGTCACAGCTTACATACAGTCTGCCAGTAAATATGTCTTTCCAGTCATTAGACATTCCTTCCAGTCACCTTGGGATTTCTACCTTGTCTATCTCACTCCAAAAAACTTTTGTTCAGAAGTATTAGACTCCCACAGAGCAGTGTCAGCTTGGGGCCATTACTGTAGGAAGTGACAGAAAACACCAAACTGTCACTCATTAGGATCTAGTTTTTCCAGAGTTGATGTAAGTCAGATTTAGCCCCAAAACGAATCATGATTTATTTAATATATTTGCTTCTACAAGTGTCAGCTCATCAACTTAAAATGTTTCTCCTTTAACTCTATTGAGGCCCGTACAGAAAGTTTTCTTTGAAACCTAGTTTTTGCTCTAAGGCTTGATAATTAAAACAGAATCGAGAACAGTCAAGTTTCTGCTCTACAGGTGCACTTTATTGGCCCTCGGTTTTATAATTATATGTACAAAGCATTCACGTTAGAATTAAGGCTGGACACGTGAGAAAATGCCACCTGGTGGGTAAGTGCTTTTTATGCTGGCTCCCAAATCTGAGGTGAGATTATACACTATAGATAAATTTAAAGAGAGAAAAACAATTAGCTAAGGAAGCAAGAATGGAAAAAGAAAATAATTTCTATTATTTCCTGGTTATGCTATGAGCTGTCTTTTCAAAGGATCTGTAGACTCATCCAGGGTGAAACAGCACCAGTGAGGTATATTCATAGGTGCTTCTGCAATTGCACCCACAGTAAAAGCCTCTGATAAACTCCCAACAGTCTCCTGCCTCCCACAAAGTTTCTGTGTCAAGCTGGTTGGTACAGATGCACACAGCTATTTCATCGCATGTGGAGTCAGGGAGTCAGTGGATAACAGAGAAATGTAAAAGTAATAGGTGGCATTGCCAGTGGAAAAAGTGAGAGGAAAGAAAGGAGGGATAAAGGTCCAGGATCGTTAACTCAGAAGATTTGAATTGCTTGTGCCTCATCACTATAGCAAAGAGTCAGGTCTGTCACTGGCAGAAAACAACACAGCTCCAGTGACTTCACAGAGCACAGACTCACAGAGATAAGCAACACAGAGAAGATGTCAGCAGCCAGATTTTGCTTCAAATAAGGATATCATCATTAGTGATTCACTTATGTAGCAGCTATTAGAGACTGATGGGGATTATGCAGTATTAGAAATAGTGTGTTTGTACCAATGATTGGTTTCACTACCGAAAGGCAAGCATCTCTGAGGCGGAAAGGGTGTCTATAAAATCACAGGTTATTGTACAGGAATATACACACAAGTGGTGCAGAATAAATAAACTGTCCCATAAATCATAAGTCACTTGGAATTTTTAGTGGACACAATTACTAACTTCTCATGCTTTCTTTTCTGTGGAAGTAATGATTACTCCCACAAATTGCCATCTGAGATTAAATATGGAGCACAGATTATGACAGTCATCAAGGGGGTGAGCAGGGCTTAAGAATCATCTACAGCATTCCCAATGAGTGTGACTGAACAGGCTTGACCCTGATAGCCGTGTGGGTGGGAATAGGTTTCACCATCAGGGATACTGCAAATTGTAGATCATTTGAGGTTTCTGTCCTAAAACATGGGGTCCATCCCCAGTGTTACTCCTGACCAGTCATATGTGGCTTCAGCAGTCTCAGGATGCCACCACAGGGGCAGCAATGAACACTAGGACATTTAGAGCTACTTGCTTGGTATTACATTCTGGCCAAAAAATATTTGCAAACCACATTTGCGTGTTGTGTGTTCTATCAAAAAGGTGATCCTTCAGTGTTACTCTGTTAGCAGAAAAGACCAGCTATAAATGTTTCTGCCTATCTCAAACAAATACAGCAGCGTGAACAAAGTTCTGTGGAGGCACATTTATGTGATTGGGAAGTGGAGATTAGAGGATTTAAGGGACCTTTCTGCAAGGAAACACATGCTTGCTGCTGGAGTTGCCCTCAGACTTCCTCCCCACATTTTGCCTCTCAGGTGATCTAGGGAACCAGCCCACAAAACGCTACCTCATCACAGCTCTGACTCCAACAAAGTCCAACATGTTTTGGACCAGCCCCAGGATTTTAAGTTTACACATGAGATGGCAAATCAATTGTCACAAAGCGATTTGAGAAGGGAAGAAGTGACCAGTTATACCAGCCACACTGGGAAACAAATAAAGGACCCAGCAGAGTCTGGAAAAGAAGAGGAGATGGCTGGGACATGGCAAATGTATCCTCAGTGTGTTCCTCTGTGAAACCCAAAGCAAGATCTGTAGCAGGAACAGCCTAAAGAGATGGGTGTCCATAACACAGCATGATTTCCACCTGCCCTGCAGGAGCTGTAAGAGCTACCTTTTCATGTGAAGGCAATAATTCCTGTCTCCCTTGCTTCCCATAAGGAATCTGTCCAGCATGCTGTCAAAGGACAACATGACTCAAGCAAAATCAGCTGCAGACCTTGCTGAAACTCCAGTTCTGCACAGTCATTCCCATCATACCTTTGATTTTTAAGTACTTTTTCCCTCAAATATATCCTTTCATTACAGAAAAAATCCTGAAACAATCTAAAGCCCTTCATCACCGGCCCTAAAGAGGATGTTCTAAAAATGAGACACTAGATTCTGTTTGACAAATCATCTAAAATACTTACACCCACCTGACTGTTGCACTCGGCCTCCTTGGTATGAAAAAAGACTAAAGAAATGCTTGTGTGTTGGCTGCAGCAACACAATTACAGAAACTGCTACCAACAAAGAAAATAATAACTGCTGGAGGTAGAGACAAGGGAAGCAGTGGGGGGAAGGAGGAATGAAGGGAACCTCAAGGTTAAATGAGCAGTGGGTCGGGGCACACACAAACAAACGTAAACAACAGAAATCTTTCAGCACAATTTTGAAAGTAAAGGCAGACTGAATTGTATTATGCAGGTGTACAGAAAGCACTTTGCTGCATTATGCCATCTCAAGTTCTTGTTCCTATTTCCTTTTGTAAAGAGGTCTTTGATTGAAGACAAGATTGTCTTCCAAAGAAAGGATAAAATGTAATGTGAATAGCTCAAGTGGTAGACTGCAGTATCTTGGATGCTGCAAGAAAAAGCAATGCTAATGGATTTGTACAGTAAATAATATGGGGCAAGAGGAAGAAACAATCAGGCCTCACACAAATACAGAGAAGCTTGCTTGAATCTTCATAATTTGCAGTGATTAACATTCAACTCATCGTACTTCAGGTTCGAGTAGAAGCACTTCCAAATTTCCCCCATGACAGTCAGAAAGCCACAACTGTAATGTACCTTAAGCCCTGATTTTTTATTACCATTTTTTTTTCTGATTTGCTAGTTTCCCACAACTGCTTGTTGCAACACAGCTGTCTTCATTCCCGAGGAATGGTGCATTCCTAAGGGATCATAGCAGGAGCCCTGCAAGCTGGGACAGAGAAGGCTGGCTCCCTGACTCGTACCCATGGTCACAAAGTGTTTCCTCTGGTCCACAAATGAATGGACCAAATTTCCTAGGGATTTTCTGTAGCCATGTGAAGTGAATTTTACTCTTCGAGATACCTGTCTCACCTGAAGTTTTGCCCGGTCAGTGGGAGATAAGGACCTGCTAAGCAGGCAGAGGTAAGGCTCTAAATGAACTCCAGGAAAGGAGAGTAAAAATCACTAGCTGCAAACATCCTGCTGAGTTAAACTTGTGTCACAAAAAGTTGCAAAGAGAGACAGGAAACTGAATGCACTGTGACTTTCCAGGCTGGGTTGCTGTGCTGTGTCTGGAGTTGAGTGCACACTTCCTGCTGTGTTAGAATCACAGAACACACAACAGCAGGTCTGCTGCACGACTGGCAGGTTGCTGACACCAAAGCTCGGCAGGTTGGAGGTGTCAGAGGACACGGAGTCAGCACAGCCTTGTCTTCACCTAGCCCAGAAAAATGAGTCTTTGAGCATCACTCCCAGTACAGCTTTGTGAAGGGCTGTGCTCTCCCCAGATGGGGTGTAGTGGGAAGGATACACAGGTGAGCTGTGGTTTATGCAGCTCACACAGACCTGACTCCAAATTTCCAGTCCCCCTACTTACCTTCACCCTGCCAATCCCTCTGCTCTGCTCCTATCCACTCATTGCACATACAACACCTTGCCTTGCTCCTTCTGATCTTTCTCTACCAACCTTTCTCAAGTGCTTTCTCCAGTTAGAGCCATAGCCACCCTCCCTGGCTCCCACTCCTTCTTCCCCTGCAATTATCTCCTTATCCCAGCTCCCATCTCTCGCCCACAGCACTGCTCACTCTCTAATCCACTCTTCTCACACCAGCTAAGCCTTCCCACTTCTGCTCCTTTCCAACCCTTCTTGTTTAGTTCTGGGCCCAAATGCTGTTCCCTCAGAGGCTTGTCCTTGTCATTGTGGTGTTCATCAGCATGGCTGCTTTCCTGTTCCTCTACTGTGTCCCAGGCACCAGCAGAGGAGATGTCAAAAGAAGACAACACGGTTTGGGAAGTATTTTTGCCTAAAGCTATTAAAGTACTTTACTTTGATCACTGTGAATTTTGTCCCACAGGTTTCACAGTCCTGGGTGTTACTGGGTTCTTTTCTCTAGCTTGTGTTGGGGATTGATTTCTGCCTGCACTCTATAAAGGCTCTCTCAGAAAAAAAACACTTATCTGGATGAAGAAAGAAGTCTCATTTTATTAGTGTCCATCATGACTCACTCTCAGGGAAAGGTGGAGAAAGTGAGTTGCTTTGACCCAAATTCACCACCAGTCAGGGCAGCACAGCAACCAGGCTCAGGTGTCGGGCTCAGCTTTCCATCCACTAGCACACAGCAGAAAGTCTTTTTGAACCGTTGAGAATACCAGGTTTCAAAAACAAAACAAAACTAAATGAAAAGAAGTACATCCAGCTGCCTTTGGCCCTTTAGGTGACATCAGTTGTGGTCTCAGTTTGAGATCTGACATGTTCTGGCACAGGAATGACAGCACTCACTGGCAGGGGCATGTGCTCTGTGATCTAACAGACCTTTCCTGCCTTTAACTCCTCTGATCCTGTGATTTGGCTGGCCTGTGGGTATGCTGTGCACTTACCTGAAGATGCACAAGGAGCTGTGGGATGCCATCACACTGTCAAGACCCTTCAAGAAATACCAGCAGCAGAAGACTTTCGGGAAATGTCACCACATCATCATCCACTTCGGCTGCTGACTTTGTGGTGCTGTTTCCTGGAGCCATCTCATCCTGTTCAGGAAAAACAGAAAGGGTAAAAGAGGTGAAATATGAACAGTAAAAGCACTATTATCTGGTTTTCTAGCTATCAAGAGCCTAGAGTGAACACCAGGACTCCAAGTGCCTCTTCAATCACCCAGCTGACTCAGAAAGCTCGGGAGGTGGTAGTGGTAGGAGACTTTGTAGACCACTAAATCAAACCAGAAAGCAGGACATGCTCCTCCTTAAGATCTCTCTGGAACACAGCAAGGGGAAAAATTGCACTGTTAGGGGGTCCTCAGTTTGGGAGACATATGCTAGAGGTCTCATGCAGCTGGTAAATAAAGCTTTACTTGGATTTCTCAACAGAATATGACACAGAGAGAAAAAGAATTATAAAGGGTAATTCCTTTTATGAAAAATGTACAGATTCAGTGCATCATTCCTGACTGCCAGGAGTTAATTAGTTACAACCGTGAAAGACGGTGGCCACTAGACACCTAGAGTTGCACCAATGATACAAACAGGAGAGTCCAAGCAAGGAACATATGCAGTTGGCTCAAAAGAGCCAATTAATCAAAATAAATTGAAAGGAATAAGAAAAAAGACTGAAAAATGCAAATGAAGATTAGAGGTACTTTATAATGAATTTCTTAAGCAAGATAATTATGGATTTGCTGTTAAGTTTAATTCACATACTGTTTCAGTTGAAATATTGGTATTTGCAATACTGATAAGGCACAGGATGAATGGGTGAAGAGCTGGCTACTTGGCAGATCTCCAAAATACACTTGTCAACACAGAGTCATGACTGAATGGGTTTTCTCCTTAACAAATTTTTGCAATGACTAGTACTGCTCTGCCTGCAACCAGCTGATGTTTTCTTGAGTGGATTCAGTAAACATCAAGAGCCTCATGCATATGAATCAGGCTCAGTAAAAATTATGTCCACATTAGAACATCTCTGCAAATTGTTTTTGAAAATTTTCCTCTCTTTGAAAACATTTCTGACCTGCTCTCTCAAAGTCTTTGCTGATTACAGGTATGGGAGAACAGAGAGCCTGACAGGGGGACCAAAGACGATGCTGGTGATGTGGGGGTGGCACTTGCAACACACAAGTCTCTTGGCAAGGTGGGAAGAATTCTAAGAGAACATGTTCTGATACACCCTGAAGCAAAATTACATAAATGGGAAAGCCTGCCCTTCAGAAGTGTCCATCTCTCTCTGATGACTACAGAGGCATCCCGGCAGATGAGCTGAAATTTAGCTTATTTTTAGATACAAGGACTTCTAGTCTGGCTAAACTTAGGTCGGATGATTCTCACCCTCTTGGCAAAGAAAGGAATAAGCAGGGTATAGAATACACCACAGGCAAGCATATGCTAGACTGTGGGATCCAGTTGTCATATTAAAAAAGGGCATTATGAAATTGGAGGAGGCTCAGAAAAGAGCCACAGAAATGATTTACTGACTGTAGATAATGTTTGACAGTGCGAAACCTAAAGATCTCACGCTGTTTAATTTATCAAAAAGAAGATTAAAAGGTTACTTCATTGCAAGCATTATCTCATAGGAATGCCACGTACTGAAATGCTCTTTAATCTAGCAAGAATGGCACAAATATTTAACATTGAGGGTGATTAGCCACTAGAATGAGCCACCAAGGGAAGAGGTGGAGTCTCTCTCTCCTGATGTCTTCAAATCAGGTCTGAACACTTTTCTGGCAGATGTGCTTTAATCAAACAAAAGCTATGCTCTAGTCAGATGCAAGTTACTGGGTTGAAGGCAGGGAAAAATGGGTGAAAAAAGGATGCACTCCTGGCCTCAAAAATCTACAAATCTGTGAATGCCAAATGTAATTTGAATATACTTGCAGGAATCAAAGTGTTCAAACTGTGCTCCACTTTAAGGGAGAGGAATCCCAGGAGAGTAGGTGGAGACGTGCTCCCAGTGTTCATGAACAACTACCTCTAAGATCTCAGTATCTCATCCAAAACCCGGCACTGTTTCCTTTCAGGGCCCAGCTATGGCCACTGCTTCAGAAGGGACTAAACCGGTCCGGTTTTCAAGGCAGGTGGGCAGGCACACACGGCTCTGAGGTCAGAGGGATTTGTCAGCACTTAGCACCTATGGATGTGAATTTAGACAACTAATGAAAGGGGAACATTTGGGGAGTGATTTCAATAGCATCTGAAAGACGTGTAGGAAAACCGCTCCTCACTTCCAGCCGTGGCTGTGCTCCTAGATGGGAGCAGAGCTTTCAAAATTCCTGTTTTCTGGCATCACCTTTCTTTGTCTCTGTTCTTTCAGTTGCAAAATAATCACATTTCCTGGACTGGGCAGCTGAAAGGATTAACATTAGAGTGCTAGTTTTCAACCCGGGGGTCTGCAGACCTCGGGGGAGCTCTGTGGTCTACTTCTAAGGTGTCTGTGAGAGGTGGCTAAGAAAAACAAGTCCATTTATGCTGTACAGCACTTTAAGAATGTGCATTTCAAAAGCGACATACTCCTCTGGAAAACACTTCATGGTTCACAAGTCAAAAAAGGTGCAACACACAGAAAGAGAAAGTGAGAAACAGCCTGTAAGTGGCCGGTGATTTACGGTCGCTTTCCGTGTGTGGCAGCTGGGGGCTGTTCAGCATCATTTGCAAGGAAGGCAAGGAGCCCCCGGCTGCAGTCCCGCCCGCCCTGCCCGGGGAGCCGGTCCGCGGGGGGAACATCGCCTCCTCTCCGGCCGCGACCAGAAGCAAGTGCAAACAATGGCAATAAGCAAAAAAGGCCGTAGGAAGCAATTGAATCTAAAGCACTCCTTCCTCCCCGGCTCCCTGGCTGGCGCCTCGCACCAAACCAGCTGATAGGTGTTCCATTGCCTCCGCTCTGGGGTGAGCAGGGGGCCCGAAGGATGCCGATCCCTCTGCCAGCATCCTCCAGCGACAGGTTCTTCGGGATCTCTTCTGATCTTTGTCTCAAGCCTCAGTCACTTTCACCTATTCCCGTGAGTCTGAAGCATTTCTTTCCCCCTCTTCTTCTTTTTTTAAAGAAAAAACCTTTGCTTGTCAAGCAAGTTTTTGTCTCCCTGAACTCTCAGACTCCCAGCCTTGACACAGACACAGAAATATTATTCAAAAGGTGAAAGTTTACAGCATCGAACAACAGTGCCAGCTGCTCTCCAGGTAACAAGTTCCACTTCTGATGGGAGAGGGATGAGAAAGCGGCAGCCTGGATGCCTGATGCAGTGGGACTATTTCGGTGCCTGAGAGCTGCAGTCTAGAGGTGTCTGCGTCTCCGGGTGGCCTGCGAAACACGTCCGAGTCGTGAGAGGGACTGGGAGACTGCACCTGAGCACGGAGCATCTGCCTGGCCTTGGGGAAGAGCATCCACCTTCCTCGTGCCTCCGCTGTCTGAATTGTAACCGGGAACGCGAACCCTCCGCGGCTGGTTCAGGTTATAATCAAATAGAAAGGACATGAGAGAATAGGGTGCAATAAGAGAAAAGCATTCAAACTGCATTATTTGGGGCTTGGCTGCTCCCTCTAACAATAACTTTTGTCATGGGCATCAGAGTGTGGCTGATTTACAGCTGGAGGAAGACTTTTCTACTATGCATGCTTTTTAAAGCATTTTGGACTATTTCTTTTACTATGCTGATTTTTTTTTTTTTAAATCTCTGCCAAAAAGCCTCTAAAATCAGACTAACAATACGCATTTACAAGAGACATTTATCTCACTTTTTAATCTTGGAATCCTAGTTCTTCTTTAATCTTAATACTCCAGCTTTGTATTTGCATACGGAGTTTAAGCAAACAGTCAAGATACCAAAAGCACAGAAGATCTGAGATGGTAAATAAGAAACATATATCATAATACCCAGGTATGACTGGACATTTTGAAATACCATTCTGCTGAAGGAGGTTTCACAGCACTGTTTCATTGACATCTGACTCCAAAAATCTTTCATCATTTTGACATTATCAGCTACATAATAAAAGAGATTTTTTGGTGTTTGTTTTGTTTAGATACATAATTTATGATTTTATCAATAAAGGGTTATTTTTTTTCTAACAAGCCATAGCCTCAGAAAGCTTTGTGCTGGCTTTTTAAAAGCATCAATGGCACTGAGATGTATCTATCTAGTACAATCACGGACCTGCCTTTCATATGCGTTGTATATGTAGGTGATTATAAATATACATACACAAATTCACTGTATTGATGTTTTTAAAAAATATGAATTAAACCTTTCTTGGGATAAAAATGTATCGACACGACGTAAATTATATATCTGAACCAAATGGAAGATGTTGCTTTCTTAAAGGACCTCACAGTAGTAGGAAGGCAAAAAAAAGTTGGGTGCCAGAAATGAGTGAATTTGTGGATATATGGGTGTGCAAAGACTGGCAACGTGTCCTGTGCTTGTCAGGGCTGTGATGAGCAGAGGAGAGGCTTTGGCTGCCCACACCCCTCAAGCAGCCCCATCCCACAGAGGCTCTGCCACCCTGCACTGGGGACATGGGACATGGCAGTGCTGTCCCCCCTCATCCTCCTCCTCCACCTGCCAAGGGCAGGAAGAGTTAAACCTCGGCAATTTCCCCCCCCCCCACACACACTACTTCCTATCACTCCTTGAATTGCTGGGGCTTTGTACATCTGGTTCAATTCATTCCCAACAATTCAGGTTCTCGTTTTTCCCCTCCCTTGGGGACACCTTTCCTGAGTCTTGCTGCGGAGCCTGACCCCGGTGCCAGCAGGATAGAGCCCCAGGAAGTCCCAACAGCCTCATCCCGACTGCTAATACCCAGCTGGGTTTTAAATGCATTGCATCAGAGAGCAGTAGGTCACCACATTAATCAGGAACTCTGAAATCCTCTGAGACACCTTGTTGGGAATGGTTACCGGGTTCTGGCTAGTCTTAAACATAATTTAAAAGACTTTGGGGTTATTTTAAGGCTTTTCCTTTCCTTCAGCCCTGTGTCTATGTAAATGTTCTCCTTCACTTCTCACTGCTGACTGCTTCTAACAGACATATTATTTTGCTTCTCTGGCCTACTTTGTTGCAGACAAAGTTTTGACTATCTGAGTTCTTTTTTATTCCATTTTACATTTTTAATGCTATGTTGTAAAACGTCCTTCCTCTTGAGCAGTAATAAAAACCTTTTTTTCCCCCCTCCCCTCTTCAGATTTCTTTTATAACACATTCAGCATTTTCTGGGACATAATTAAAACATCAAACAGTTTTCCTGCTGGTTATGCTAAAATCTGAATGCTTGAGTCTGCTGGCATTATTGAAAATTAAAATGTACTATTCTTGAGTGTATTTAGGATGCCCTTAAATAACTATCAAAAATGGTTTTGTTCTGTTTTATATACAGACTGGCACCATAATGCTAAAATACCTGCATTAAATAATGTTTCTAATTGGTAGCATGAGGATACTTTTAAAAAAGTATAAAATTAGTATTTTGGTTCACTATTTTTCCTGGGCTAATGTGTCTAATTTTCCCATACAACTTTATCCCCAAGGAAAAATATAGACGGAAAGACCATTACCAATACATGAAGTTCAGTGGTTCTCTCTCTTTAGATGTAATTGCTATCAAGAAGGCTGGCAGCAGGGTAATTTTAGTTCAAATGAGTACATAGCCTGAAAAAGGATAAATCAACCTTTGTAAGTCTGAAATTGGATCCCAGTGTGGGATTGTTCTAGCTAAGTGTATATCAGGTTCATAAAATACATTTGCCAGAATGAAAAGCCCCTAAAATCCAAGGGCAGCAGTGAACATGGGGCTGGAGGGGGAAGGTTTCAGGCCCTGCTGGAAGACCTCCTTCCTCCTGCCTTTGCTGGTAATGGCCTCAAATTACCTTCCAAAACAGGCAATGAGGGCTCAGTCCTGCTCCCATTCAAGGCAGTGGAAAGGCTCCCACAGTACCCAAAATCCCTTCCTCAGGATGATTAATACCTTTGGTCCACATTCACAAAGGAGCTGAGAACAGAAGAGCTGATTTCATTGGGAAAGAAAGGGACAAGTTGGCCAGGATTAGTCACCTGAATACCTCTGCAGCGCTGGGCCCGGGGTCCCAGCAGCACTCATGGGTTAGACAGCTGGGATAGCAAAGCCTACACGTCACTTCAATGCAAATACCCTTGCAGTGGAATCAACTCTCAATAAAGTTTTTGTTTATTGCAGAGATTTTTCTCTGGCTGCCTTGGATATGGTGAGCAATTTAAAAAAGGGGGATGACTGGTGCATGACACAGAATTTAGGTCACATCTCTCTTTTGCACTGTGTGATGCTTCTTGCACATTTTTTGACCCCCAGCACAGACATGCATTGGGCCAAATGCTGACAGATATGGTCCCTACGTGTGTATGGGTTCACATGAACAGCTGTGAACCTGAGTCCCCTGCTCCTGCCACAGTCCTGGGACTGCAGTATTTCCCACCTTGGGGCAAGGAAAATCCTCTGCCCTAGGAAAAATCTGGGATGAAAGATTTTACTGGAAGTGCAGGATAGCTGTTTCTGCATCCCAGGTCTTTCCTACAGTGTGAGACATAAGATCATGCTCATGCTAAAATTTGACCTGCCCATTTTTTTGCTAAGGGCTCTGTTTTGGTCAGTAAAGTGACTCCAGCTTTATAACTGTAAATTTGCAACAAGACAGGGTTCTGGTTTTTTTCCACACTAAAGACCATTTTATTAAAAGCATACATGTCCCAGCCAGCATCACTTACTCACCATGACTTGAAGAGCCAGGATGCCTGGGAGGCATCTGCTGTGTGCATTGCCTTGCTGCTTCAGAGAAGATCCCTTGCCCTATGGTCCACACCTCTTCATCAAAGAATGTGTTGAATGGGAAATGTCATAGAGGATCAAATTTTAAAAAATCTTTGCTGTTTAGTTGCTTCTAGAAAGAATCTGAATTTTACAGAAACAGATTGAACTGTAGATAAATGTTCCAAACAGTTTATGATGCAATTTCTCAGAAAACCCCTGAAAGCCATTCTACAGACTGCATTCTCTCCTTGAGTTATTTGAATCTAAAAATCTGGATCCTGCATGTCAGAGCCCGTGGGCTATAAGCAATTCACGTGTATTGAGGTTCAATATTTCAATTCATTATAATAGGCAAATTTTAACCAATTCCCAAGAAGTCAATTGATAAAAGCGTTCTTAGAAAAGTAGGCAGGTGACTGAAAATCTAAGGATATATGCAGCTTCTTCCCTGAAAAGTAGCCTTACAATTATAGTCACTTATCCTGATTATGAGGAGGATTGGTCTTGGACTTTCCCACTCCTGCTCTCAACCACCCAGAAAGCATGGATAAAATATTTTCTTGAAGGTTAAAGAGACTCTCCATAACCTCATATGTACAGTGTGTCTGCTCCTCGACCTCAGCTCTCAACGTTGTCCAAAGAATTACTAAAGAGACAGAAATAAACACCCCCCAAATGGAGAAGGTTGCAGAACACATTTCTTAAGCCAAAGATTTCTGTCTCACTACAGTGTGCTGAAGTAAAAACATATCCAGGAGTTGTCCCTGGAGTCTCAAATCATTCTCTCATCACACTGGGTTCAAAGACAATGCGAGTTGTGTAGTGTAGCTGAAAGTATCTGCATAAAGCAATTCCTCTATGATGTTGTTTTGTTTCTGACTTGCTTTTACCTGGGCTATCTGAAGACATTGTTTGAGGCTAAGGAAAAAAAATGAATAATGTTTGGGCCTAGAGATCAAAAAATCAGGCTTATTTCCATAGTCGTTAGTAGCCAGTATCCCATGTGAATCTCTTCTTTTCTAAAGCTGCACTGAAATGCTGGGTGTATTAGGAAGGATTTCTTTTTATTCTTATTTTATTTTTCTAAGAGTTTGTTCTTCTTGGTTTTTTGAAGATGCTGAAAGCTTTTTGATGTCACAAAACCAATCATAAGAGGGAAAACACAAATTTAAGTGTGAGATAAAAGTGGCTTTGCATGCATGCATAACAAGGAATCCATCGAACAAAACAAATTACTTACCACCTCCACAATAGCTCTCTGCCTCCAAGGGATGGGCTGGTTCACAATGAGGAGGTGACGGCGATAAAGTCACTGTGATACCGTGATCAGAAAAGCTGCAGTAAGAAAAAAAAAAGTATATAGGGGAAAGCAAACTACAAAGAAGGGAGGGTGGAAAAAAATGGATCACCATTCCTCTGGGACTGTGAGTGACTTTCAGTATTTCCCAAAAAGTTTCACTTCAAACGTTGCAAGGCCGAAAAGGTTGCTTGCTGCTTGTCACTTCAGGGAGATGATGGAGGAAGGCAGAGGAAGGAGGATGGCTGAAATTTTCATTCAAATAACTTTGTTCCCGTTTGGATATGCCTTGTCTGGAATCCCCGTTGGTGGCAATGAGGTGTGAATTTCCCTGATTTGCAGGGCAAGAGTGGTCTCCTGGATCTGAGTTTAAGAGGTTTGTTTGGGTTTGATTTTGTCTCCATTTACAACTCTTTCTTTTACCATGTTAAAGCCATGAATGACGAGCATTAAGGGTTGGGGAAAGGCCAAGAGGGAGAGGGAGATGTAGTTATAAATTTCCTTTACTATTTTATGTTTCAGCGTTTGGGAACCATTTCAGACAGGTTAGCAAAACCTACTTTTCCCTCCAGACTCCCACAGCTAGCCTTGGACAGGGGTTGGCCTTACTGGACACAATCCTCTAATGGATTTTGTGACATTTATTTTGTTTCCCAGAGAAAAGCTCTGGTTTTTAGGAGCTGAAAGTCTGAGAATGCCTCAAAGGATACTGTATCTATTACGGAATAAGAACATCAAAGCCACTTGATTTGTAAGACAGAAGTTGTATCTTCATTTGACCAGCTGTCTTATAAAAAAAAAAAAAAAAAAAGGTGAAGAACTTCCTGAGTACAAATCCTTATCTATGCAGGTCTTATGCACTTTTTATGCCTGGGATTTATCCTTGGTTCTTGATATCTAAAAAATTGTTCAAAGTGTGTTTACTACAACACCAAATAGAAAATTATAAATTTTAACTAAATTTTACTTCAGAGATTCCCAATGTATTTTCAAGCTCAAATTTTACTGTCAGTCTGGAAAATATGTCTCAAGGTGTGTTTTGTCAGGAGGAAAGTACATCTCAAGAGCACAGAGATTACACAGAATGTGTAACAGTGTTGGAAGAAGCCTGAAGGAGATTCAGGAAGACTTCGGCTACTTTAAGAAAGCATCTCTCTGACGAGCTGCTGTTTTTACCAGTGATTCTATGTCGTGAGGATCTGAAGAGCATTTCCATCACTGAGAGGAGCTGCAGAGAGTTATACAATAATCACCTGCAAATTTGACAAAGCAGTCAGGATCTTAATCCTGCAATTCATTTCCTTTGATATATTATCTGTCACATCCCCCTTCCCACACAAGCTCTTTATACTGAGAGGGAGATGACACACCACCTGTTCCCTTGACTGTTGAGACAGCTCTTTCTTTCACCTTTCTCCCTCTCAGTCTCTTTCTTTCTCTCTCTTGTCTTTTTTTGTCTTTCTGGATTCCTCTGGTTGTTTCTTCCATCTCTCCGTGCCTCTTTTATGGCTCTTTCAAAGGTCAAGGAATAATCCTGCTTCCTTCATCCTGACACAAAATACTGCAGCAAAGAGAGCCTGTGACAAGGACTTTGTCCACACGGCCCACACCAAATGAGGGGGTCCCAGGGCACTCCTTTTGGTATGGCTGGGCTGTATTTTAAGCATAAGGCCAAACTCTGCTCATTTCACTTTCAAAGAGCCTGAATGGGCCTTTGGGGAGCTCTGAAGTGCACAGAAGGAGAAAGCTGGCATTCATGCTGACAGCTGTGTGGAGAGGACAGGCTTGGCTGTGGACACATCTGCACGCCCGTGTTTGCCACCCAGCTGCCCTGGGGAGCAAGCTGGACTTGAGCTCTGCATGGCCCTGAAGAGCCCAGATCTGAATGATAATATTTATACAACCAGGCTTTTCATTACCTGCTCTGTCACTTTCTCTCATTGGCTAGCAGAGGTTGCAGAAGCCTAGATTACAATTCATTTAATTAAATATCTTCTCACACCTTACCACATAAAGATGACCTATGTTGTCAAGTGTGATTCACATGGCATACCTGGCCCATAATTTTAAATTGACTTAAAAGGTTTTGATAGAGACTCCAAAGGCTACCAATAAAACCAAGGTTATTTATATCTCTCATAATCCCTGTGAAACCCTAGGAGTGGAGTCACAGTGTTTGGGTTCTTGTCTAACCAAGGCTCATTGATTTTTAAACGCATAAATTCAGGAACTCTATAGACCTCGCCAAAGACAATACAGCAAGCAGCACAGTTCAGAGATCCCCCTGGGGAGGAGATGCGGTTGTAAACACTTGAAAATGTTTAAATCCAGTGAATGGTCTAGTTATACTTGGTAGTTCTGACAGGACAAGCAGTCCTAACAATCTGAAACACTGGACAGAATGGAAGGACCAACTTGCCAAAGATAACAAAAACCTCACAGCCCTTTTCGCTTCGCCTCTGCCAGGACATGCAGCTATCATGGTCTTGGTCCTCCCAGAGATGTTCTTCCCTCCAGGCAGATCTGATCCTAGGGAAGTGACAGATGCCCTTTGCATTGCAGGTTCATCTGATGGGAGATTCACACACTGCATGAGGAGTGAGGAAGAACTTCATGGGGAGCAGAAGCACCATGCTTTCATGCTGGGTCACAGTCACCTCACACAGGGCCTGACATCACTGGCCACTTCCAAAAGTCTCTTTGTAGCCTCATGTTAAAGATGAGTTTATATCAGCATTTGTACAGTTGTGCTGAAGAAGAAAGAATAAATGGCTTACCTCAGGGGAGCCTCAGGGGAAGCCTGTGACAGAAGAAAGGTTTGGTCCAGGCTCATCCATGCCCCAGGCTGGTATCCTGCCCCTATATCATCTCTCCTGGTGTTGACCAGTGCTGGGCTCCAGCCCTCAGCTCCCACAGCTGCATTACGTCGGGTAGGAATGAAGCCCTCTTAGGAGGGAAAATGGAAATCTGTGCAGAAAAATATTTCAGACTTCTAAAAACACGTCAGAAGCCTCAGAATTCCTCTACAAAAAAAGAAGGTGTAGAACAAGGAGCAGATAATGTCCAAAGACTTGCTGAATATAAGGGGATTGTAGTTCAAAACCAGGACTCTGAGGTTTGTGAGCAACAGACATGAGTAGCAAAGAGACCAAAGAGGTTAGTGCTAGATAGATGGGTAAGGAGAACAAGAGCGCTTGCAAAAATACCAGGGGAGATGTAGTACTAGCAAGGAGCTGAATCCTTCAGTAAACTGAGAGACTGAACTCTTTTGAAATCTGCCTTTAAATAAATATACAAACACAAAGTTTGAACAACTAGAAAACACTGGAGAGAAATAAACCTGTAGAAATAAAGAAAATGACAAAGAATGGGTAAGGGAATATAGAGAAAATATGAATATAAACAAATTAGCCTTCTACATTGCATAAAGCCCAGAACACTTAGGGAATTGAACAACAAATTTATTGTACCACCAACAATTATTTTTTGACAAATCATGGGAGATTCCCAGGGCCTGGAGCAAAGCAAACATTGTTCAGATTTTTCAGAGAAGAACTGAAGCATGATCCCAATTATTACAGTCTCATAAATCAGTTTTCTCTCCCTGGTAGCATAATAGCAAAATAATTTCCTGAGACCTATGGGGCTGAGTTGCTCATTACCCACAGATGATCCAGCCCAGTCCTACAGAGTGCTGGTGCAGGGCTACTGACAGCCACAGTCCCAACCAGGGGAAAGAAGAAAGACTCGCTGGGCTGTGGTGGTCCAGCAGCGTGCCCAGATGCCACAGTGTGAACCTGCATGAAAAACACACAGGATGAGACCAAACAAACTCATCTCCAAAGTATAAATTATGCTGGTCCTTTTTTTAAGCTAATTAGTGTCAATACTAATTTACCTGATCCTAAACTCAGTGATGCTGTTGGAAAGCATTTACCTCTGTGGAGAACCCATGAGGAAATAATCCCAGCTCAGCCAGGCGCTATAGGGACAACCAGCAGATCTTGCTCAGATCTCACATTCCTAGAAATGCACTGGGAAGGAATTCAGAGAAAACCAGGAGATTTATAGATGGCCTAAAAAAACAACCCTGACATTATTAATATGATGAAAAAATTAAGAGACAATGAGTAAGTAGACACGGCTGCCATCAGGCTAATGCTATTTGTCCAGCCTCTGGGAAAGTGCTAAGGCAAAATTCTTCTCCTTAATTTCTTATTCCCGCCCAAAGCCTGATAGTTTTTACTTTGTGCAGGACATATATATTTCATCTATAATCATTATTTGTAGATATTTTTTAAGGTCAGAAGGGACCATTAGATCATCAGTTCTGGCCTCCTACATAACACATGTCCTAGAATGTCATCCAAAAAGGTAATGAACTATTCACCTCGGCTGTGGAACTGAATGAGGGCTGAACCTGCGACTGTTTGGTTCTGTGGCTTTTGGGAAGATCACAGATGTGTTCTGACATTTCTTCATATAGATTCTGCAAAGCACTATCACACGGAAAATCCCATATGAAAAGCAATTCTCTTTAAAAAAACCAAACCAATACTTGGAGATAGAGAACTGCAGAGGAAGCCCACAGGATAAATGAAAAAAAATAGAAATCAGCTTTTTCCAAATTTCATACCAAGCTTTTTATTCTTTCCATCTTCCTAGTTAACTGTTGTCAAAATAACCAGATGCAAGCATCAGGGAAACTAAATGATAGTTTAGTCTCCAAAAGAGTGGGAGAAAAAAAACTTGCTGAAATGTGTTTCTACAGTAGACTTTATACATCCATCCATTCAGTGGGATCTAATGTAAGTCAGGCTTTAACAAATATTTTTGCTCAACTTGGTTCCACGATAAAATTGTAGAAGTTACTGAAAGGTGAAAAAAACCCTCAATCTTTTCAACTTAAAAAAAAAAAAAAGACATTTAAGGGGGGTCTAACAGAAGTATACAAAAATCTTAGCTGAATGGATAATATCAATGCATGTTACTACTTTTGATACTGCACAGATGACAGGATCGGGGGCATAAATGGAAGTTCAAAAAACAAATTCAGAGGAGACATAAGGAAGTGCTTTGTCACTCAAAGAATAATAAATGTTTGGAATGGCCTACTGGGCAAGGTTGTTGAGGCAAAGACAGTGGGCTCGTTCAAGAAGCAATTAGATGCTATCCTGGGGGAAACGCTGTATTACAAGAGACAAGCATCAATGTGTTGAATGGCCTTTTCTCATTCCTAACATTTTCTATGTTCTTTTCTCCAGCTTGTACTCTTAAGGGTCTGCAGCCTCGGTGTATGATATCAAAACTGAAATCAGGCCCAGCAGTGTTCTCCACTAAACTGGGCCAAGAAGCATAATAAAGATTTGGCCTTGCTATAAAAATGTGCCACGCTGTACTGTTACCCTGCTTATTCCATGCTGGCTTCTGGGCTTCTAATAAAGGAGCAGGAGTTGGGCAAAGCACCCAGGGTTCAAAGATTTTTTTCACACCTTGTGTCGAGTCCAGAGTGCACTTTTAAGAAACTGGGGCACCCTGCCCTTCAGGTGGGAGCACTTCAGAGGTGGGCCAGGACAATTCCAGTGCATGCAGGGCTCTTTGGATCCATCACAACCTAAACTCAGTATACAAATGTGCCTTTATTAGTAGTTATTAATATTTTTTTGAGAACTGCTCTGTCTCTTTCAGCTTACCCATCCCTTCTAATGCTGTTTCCTCTCCCTCCAGGCACAGCCCAGATACTTTCCCCCCTCTTACACCTTTGCAAACATCAAAAGGGAATAAAAGTTTGTATTTGCTCTTTGGTGCATGCAGGGGCACCCACAGGACAGGTGAGTCTTTAGAAGGTTAAATAACATACCAGTGTAGTGCCAAAATAGGTGCACAACTCAGAGCCATAGGCTGAAATGGGGCAATTGCACCCCACTAACTCCCAGTAAAATCCCAGCCCCTTCCATGATGAGGTCACTGCACACCCCTGCGCCCCTGGGGCAGCGCAGAGGGACTCAGTGGTTCCAAGCAGGAATGCCCCTTTTGGGAGGTGCAGGTTCAGCTGCTGATGGGCACAGAGCTCCTGGAACCCAGCTGAACAAGCTGAAGTCCACTCAGAGGAGAGGGGTGATTCAAGATACATCTTACACTAATTATTGTATTGCATCCATCTGAGTGTGTCCAGAGAAGGGCAATGGAGCTGGTGAAGGGTCTGGAGCACAAGTCTGAGGAGGAACAGCTGAGGAAGCTGTGGGTGTCTAGCCTGGAGAGAAGGAGGCTCTGGGATGACCTTATCGCTCCCTACAACCACTTGCAAAGAGGTTGTAGTGAGGTGGGGGTCGGTCTGTTCTCTCAGACAGCAAGCAACAGGATGAGAGGAAATGGCCTCAAGTCACATCAGTGGAGATTTAGATTGGTTGTCAGGAAAAATTTCCTTGCTACAATGGTTGTCAATCTGTGGAACAGGGTGCCCAGGGAAGTGGTGGAGTCACCATCCCTGGAGGTAGTATTTAAAGATGTGTAGATGTGGCACTTGGGGACATGGTTTAGTGGTGGATGTGGCAGTGCTGGGTTAACAATTGGACTTGATGATCTTGGAGGTCTTTTCCAACCTAAATGAATCTATGATTCATTCATGGGGTTTATGGGTTATGGAGGAAGTTTTAAGGGCTTTCTGTAGCAGGCTGCGTGGAGACACTATGGTAAAGATGGTCTCTCCTCCCCTCCACTTACTGGGTATCCTACAGGAGGTCATAGGCAGGCACAACTAGACAGTGAGGAAGTCCTCAAGGACATGAATTTTACTAATCACACAGGACTCTTTAGCTCTCAGCAAGTATTTCATCAGCAACTCAGCAAAGAGACATTTCAGGGAAATATTTAAAGAATGCTGCATTTGCAGCTGTGCTTTTTTTGTATGGGAAAACTTCACCATGTATAAGGCACTGCACAAGAGAAAGTATTCAACTACTTTGGGGGGTGGGGGGAGGAAAATGTGTGGCTGTGCAAGAAATGCTCAGCTAATAAAGCAGCTGAAAAACTGGAGGAGAGGGATGGCAATTCCTCCCTCTCCAGCCAGGATGAAGAAGGAAAAAAGAATTTTGAGCAGCTCCCCCCACCCAGACACTAACGCAGTCCCTCATTCAGGGCCATGCAAATAGAGTTTAAATTAATATGAATTTCTGAAACACTCACAGTCTGTCCTTTCTTCCCCTAAATCTTCTGCAAGTTGTTGGCTTGGGGTTTTTTATTATCCTATTTTACTGGTGAAGGATTCTTATGTTTCTACCCTTCATTACAGTGGCTTTGTGCCCCAGCACTCCCGGGAAAATGCATATTCAGAATAGCTTTGCAAGTGCTGCCGAAGCCATTTGATGTCTGCACCACTAGCTAAGTTATTTGCTAACAAACGCTGAGACTTTTTGCCCTCTCAAAAGAACTATTTCACATGTGGTTTTTGGCTTTCTCTGCAGTGGCTCAGCAATATTATTTTATCCCAGCAAAGAGCACATTTTTGTTTAATATCACTGCTATATTTCAGTATGTTCCCAAGATGATAAATGTTGGCTCAGAAAAGAGGCAACTTTTTCAAACAATAAGTAATAAATTGTGGAAGGCTGAGGTAAATATTTTTCCATGTCCCCGAACAACTCTTGAGTACATTCCTGAGGAGTGTATTGACAGTAAAATGTTTGAGAACAAGAAAATTTGTTGGATCAGGTTGTGGTTGTTGTCCAACCCATAAAACATCATGAAAATTCCTAGCTCTTTTTCCCATCTGTTCCAGTGTGTACTTCTGGGTACAGCTTTAACCAAAGCATTCAAACTGTCTACTATAGAAAATATGAATATGAATGAATTTGTGTGAGAAGACAAACTGCATTGTTCCAAGGCTTTAGGAAAAAACAACCTGAAACACAAAGTTTGTCAGCTAGGCCCAGATGTCTTGGCAATGAATTATTCAAACACCTGGATTCACTATGCCAAGTGAGATCCAGAGTGCAACGGGTGACCCACCCAGGCAAGGACAAAACATGTCACAGGTGGGTTGCTGAGCACTGAACTTGTGCAGTGAGTTGTTTGTGATCAAATCAAAGGTCACAAAAGTCAGAAATTATTGACTAAAAATGTCACCTCAATATTCTATTTGAAAACTATGCCCGCTAGCAGGCAAGCCACAAAGAGAAAAAGATTACCAAATTCAGAATATTATTATCTAGTGTAAGGTTTACCTGCAGGTAATGCCATCCTTGTGTGCATCACCTCCAACACCACCATGTGTCTGTCCAGCCCTGTACATGCCTTTGAACCCCATCCTTACAGCTTCTGCCCTCAGGCTGGCATGCTCACCCAGGAGGAGAGCTCCCTTAACCCACCAGGAGCCAGAGGGAAAAGCACTGGTGACTGGGAGCAGAGCTGCAGGTGCTGACCCCAGCTGCATGAAAATGAGCATCTCAGTATGTACTGAATGAAGGCTATATATATATATATATATATATATATATATATATATATTCATATATATATGAAGGCTACTTCATTATAATTTCTTTGCAGTGATTTCAAAGGATTTTTGCAATTTTTAAATATTGCATATGGACATGTTCAATATCCTTCTGGGCCAATATCTGCCTGTTTAAATGGAAACTACTAATCCCCTAACACTATAAGGGGAAGACCTATTCAGTATACATAGTCTGTACTTGAGACATAAATAATAAATGCAATTTAAACTGAAATTTGAGCAGACTTTCCATTAAGTAACAGATCACTGTTGGATGGGCATGGTTTTTTATATCTGGCAGAGGGCTGTATCTCAGATATGTAGACATCATGTAGAGATGGGATATTTTGTACGAACATTAATAATGATGTTCCTACATCGCTCATGCTGTGGAAATGCTTCCTATTCATCTCATTATCTTCTGGTCCCACAATGGCAGCATGATGAGTGCAGAGAAATGAGTGAGAAGCCTTCTATGTCTTTGTGTGGTGGGCATAAAATGGTTGCAAACTAGATGAATGCTTAAATACATTATCTCTTTGACATTTCACACTACCCTTCTGGAAAGACCCCATATATTTAATATCAAAAGGCCAAAGACCACTTACCATGGGAGAAAAAGAGAATGACTGCTTTGTCCTGCTATCTGTATCCCAGGGAGCAGATCACAGAGGACCAAGATGGTTTCCCTCACACCTTGAAAGGGGCTGATGAGAACCCAGGAGCACCTAGATAGAAGTCAGATCTGTTCACTCATATCAGTCTTACAGATCTGCTCTAAATCTCTCTTCCCAATCACCTCCTCCAGGGTTAAAAAGATGGCACAGCAGAGTGTGCCAGAGAGGTTGTTCTGAGTTATTGTTGTGTATGTTTCCGTGGTCATTGCTGTCTTCATAACACTCATTTCAATATAAATCACTTCTGTTTTCACATTTTCTCCCAGACTAGTTGTACATGCCGAGGACCATTCCCATGAGTACCAGTTGAATCTGCTTCCCCCAGCTCTTCTCTAACGACCTTTCACAACATTGGTAAAGGCTTCAGCACTCACTGAAGTCATCAAAGGGCCTATTCTCATCTTTCATGGAATCTAATAAGAATGGTGGGGCTATATATTCACAAAGCTGGCACTGCTTCTCTGCACGTCCTTTAAAAGCTGCAGGAGTCTCCATGTGGGAGAATGGGAATAACAGCACTGGCCTGTCAGCCATGGAGGCTACAACACAGAATCCCTTAAGAGAAGTGTTGAAGTCCAAAACAGTTGATGTAGGAAAGAAAACACTCTGCAGGAAAGTAAGAGGTTCACACATTCATGGGGAAGAAAGCAATGTGCCTACAGGTAGCTCAGCTGCCACCCCAACCTACAGCCCCGAAATACAAGTGACAACAGGACTGAAAACATGAAAATCCCAAGCTTCACTGATCTAATTTACATCAGTGGACAACTTCTTGTACAGACGAATCTCTGGAACAGGCCTCCTTCCCTCAGTCTATTAACAGAACTATAAATATTTAATTTGAAATATAAGATACTAATAAGCGTCTTTAATAAAAGAAGATTGTGGTAGATTGGCAGACTGCCACATTCATCTCTACTTCATACAGTGTCTCCTTTTTGTCTTGAATTGCTAGATGACATCCTTCTGATGGAATTAATTGGCCTCTTTCTTGCCCCACGCTATTTCTGGTTTAATTATCTTGCCGTTTGGCCCGTGGATGATGTTATTCCTGCTGCTGCTCTTTTGCTCTAAGTGTTCTCAGTTGGTACAAGGTGTTGCCTGAATTCAGTTCCGTTTTCCTCTTACAAGTTCCTGACCAATATTTTGCGACATTTTCTGCAGAAAGAACAACTTAGATTCCTATGCAAAGCAAGCTGTGATCAAAATCCATTGGCTTCAACAGCTGATAGCTCAGCTTTTCACACCTGCCACGTGCCTCAAGCAGTCGTAAGACAGAAATGTGCATTGGAAAATGAAGTTGCACACATGATGAAGAAGAGATGACAAGACTGATTGAAAGAAATGAAACCATGTTTCTGTTTTCTCAGGAAATTACAGCTTGACCTCAGGTTACTCAGATATTTCCATTGACTTTAGGGCTTTTCCTCTGCAGATATATCAGATATGAGATCCATCCAGTGAAGTACATTCGCTTGTAATTACCGAACTACCAAAGTACAAAAAGTTGCAAAGGACATGAAATGTATTTTAGAATTAGACAATAGGGTTTGGCTAATTTCTACATTTGTCCATATACCGATTGACTTTTTATTTGGTTTGTCTTAAATTGTTAAGAAGAAAATTAAAAATTAAGGATGAGGAAAATTAAGGACATCTGGATAAAAAAGAGGAAGAAAAAAAGAAAGTCCAGCTTACAAGTAAGCACTCTTTCCTGGTAAATAGAATGGGTAAAAGGGTGATACCTTGAAAAAATATTAAAACCATTCCTGAGAAATTTCTTAGGTGTGGAAGAGCATAATGTCAGGTTAAAGCAAATCCAAACTCATCCCAAAACCTTGATTTCCATATTTTTTCTGTTTCTGGGAAGCTTTCATATTTCACTCTTCATCACAGCTGATACCCAATTTTTCCCATGCTGTGACATATTACCTGGTCTATGTGCCCAGCCAGTGCTTTCTATATGGCCTCTCTAAGCTGGTTAAGTCTGTTTCTGGGAGCCAAGTATTAGCAAGGCTGGGGAACATGCTCCCAGATGAAGAGAGATTCCTGTGCCACAAGCCAGGCACTGCAAGAACGGTTGGGACCAGCCATGGACACACACTGCACTCAGCAGTGGTATTTATAGGATTGTTAACTGCTGAAGATGTGAGGCTCAACCCTGTAACAGTATTTCCTTTGCCTTCAAAAAGCACTTCTCTGAAGTGCCCAGAGACATCCTGTCTTAGGGGTTATTCCCAGTTAAGATAAACGAAGGGAAAATGTGTGGTTGCTGTCAAAAGAAGAATAATGTTAGTGCTTACAAAAGCTCCCCTTCACATAGGAACACTGCACCGCTATGCATAACCTCTGTGTTTGATTCTCTGTCATATTTTCTCACACTGGAGATGGTCCCAAAGCAAACCTCTGAATGCAAGCACAGAACATGATTAAGAATCAAAGCCTGGAACACCAGAACATATGTTTGGCTTCTCGCTTGTATCTTTATAGAGGTCCAGCCAAAAGCCTCAGTACAAACACCCTTGAATATTTGTATGTTCTGCACAATAGGCCAAAATATTCATACTCACTACTATTAACCTTTTGCTGACTATAACTTTGATGCAAGTCTAGGAATTGCCATGGCTTCTGTGGGGGAGAGAAGCCCTGTTTGACCTGAATACAAGTCTAGCTCAGCCTTGTTTATCCCCCAGATATTCTGAGTGCTCCTTCAAGTCAAAAGAACATTACTTCGCACTACTGAATCCCTGAGGTGGGTTCCCATAATGTCCAGGCCCCTAGACAAAACTCTGGGAAGTGAAGTGCTTAATGGTATGGACACACTATGCTTATTTCAAGAGGACCAGGTGCTCTGGTTTCCATTGGAAGCTCTTGGTCTCTGGTTAAGACAAAAGTAAATGAAAATTTCTCATATTAATCTGGTTTATTCATCGGATGTCATGTGAGATAATCACCTTAGCAAAAAGGCCTTTAGTATGACCAAGGACCTAGGTATCTCTCAAACCTAGAATGAGAGGAAAGTCAAACTTACCTGCAGATTCCACCTCTGGAGGTGTGACATCATTGGATACCTCAGACAACCTGGACTTTGCCTCCATCTGTTTTATGTGTGTGACTCTTCAGATTCCACTGAAGGTTTCTGCTTTGCCAGTCCTGCAGCTTTCAGACACATGTTAGCAGCCTGTTGACCTCCCACACAGGTCAGGACAAAGTGTCAAACAAGTGCTTTTTGACATAAATCAAGCTTCTCATGCTCATGTTTCTCATGAATTAATGAATATCATGCTTCCAGAGCTATTTTTCCATCAGCCATGGCACTGCAATAAAAGATATAAAGCTATTAGGAAGCATCCAAAGAAGGGCTATGAGGATGTTGAAGGGTCTGGAGGGAAAGACGTATGAGGTGTGGCTGAGGGCACTTGGTTTGTTCAGCTGGAGGAGACGGAGGTGGGACCTCATAGGATTCTACAACTTCTTCATGAGGGGGAGAGGAGGGGCAGGCATCTCTTCTCTGTGGTGACCGGCGACAGGACCCAAGGGAATGGCCTGAAGCTGTGTCAGGGGAGGCTTAGGTTGGATATTTGCAAAAGGTTCTTCACCCACAGGGTGGTTGGGCACTGGAACCAGGGTAGTGGTCACAGCACCAATCCCCACAGAGTTCAAGAAGGGTTAGGACAATGCTTTCAGGCACACGGTGTGATCCTTGGGGTGATCCTGGGAGCTGGACTTTGATGATCCTTGTGGGTCCCTTCCAACTCAGCGTATTGTATGATACTATGTAATACTATGTAAGACTAAAAATTACCCAAACTACTACAAAGTATCTGAAATCCACCCTGGACACCTTGTGTATATGATAAAGGCCATAATTTAGCATATTTTCCTCAATCCCAATGAAAATAAAATGACTTAAGACAGAAAAGATGAAAAATAATCAAACGTTACTCCAGAAAATTTCAGCACGGAATATCTTAATTGTGCTCATTAATCAAACCCCAAATAAAATCAGCTGTCTTCTAAAGTGAGAACAGAAAAAATTAGGGCAACACATGTCTGAAAAAAAAGTTAGACTTTTTTATTCCAGGAGAACTCAACTAAAAGCTCCCTCCATTCTGGCACCTGGGTTTCATTTCATAATAGCTTCGGTCCATTGTTCCTTATTATCAGAGCTGACTATGTTCAAGCTAAGGCAGATCTTGTTCCTAAATTTATGTCTCTGTGTGTGACCACTACAATATGTGTTTTGTATGCTTTTTCCTGAAAGCCTAATATAGTGATACCTGTGACACGGCTTGGACTCCCCCTTTCATGTATATTACCAACTCGAACTGCAACCTGCTGGTAGATTTTCCTTAAACTCTAAAATGAGGGTCTAACCTTCTCTTCTTTTTCTTTTTCTTCTCTGTTACCTATAATCTTGATTTGACTCACACAAAAGTGACACAGTGGGAAATCCACTCAAGAAGACTTTGACAACTAACAATGGAAACCTACCTACACGAAAGTTGACTGGTGGCGTTTATAGTGAAAAAATGTATTCAAGTTTAAGGATGTCATCTGTGTTAACTGATTCGTGTTGGTTTTGTGTGTTTTTGTCAAAAGAAATGTGCTGTGGAGTCACCTCTGTTAGGGTAAAGAAAACTAGCCAGAACAACATCACCACTAAAAATAGACAGGTTTATTCAGGAAAAGAAACAAACCCCAAAATATTTAAGATTGGGTAAATAAGAGTTTTCGGTTGGACCAAATCTAAAGGACTTACATGAAATAGTGAAACTTCCAATATTTAAATACAACTAATGTATAGAATTATTTATATTTCTCTTCCCTTTACCATCTCTAACACACACCAAAAAATTGTTACTTTATGCAATACCAAAATTGTTTTAAATGTGCCTCATAGATTAAAGTAAGATCACTGTACATTTTTCAGTAGTAGCTACCAATTCCTTTGGCTTCGGTTTTAGAGTTGAAGTTGAGACATTTTACAAAGATTCCTGTCCACCTGGAATGAATTCTTGCTGTGAAATGGCTTTCCTCATCAAATGGGACACCCGAGGACATGAGGTGCCATTGGAAATCTTGGACATTTAATCCCAGAAAAGAGGTGTAAGCTAGTACAAAGTTCAAAAATGCCAAAA
Organism: Corvus cornix cornix; assembly: GCF_000738735.6. Lineage (NCBI taxonomy): Eukaryota > Metazoa > Chordata > Aves > Passeriformes > Corvidae > Corvus > Corvus cornix. Next base: position 8,608,098 of record NC_046336.1, read on the forward strand.
CTCAAGTAAAAGGGACTGAATGTATGGTATTAAAGTCACTGATGTTGTACAGTCAGTCCTTGTGTTCTCTTCCCCATTGCTGCGTCTGCTCTAGGCCAGACCTTGTTTCTGGACACAGCTGCCTTGAAGAAGTTGGTCTTGGTATTATATTCACTCCTAACAGACCCTTTTGATGAAGACCATATCAAATATTCCACATAGGTGAAACTCAACCCAAAAATGGTCTTTTGAGTCAGGTTACAAACATGTGAAATGGAGATGATGCTACTATGCCATCCCCATGAAATGCAGGACAATGGAAAAACTTGGAAGAGGTGATTGGAAGAAACCTGAGGTGACAAACACTCTGAATGGGACAGAAAGGATCTGAAAGCAGAAGGAGGCAGAGAGTCAGCTGCATCACTCTGTTCATTTACCCAGGTCAGAGTAGCCTGAAGGAAGGACAGAGTTCAGAGGGGTCTATTCTGTTGTTGTCCATGCTGCAGACTTTTTGTAGCTAAACAGAAGGCTTTAATGAGTAAGCAGATTTGTGGATGGCAAATCTTTCCAACCTGTGTATTGCCTATACCTGAAAGATGCCTATTAATTTAAATTCACTTAAAAATTTAGAGTGGGGGAAAGAAAAAGATCATCTCAAAATTAAATAATTTGAGGCAAAACCACTTTGTTCAGTGTTTTTTCACAAGTACAAGTTCTTCAGCATACCTCATGATGCAGAAGAGGAAAAGCTCATAAAAGCAAGACAAATGACTGCTTTAGCAAAATTCATGCAGTAAACAGAAAACTAATCTATGCTGTTGGTGCAACAAGTAGTACCCTAGAAAATCCAGTGAGAAACATGTATTTTGGGATGACTGATTGGAGAAGGAATTTCATCTCCTGCCATTGTGGCGACACTGATTCTGCCGTGGAGGTTCTGAACATGCTTTGTGCAGATAATAAGAGCTGTGCCAGTGTGCCTTGTGACTGCATGGTTTTTAACATTTTAGAGCCAGGTAAACTGAGTGACTCAGTTAATGCATATCCCAGACTGCTAGGAATGCAATTTGTGAAACTTGTTTCATTTCAGACATTAACAGGCATTTTCTGTTTTGCTCCCTCATACAGAGTACGCCTTCCCCCCACGGACCCTTTACCTCAGCCAGACAAGGGCTATTGCAGGACCACAGCTCTCTCGTCACCCACCTGATTTCTCCTGCAGCTGCACTGCCAGGCAAGTCTCAGCATCAAAGATGAAAGCCGGATAAGATCTCCAACAAGAAAACCCCCAAAAGTTGTTCGATTAAACTGAACAAAACAAACCGCCTTTAAATATTACTTTAGAGAGGATGTGTTCAAGTTCAAGTGGGGGTTATTGTGTCTCAGTTTGCTAGCTGGCAGTCAGGGTAATTGACCCAGCAATACCTGCCCAGAGGAAGAGACAATGTTTGAAATTCGTGTTTGAAACAATTATCTACTTGACTTTTAAGTATGGGTGTTTCTGCTTTTATTTTTTCAGGAGGGCATAAAAAGAAACAAAACAGGAAGGCTCCCAACTCTTTGAAGGTCCTGTTTGTGCTGAAACGGACTCTGTGAATTGGTAATTGGCCTCACAGAGCCCAGGGGATACGAGGCTGAGGCAGCTTGGCAGGCGACACCGCTGCCATGCTCAGCACTTCTGCAGCCACCTGCTGCCCCTGCCTGGCTGCGGGGTCTTTGCTGCAGCGGGACATGCCACTGTCCCCATCCCACAGCCTGAGCTCAGCACCCTCCTTGCTCGACTTCCCCCACCTCTACTGACCTTTCCTGTCCCTTTACTCCTCTGCACGAGGCTCAGGGAGAGGTGGCTGCCACAAGGCTGTGTGTGAGTGGGCAAAGACCCCAGGTCCCCGTGGTGCTGGAGATCATGGCCTCCCTCCCAAGGGCAAAGCAGGCAGGAGCCTAACTCTGGACAGCTGCAAACAGGAGCAAAACAGCAAAGCCACAAACGTGTAACTTTTCTGCTCTTCAGCATTGCTTACTTCTTCCTGTTAAACTGTTGCCTTCCACCCAGGCCAGGGCTGGCTCTCCTGCAGGTGAGGATGGGGAGAGGTGGCCTGCTGGCAACACAGGGACACCTGAAGCTGCTGGCTGAGGAATTACAGAATCACAGAATGTGCTGAGTTGGAAGGGACTCACAAGGATCGTCAAGTCCAACTCCTGGCCCTCATAAACACACGGATAAGAAACAAAGAATGACCTTCAGCAAGACCATGAGTGTCTTGTGGGCAGCCTCTTTGTGTCCCCATGGCCTCTCTGGAAGGGAAGGCTCGTTGTGAGCCTGGAAACGCTGTACAGAACCATCCTGTTGGAATCCTGTTCCGGCTTCCCCTCTGGGGCCATGGGTGGAGCCAAGCCCACAGTGTGAGTGCACACACAGAGGAGCTGGATAGCACTTGTGGCCGTGCACAGAATGGGCGACTTCAACTCTGCTGCTCCCAGGGAATTCAAACCGTTAGGAAAATGAATTAAGCCTCACCAATATCTTTGCTTTAAAAATCAAAACAACAATAACAAAAAGACCAGTCAGGTTAATTACACTAGAGCAGGGAGCAATCTGTGAGATGTAAATACATTTCCATGAACATTAAAAGCAAACCCCTCTCTAAAGTGTTTTTCTTTCACAAGCAAGCAAGAAAACGCACTGGATAAAACAAACTTTGCTTATTTTAGTTTCGACTCAATTACCTGTTAATGGAAAAAATCTGGCACCACCAATAATAAGGCAGGAATGAGATCACTGTTCTGGAGGCCTGGCTTGTCAGGGAAGCTTGCAACAAGAAGTGCATTTATCTGCCTTTCTATAACCCTTTTCAAGCACTCTGTCAGGGAGCCCAAACTGAACAGCCAGTTTAGGAGGAACTTGGAACCCGCTGCAGGCCCCTTCGGCCCTCTGGGAAAAGGAAAATTATTGTTGGCAAGTCTGCCTGGCTCCAGAAGTTGATCCAGTGCCCCCCACTTGCCCATGCAGCAGCAGACAGAGCTAAGAATTTTGCTATAATTAAATAACAGTGTGCTGATTGGTTGCTGGAGGTGGTCTTGAAACTGGTGTTTAAGGCAGTGGAGAACAACGGTTACTATTCATAGAAAAAGCAGAGTCTTAAAATCCATCTGTTTCGTTCCAAATTTAGGCCAAAAAAATGCTCACTCACTGTCTTTAAAAATACCACCTGCTTAGCTATTTTGTATAATGTGCCATTATATAAGTTTGAAGAAGGAGCAGGCAGGGAGGCAGCGGGGGCTGAGGAGGGGTGGGTGGAACAGATTAAAAAGATATAGTTAGATCCAAAAATACCCCAGCAGCTTATTTAAAAGGGAACACAAAATAAGGGAGCAAAGGAGACAATTTCTGATGGAGATTAAAACCAGGGTGTTTGCTAATGCCTGGGAACCAGCTACTACAAATGGGCTGGTTTGCAAATAAGATATTAATCCCTTTTCTCTCTTTCTTGAAAAAAACCCCACCCTTCTTGCTTTGCACACCCAGCTTCAGTCTTCCCCATGCTACAGAGCTGTGGAAACACCCTGAGACTTTTCCGTCCTGGAGACTGTTCTGGTGCGGTCCAGGCCACAGCATCACAGGCCCCTGCCAGCAGGTACCTCCCAAATGGGGCTGTGCTTCCCATCGGTGAGCTGGTGCCAGCTGCTCAGTTGAAGGAATGAGACAGGAGCTGGTAGCCCCACAGCATTGACTTTTCCAGAGCAGCTCTGCCCTGTGAGCAGAAGCATTAGCAGGGCCTGGTGTCCTGCAGATGTGTCTCCTATCTCCCCATTGTCCTTCCCCTCCCCTGGCTTCCCCACTGCAATCTTACATAATATTACATATTGCAGCTGCAGTATTTCCACTTTTCCCTATACCCTTAACTCGTTCCCTTGCTCCCTCCAACATCCCAGTGCTGTCCATGTCTCCTACCTAATCTTCTCGGCCTGCCAGCTGAGCAGGGGAGCACAGATGCTGGTCCAGAAGTAGATGTGTGATAATTGGCCATCTGGATGCTGCCAGAGAGAATGGATAACAGCTGAGCTCTCCCTGCCTTTTCTTCAGCAGTGGATCTGGAAAGTCTCTCTTCTCAGCACTGGCAGAGATCTCCCTGGAACTCAGAGGGACTTTATCATCTCTGAGAGTTTGACTGCCGCTGTCAAATCTGGTCCAGAATGCCAGACTATTCAAGAGTTATCAGGAGAGGGTCAAGCAGATGTACAGAGAGCATGACTTCATGTTCTCCACTGCCTTAGAGGTCCAGACTAACAGCCCCCCACCCCAAATTTAAAAGCATTTCCAACCTCAGAAAAAGAGCAACTCCTAGAACATGGATGAAAGTCATGAGTTAATATTTTTGATTGATCCCAGGAGAAAATCAGTCCAGGAGTTGGAAGACTACAGTCCTCAAAGAGTCCTTAAATGGGTTGGTGACATTATTGACAATGATGGGTGCTTGGAATCAAATCACTTGTAGCTGATCTGCCTCAAAGTCTCAAGATGTTTCCCAAGGACATCTTAAAATGAATGCCAAAGTAACTGCCTACCCTTTTTTTATAACATAGCAATTGCTACAATCTCTCAGCAAATTTGAATATTCATAGTTTTGAAGCTCCAAAAGCTTTAGGCATCCTGTCCAACAAAGATCACCTGAGATCTATCTTGGTCCTGTACTGAATTTTGTTTTCAGCTGGAGCACCTCTCCCAAAACAGCATCCAAAACCTTCATCCAGAGTCTTTGGTGGTAAAGTGATCCTATGTGTATGCCAGACATACCTACGCAGCAGTGTCATACTCATTGTTGTTTGTTATTATTATTGTTGTTGTTAATAATAATAATAATAACATTAATATTATTAGCTTTCATTATTGTTGCAACGACCTATGCAACTATTTTACAGTAAATTCTCTTTGCATCTTTTTTATACTCTAATGAAATGAACAGGACTCTAAAGATTGCTCTTTTTTTCCTGCCTTTCCACTTTTTCTTTTGAGAAAAGCATAAAACCATGTGGCACTGCTTTGAGTCAGCAGTTGCTTAAACTTTTTAAAATTCCATACACTAAGTGAAAAATGAGATTTACAAAACTAATGGAAAATAAATGTCTCCCGAACATGGAATACATTGACTTGCTTCCTTGCCTTAGTCCATAAAAACAGATGGAAGCAATAGATACAGTGAATTATCTACTGTATGTAGGGCCCTGTGCTGTCCCGTGGCAGCCCTGGATGAGGACAGACCGTGCCAGTTTGTCACCACCCCACTCTAGTGGTTGTCCTCACTGGTGTGGATCTGGGGGTGATCAGCCTGTTCCTCACCCTGTTGTACTCCTCAAGTGTATACAGAAAGGGCTGTCTTCCCACCATGTTTCCACAAAGGGAATACATAGAAATAATGGTAATTTTCTCCCAGGAGCCTTGACCCAGCTCAGTTCCTCTAAGCAAGGCAAATTTGGAGGCAAATCTGAAGGCATAATGCCTCTAAGGGACACAGCAAAGGCATAACCTACAGGAAACACATGCAGTTGCTTTCCCAGGAATATACTATTGTTTTCCACAGAAAACAAAGTTCCCAGCACAAGTTATCCACCACTCACAAGCTCTGTTCAACATGCCCTTGGAACACATGCCTCTCTCACCACACACACAGAAGGAAAACTAATTTGCACAGGAACGGTGTTTCAGGACTCTGCTTTCCGAAGTTTGCCTAATAAAGCAGAGAGCAAAGAACACAGTATTTTCCTGAATATATGAACCATACCTTGATGGTGTCTACTTTGAATCATGACATTCAAAGATCTCCCTGGAGCAGTATTCCTTACTTTAGAAGAGTGCAGCTATCCCCAGCAGAGATGCAGCACATGTGTCTGGCTGATGGATGGCCGTGCTCTAGCAAGAGTCAAAACACTTAGGAAAAAGAAGAAAAAAATTCCCTAGAAACCTTAACTAGCCAGAGAGTAATTTAAGCATTGCATTCAATTTACTGGCTACCAACAACAGGAAAATTTGGCATCTTACATAAAGGCTTTGCAGCAATGTCCTTTTCCCCACTGCAGAGCCCTGTCCCACCCACGCTGCCCACGTGCCTGTTGTGGGTGGTGAGGGAACATGTTCCACTGAGGTCAAGGGCAGCATTGTGTCAGACCACAACAAAAACACCATCAGGCCTTGGATCAAGAGAGATAAACGGAGCTTGGTAAAAAATTCACCATGAGTTATTCCTTCTAATAGGGCATAAGAAGTAATACTCATGTATATTGCCCTTTATTAACATGTTTGAACAAAAAAACCCAAAAGGCTTGTCTTGGATCTAGTAATTAAGTATTAGCAATTTAAAGTACTGTATACTGCTTACACATTATTTAGTACTTCACTCAGTGCCTCCCACCCCCTCACAAGGGAAATTCCTTCTGTAGCCAGTGAACACTTTTGCAGGTTTTATTGGACCCCACAGGAAGGGACAGCACCATCCCAGTGCTGGGCTTACCAGAACAGCCTGTTCTCAGATCTCTGCAGAACACTCACCCTTCCTGCAGAGCCTGCCAAGACCAGCCAAACAGAAGTGCAGTACCTGAGCAATGCACCTGCACAAAGGCAGGGAACAAACCTGCTTCAAGACCTTTACACTCCATTCCCCTCAAGTGCCATTGTAGGAATTACGGCTGACATTTTCCAAGATGACTGGGCCTATGGTGACATCCAATTGTGATAGATTCCTGGAAATTATGTTTAAATCTCCACTTATTTTAAAAAAACCCAAACAAATCAACAACATAATAAGAATCCTTCCATGTAAATTCAGTCCCATCCTGCAGCATCCACAGGCATTGCTGTCAGGTGGATGCTGAATTCTTGGAACTGAGAGCAGGCTGTGCTGCAAGGGCTCATTTCATTTTAAAAACCCTCAGATATATGCAAAACTGGACTCAAATCTGTCCAGATAAAGCCTAAGGCCAGCAGAAGGACTTTACTAATTAAGGCTATCTGGGCTCTCCTATGTGACCTTTATAGTGCACCAGCCCTATGTTTTGAGACCACCAGGTTGAACAGAAATATATTAAAATTGAAGGTAACACCAGCTCTGGTCGCCTGTGCCCCAGTCAGGCTCAATTCACATGGAAGAACATTCCCTTAGCTCACGTGCTGTCTTCTGCCAAATCATGTGCCATTTGCTTTGAATAAAAAGGATTTTTAACCACTGCTACTCACGCAAAAGTGTGCTGAGCAGGGAGAGGGCCAGTGCAAGTGCATTCCATGGGAACCCAAAGGAAACGGGATTTCTCACAAATAGAGCTGGCTGCAATTTGCCACAATTTTCACACATTTTCTTTTGAGGAATTTTTCCAGTTGGCCTGAAAATCTTTCCAGCCAGACAAAATGCAGTCAATGCATAAATGAGTTGACAAGTCATTCTCTGCACATACTAAGTTGCTTTTATTAATCCAGAACTGCATGCTACAGATACTGTACAGCATGAACATTTATTCATTACAAAAAATGGCTTCCAAACCATTAAAAATGAAAATCGGAGTAAGAGCATAAAACGGAACAGTAACATCACAACTGTTAGGAAACATTCAAAGTATTCACAAAAAATGTTATAGTTAGCATCTTAATAAACCAGAGAAAAATCTGAGACAGTTTTACAATCGCTTCATGTCAACTACAATGGCACTGAATGAACAGATGAACAATTTTTCAGCTTTATACAGCGTTTTTTGCAACATCAACATGCCTAGGTTTTTTTTTTTGTTTTAAGTTTGCTACCTACCTGTATGTAGTAAGTGTACATAAAAGTGGCAGTCTGATTTTCCTTTTATGAATAATCTAATATACAGAATTTGGCCCTTAAGGGTTTATACCTCTTCATTTTAAATGCTTTCCGGACAATCTGCTACCAAACACGTCTGTTATAGGTGACATTAAAACTACATACATATCTACCTATGTAACATCACAGCAAAACATGATGAACAAAAAAATTACAGCATTAAAAAAAATAATAAAGTTGTCGGGAGAAAGTTAAAAGTCACTGAGAATTTTGGCACATAAAAATTTTGCACACAGCCTACAGTCCTAATGTCGCAGGGGATTCAGCTGCAGTTCTGAACGGGAGACACTTGGACCTTGCTATTTTTCAAACAGCATTGCTAAAAATTCCCTTGCTAAATTTTCAAGTCTTTTCATGTGTAATGGCTTTTAAAGCAATTTTATTCTTTACACTATTGATCCTTGAAAAAAAATGCACCTGCGAATGTCCATTTGGTGGCAACCGTATTTCATATAGCAAAAAAAAAAAAAAAAAAAAAAAAAAAAAAAAAAAAAAAATCATGAAAAGAAATCAAAAACAAAATCCCGGAAAAAATATATATATACACATTTATATATAAACTTAAAAACCTTGTACAAATGAGTTGTTATATATAAGATGCTTACACTAAAGGAAAAAAAAAACCCTTTATACAATGTTTCAAGGAAAAAAAAAGAAGAAAAAAACATTTAAAAAGGGACAACATACAGATACAACAAGCAATTTCTAAAGCAATAAATACTACTGGTCCAATAGCGTTGTGATACTTTTAATTGTTGAGTAGCGTCCCCTCCCCCAAAAGAACAACACCATGGAACAAGGTATATTAACACATTTTTTTAACCCTTTGTTTCTGTACATTTAAACAATAACAAGTAACATCACAATAAAGGTTGTTTCACACAAGGAAGAAAAAAAAAAAAGAAGTAGTAGCGGCACCGCATTCGTTGTGCCCTTAAAGATTTAAAAACCAGATGTAAAATGATTGGTTCGCAAGCTCGTATTTAATACAAATAATAAAGAACCAATGCCTCCGGCAAGGGCTGCTTCAAAATTGCTTCTTTTTTTTTTTAATTTTTAAAATCAGTCTTTAAAACTAAGCTATTGGAACTACATAACAATTATGTATATATATATATTTTTTAAACGCTACAAAGACTTTAAACAGCTGTTGATAAAAATTTTGGCAGAATCATGAGGCTTTTCTCATCTACATATTTAAAAAGGAGAAATTGAAATAAGAATGGGTCAAATATTGACCAATGAACTCGATAAAACATCAACTAATGTAGCCACATGGCACAAATTAAAAATGAAACCGAGAAACGACGACAAACAGCAGACGACAACAAGGAGGAGAAGAAAAAAAAAAAAAGAAAGAAAAGGAAAAAAAACCAAAACCCCAAATACCAACAGAATTCAATCCCCCCGAAAGGAAACCGAAAGGGCTAACGAGGCTAAAGCTATTCTAAGGACTTCGTTACAAGGGAGAGCGGCTGGGGCTGTGTCCCCGCCAGCGAGCTGTGGGAATGCAAGGAGGACGTCGAGGGCTGTGCGAGGGATGCGGCGGCGGCGGCCGGCGGGAGGGCGGCCGGCGGGTGGTCCAGGGCCCCGTTGGGGCAGCTGGCGGCGGGCAGGGCGCCGGGCTTGCTCGCAGCGCTCTCAGCGAGCACGAGCGAGGAGGGCGGCGGCATCATCACCAGGTGCGCCAGCGGGTCGGGCTTCAATGAGAGCGAGAGGGGTTGCGTTTGTTCAGTCTGTGGTTTCGAGTCTCTGGAGGGGGAGGCGAGCATGGCAGGGGAGGACGGAGGAGAGTCTAGTAAGCTTCCATCTGAAGAGGGTGGGCTGACGCAGCTGCCTTCACCTTGTATGTAGCGAACGCACTTTTTTTTTCTCCTAGAAACAGGGAGAGAGTTATCTGTGAATAAAGGGCAGAGATGCTGATGGAGACAGTCATCTACAGCAAAGAGCCGTCAATCAGCTACTCTGGGCTCTGCACGGGTGGCACCCTGGCCCCACGTGCCATCCTGGGGGTCTGGCTGGGTGTCCTCAGCACCGAGCCCACTCGGGAACCTCCCTTCAGCTAGCAGATTTGGAAAGGATTCACCAATTAATTGTCTCTTCATCCCCCTCCTCTTCAGGCCGCCTCCTTTCCTTATTTTAATGATCAGAAAACCAGATAAATGGGTTTTGAAACCCACTGTTCTAATCTACAAACTTTCCTCCATGGGGAAAAAAAAAAAAAAGTAATTTAATCCTCCTAAAATAAAAACCCTGTATAGCTGATGGCATCTCAAGATGTCCCATAATGCTGTCCAACTCAACGGGGCTATCACTACACCTGTGTCACCTGTAGTCTCTCACGATGCCCTGCCCTTGGGAGGCAAGAACAGCTGCAAACTACTGCTCATTGCTTTCTCCTCTGTTAAGAACCACACCAAATCCAGAAATGTCAGTCAGACAGGAGGGATATATAACAGAGAGAACGAGAGAGAGGGGAAATAAAAACAAAACGAACAAACAAAGCAAACAGAAGAAAAAAACAGGAAAAGAACAGGAAAAACAGAGTATGATCCAAAATAACAAGAATAACTGGTTGTGTGGCCTGCAGGTTGTGGCTTTAAATCGACTCAGTTTTACTTTTGGTTTTAGGGGATAGTGGTAGATTTGGGAAGCTGCTTGTCTGCATTTTGGGGAATTTTCCTCTGAGAGGCCATCCATGTAACTCCAGAGTGGGATCCAATTTCAGTAGGTGAAGAGCACGACGACAGGTACAAAGGTGAGGAGCAACATGGATCTTATTTCACATCGGGGGATACGAGAGTCTTGCAAGAGCTGCTCATCTTCAAGTAAATAAGTGACCCGACAGAGATCTTTTCTCCTCCCTCTGTCCACTGGATAATGTAAAGGAGCAATGAAAACAGATGACAGTTTCACACCATCTCTCTTGCCAAGCAGTAGGACAGAAGTAATGAGGCAAACAACCACAGCATCTGGCAGAACGATGTTCAGTGGCCACCTTTACCCTAAGCATGCTGGCTCTCCAGCTCTCCTATTCACAAGCACACTTCCCGTGGGAAGTGCTGAAGTGCTGTCACACAGCCCAAGGCATAGGACAAAGTCTGTCTAGAGCAGCTCTGCCACAAGAACTTTGGATGCTCAGCTAAGCTGAACAAAGCCACCCACACGAAGGAGGAGGTTGCTTTTCCTCTCCAGTGGATACGTCACCCCAACTCAGCAACTCCATCAGAGGGAGCGCCTGGTACAGCAGCTGAGTGTCATGGGGGACATTCCCCACTCCAGTAGGTGTCCCAGTTCCCCTGCTGGTCACCAGGGTTCTCCCTCTGTATCACAACTGCGTTTGGCTGGGTTAAACCAAGCTCTGCCCTCCAGGCAACAGGGACAGATGCTTCTCATCTGCAAAGGAGATCAAATCGGCTTGATCCTGGAGTTAAAACTATTGTATCCCATAGCCAGGAAGAGAACAACAATCCCAGCACCCCATCTTTCACCAGCTTCAGTGAGGGACCAGTGCTGTGACATCCCTTTCTCCAGAGACTCAGGTCTGCTCTCAGATTCTGCTCCATGTGCCATGTGGCAAGGTAAGGGGTTAGGGCTATTAGAGTTTTAACCACGTTAGCCTGCAGATCAATACATGCTAAAAACTAAAGACAACCATGCAACTTAAATGTTAAAAAGAAAGAAATAAAGATAGAAGACAGCAAGTGAAGGCTGTAAACCATGCTTTATTAGAGCAACGTTAAAAGACAGGAAAAAAAATTAATTTGGTGGGCTCCAAACAGACCTTGTTAATTCTTCTACCATGAACGAACAACACTGGGGGTCTCTGTCTCTCAGCTAAGGACAGTTCTGCTGCTCTTTCTCCCCTCTCCTCTCTCACCACTTCCTAGTTCAGCTGTGCAGCACTACCAGGGCCACAGCTCCTGTTTGGACCTTCTGTACAGCTCCAGTGGCAAAGCAGGACAGTTAAGCTTCACAAAGCTCACCTACATTACTTGTGTGGAAAGATGGATTCTTACAATTTGGAGAGACTGCAGGACTCTCTCTCCCTCCCCAAATTACAATTACTTGCAAGCAGAGCCCCAGGCTCTGCCTGCCTCATTGATGGGGATCCAAAAGTCATTCAGCTGGACTGCTCTGAACCTACAGGGCAGTGAATTATTTAACTGGAGGCAGTCTGAACTTAGTATGCCAGCATTTCAAACTTTAAAAGAAAATATTATTTAAGTTCTGTGGCCTGAAAGAAAGAGCTCCATGGCAAAGCAACCTTAAAACAGGTCTACCTGATCTTCTGACACTGCAGAGTTAACAACCTTTTTAAAACCAAACCCATTGCTCTGCTACCTGAAGTAATTTTCCTTTGACTAGGATTAAGGGAGCACATTGCTTCCTCTGCTAAACTCTTTAATAGTGTGGCCACTTTTAGTCTGAAAAGCTGTTTACTTAAATCACGATGGCTCAAGGGGGAGACATTTCCACAGTCTGTACCAATCACACCAGGTGTTACTGTGGTCATGCACCTGTCAGGATTAGGTGGGACAAAAAGCCCAGAGGGCAATGCCCCAAACCATGCAAGCCTAATTTTACCAGACTCGAAGACCATTAGGCAGCTCTGGTGAAGGGGAATAAGTAAAAATCTAAGGAACTACTTGTGCCTCAGTTTTGCTCTCCTAAAGGCTGGAACAAAAATACTACATATCCCTCCTCAGAAGCACTAAGGAGGATTATTCACTTGTGCATTGCTCTGAAAAGTGTTAACCTGCTACACCAACAGACCTGACTCCACATGTGCTGCCCCTGAAACTAGCCCTGGGACAGCACCAGGAAACCTGTAATGCTGCAATTCCCATGGGTGAAAGCCACAGAAGATGGCAAGGGTTTATTCAGTTGCTGTGGGCAAAGATGTCTGAGTTTTCACCACAGTAGCAAACTGCACATCTTTAGCACCTACATAAGGTGTGCTACAAAATACTACCGTGCTAGTAAATGCAATGTTATAATGGTTAGGACCAGAAATAGGAGAGAAATGCTTTAATACCTAGTGGTAAAATGCCTCCATGCATTAAAAAACAAAACAAAACAAGAAACCAAAACAAAAAGAAAAGCAGCTGACTCTGAATCAGTAAGTCTAAAACTCTCAGCTATACCACTGAAGATGTCCCTGATGCACTGAAAAGAATTCTGACCAAAATCTGGTGCAAGTTAAGAGAGGGTTTATGCTTCACATGTAACCTAAGCACTATACAGACCAAATAAAAAGCTTTCCTGATAATAAAATGTAGTTTTAAAAGTATCTTGCTTACTCAAGCAGCCAGGAAAAGATAAAGCAACACATACATGATGTGCCCCCAGTTCTGGCACTTGGCATGCAGAGCCTGACATGCTTCACATACTCTATCTCTAGACTACACAAATATCTGCTGATAGTGTGCAGCAAGCTAACCACAGAACAGAGCCTAACTAAACACAGCACTGGAGTCCTTCGCTAGCACGAGGCTCGAGCCTCCTGACACAGTGAAGTAGCTACTCAGCTCTTCTGGACTGAACCCTTCCCCTTTAAGCACTAAGAAATGCTGCTTTGCCAGCCTGCTTAACACATGGCCTGGTACTGATACCTAAACCCCAACACCCTGTACCTACCATGCCTCAAATGGGACAATACACAACCTGCAGAAGGCATTTTTGGTGCCTCCTCTGGTACAGTGACACACACCACCACCCTCAAACCGTGTTTTCCTCGACACTAAGTACAGACAAGACTGCGTGCATACACAAAATACGATGGACGTCTGAGCTACATTCTAAATGAGATGGAGCACATGGGACTGGCATGAGTAAGAGGGGAAAATGTGGGAGAGGGATCACTACACACAGAGTGTGGTTTGGGTTGAAATACCTACCATCATAATATTCCAAATTCAAAGACTGCTTGTATCAGAATAAAGAAACAACAAATTTAACCAAATGCGATCATATAAGGAAAAAGGAATGAGAAAAGAACTACTCGGTATCCCTCCACCAAGAAAGAAGTACGTACTGAGTTATACATGGAATTAAACTCCAGTAGAACATGGGCTGCCGGAATTTGGGCTCTCTGATGTCTTTCATCTCCTTTTAATGCTGGAAACTGTGCTACTAAAGTTGTAATTAGTTTTGTCTAGAGCTCAGACGTTTACAGCTCACTTGTTGGGATAAAATTTAAGAAAAAGTGTATTTTTGAAATGAAAAAAAAAAAGACTTCAGATCACTTAAAAAAAATTATATCTACATAAACCTTACTGAGGCATAGAAGCCAACAGGTAGCTATTTAATTTTTCAGATAATACCAAAAGAATGTATACAATATAAGCTGTAAACACTGGCTTTTACATCTCTAATCATGAGAAAAACACTAGTGCTGCAGATCCCAGAACCTTTTTAAAAAGCCTTTGCAGGCAGGGGACATAGACCCAAATGAAAGACAAAATATAAATGTCCAGCTAAACATTAATTTTGCTGACAATCTGGAAAAAAACCCAAAAAAAAAGCCAAAAATTTGCCAGCTTTAAGGACTTTGAGTTTTCTTGTTCCCAGTTCTACCACCAGGGAGAGGTTATTGGTAAAGAAAGAGAGAAAATGGCATTAAATTAGCAAGAAATTCCAAAGATCAAAGATTATTAGCATTTGATGCTGTGGGAGAGAGAAAGGTGGGGAGTGGGGAAAAAAGATTAAAAAAATAAAATCACACAAATGCACTAAGAGGACAGATTGCTTTTATTTCCCCAAAGGCCTAATGGGTAGTTTTATACCTGCATGGTTTGCACCATAAACTCTGTCGGTCAAGCCCGAACAATGCCCGACACTTCTTTGGAGTATTTGCATCTGTTAGCATAAGGTAAACACAAAAAATACAACACAATGGTGGATAGAGCTCATTTGGTCTGCGTCATCTTAGCTACAGCTACGTTCAGCTTTCAATCACCTCCGTTTTATTTGGTAATCTCCCCTCGTACCAAGGGCAGGAAGGAAAACAGGACTTTCACAATGAGCCAAAGGAAAACCAAAAAACCATCTCCGACACAGCCATGAGCCTGTGTGGTGTCGGTACCGCACTCAGGGCCGCGCTATCAAGGGCTTTGGGAGCAACTTTCCTTGGGTGGAGGCTTGGAAGGCAGGAGCGTGGTTGAGCCACGGATCAGATGGGCTTAAGGTTGATGCTGTTTTACAGTGGGTTTTTGGCTAGCAGCAGCAAAGAGGAAGGCAAAAAAAACCAAAACAAACCAACCAACCAACAAAGAAAAAAAAAAAAGCAAAACCCTTTCAGAGAGACGATAACTGATGGCAGTGTCCCACTCCCTTGTGTCTTCTAGATCACAACACAGAGCTACAAAGCAACAAGGCAGGAAAAAAAAGGGGAAAGTACCAAATAAACCAGCTGCAAATCAGCCATAGCGAGTCTGGGAAAACTATACACACCTGCAGGGGCCGCACCAGTTATTCTGTTGATCAAGGCCAAAGCGCGCTCGGCATTTCTTAGGAGCGCTCAGGTCTGAATGAGTTCAAGAAAAGCGAGCAGAAAAGGAAGAGAGGAAAAAAAAGAAAAGGGGAGAGGGGGGAGTGAGAGAGAGAGAGAGAGAAGGGGGAAAGAGAGAAAAGGGGAGAAAAAAGAGAAAGGTAAAAATAAGGAAAAATAAAAATAAAAAAGGGAATAAAAATCAATGTCCTTGTTATTAATTGCAAATATTGACTTTTGATTTAAAAGTTTAAAAAAAGTGATAATTACATTTTTATTCAACTCTTGAGATTAGCTGTTGCAATTAAAGCTGCAGTATCCCTTTATAAAGGACTGTTTCTTTCCCTTTTAAGAGAGCAGGTAGAGGAAAGTCATTGTGGTTGGTCTAGCAGGATATTTCAGGCAAGATTGATTTGGGCTGGATTTTTTATTCTCTTTTTTTTTTTTTAAAGGGGGGAAAAAAGGAAGAAAAGAAGCTGAGTATGGAAGTTAGATCCTGAACATGCTTTTTTCTTCAACTCAGATACAAAAAAAGAGAAAAAAAAAAAAAGAAAGGAAAAAAATAAGGAAATTATATCTCCTGGGATAATGCAGCTTTTGGAATAATATTCAATTTACTTGTTTTCATTAATTTGTATTTAAAAGAATGGATAAGAATAAGCAGATTGCGGAATGAGTATGTTAGCATCAGCCAGAAAATAAAATGTAAAGCATGGCAAGGTGCTGAGTTAGTACAGCTAGTGAATTGCAATGAATAGGCTTGAGCAGAAAGGAAAAAAAAAAAAAAAGATCCAAAACTAAAATAATAATAAAAAAATGCATATGCATGCTAATGTGAGAAGACTTAGTGGGAGCCATGAAAAATGCCATTAGATTAAGGAGGTTCATTACTGACTTGCTTCCATTCTTTATCAGTCTCTTTAAAGAAATACTGCATATTCAATTTGCACAGTTAGTACAACTCTTGCGTTATTTTTACTGTATTACTGTTTTAATAGCAATTGTTACAAAAACAAAAAAACAAAATTAAAAAATACTATCAAACATAATAGATATAAAGATATATAGATAATAAATACTGTCAAAACGTGTGGATGGTATTTTTTTCTTAATGTCATAAGTGTTTAATGTTAAAATCTATAATGGCAGGAAAAAAAAATTAAAAAGCAGTTTATAAACTATTTTAAATGACTCAAAATGACATTAGCACCTGTAATCGGAGGAAGTGAAAGGCAAGGATTTAGGAAACATTCGCTGTGTTCTGAAAAAAAAGAACAAATTATACAAAGGCTTCAAAAAAACTAAGTTAGGGCTTCTTCAAGATCGACTATGAGATTGCCTATGCAGTATTTCTAATTTCCTATATAGAATGGCAAACCTCCTTAATTTAAAATGGGTGCGATTTACCACTGTAAGGCATGCATCAGGACATCCAGGGACAGCCCAAATTAATACCACACGCACACAGCCACGCACGCACGCACACGGATGCGCGGAGGAAGCGGACAACTGGATAAACGATGGCACAGGCATTACAGCTACGGCTCTGCGGTTACAGGCTCGGCAACTACCACGGACAAACTCAGCTAATGCCACACGAGGAGGCTCTGACATGCAATGGCTGGGTTACTAGTTTTAGAAGGGCGTAACGCGTGAATAATTGGAGTGCATTTAAAAAAAAAAAGCTGTCTAGCATAGGGACCGGCTCCCCTGAGGCCAGGAGACCTGTGCCCACCTCCCCCGTACCTACAAGGGTCACACCGGGATTGCCACACTTCCACTAAGCAAGAGGTTTAGACTTATTTTTACTTACCATTGGTCTCTCCTGGCTGCTTATCCCTTTTCCTCTTCTTCTTCTTTCCCTGCAGAAAACATATACAAACGAGAAGGATTAAAATAAAACCCCAAACAAGTGTCCTTGCAAAAGGGCACCGAGCAATGAGGCTGGAGTAGGAAGCTCCCAAGGAGGGACACCAAAGTGTGACACTGGCTCACCCTCAGTGCAGGGAAGTTTGGGGGGCCCCAAGGAGATGCTGCACCCTGGGATTGACTCTGCCTGCCTTCTCTGTGACTTTTCAGACAGCCTCACTGCAGCCCCCCAGTGCTAACACCCACCAAGGCCACAGGCAGCTGGGGCAGGGGCAGAAGGACTTGCAAGATGCTGCTTTTGAGCCAAGATCATCATGAAGCCAAAAACATTTGACATGTGTATGCTCCTGCATGCAGAATTTTCAAGAATCATTTGTGGTTATGTATTGGTGGGGCAGGGAAGGGAAGGAGAGGGAGTTTAGAGTGGGGAGAGTGAGGTCAGACTGAGCCCCTGGAGTTCCTCAGCACCAAAACCCAAGCATTCAAGCAGACAAGGAAGCCATAGTAATGAGCAAATCCTAACCTGCAGTTTTATAGTTCCAGTGGCAACTTAAAAAGCAATGCCAGTACAAGAAAAAAAAAAATCCAAACATAGCCAAGACCCTTCCCACATTTTGCTCTATCATAAGGAAGAAACCAGTAGTATTTTGCCAAACTCTATCCCTTTCCCAAACACTGTACCACAAGATGATGAAATTTGTTACAGTTTTTGACTGGAGGGAGAAAAGCTCTTTCTGTTTCCCTCCAACAGTGTGGTAGAGGACAACTGGGAGCCCAACTTCTGTGGAAACACAGTAATTATTTTCCAATAGAAAAAATGAAAAGTAATAAGCATAGCTCAAGAGAGAAAAGCCATTTTTCCAAGAAAATTTTTCTAACACTGAGGTACAGAGTTTGCAGCACAGTACAACAAGCCCAGTGTACGCAACAGAGTAATTTCATTTTCACAGTTCCCCAGATGCTAAAAGCAACAACTTTTGAGCCAGCAATGCCAGCCATGAACAGCACAAGAGATCCTGGCTTTTGAAGACATGGTAGTAAGAGCAGCTGGTGAGAAGACAGAGCAGCAGTCCCTCAAAGGGCAACAAACACATCTTGGAAGAAGGAATCTCACAGCACTTTTGAAGGGCTAGACATATCTGGGAAAGCCAAGAGGTTCTCCCACAGAGTGGGCATCTTTCTCAGTAGATGGATCCCAGATACATGGTTAATATGGGCTTCAGCATGGCACATCCACCTTCGGGATGCTCCCTATGATGGGTTTCCTGGAAGGTACTAGTAAAAAATTCCCCCAAAACGAATGTAGGATATTGATTCATCATTGTCCTGTTTTTCCTCCACAAAGCTGGCCTTGTGGTATGGGGCTTCTGTACTCATCCCCCCTTACTTGCTCAGGGTTGTAAACTGCCATCCTGTTGTCCAGGCTGTTCCAGGATTATGAGATCCCTCTGGAGATGTAAAAAGCTGTGTGCACTGTCCATCTCAAAGGAATGTTAAACAACATGCACATAATCCTGTAGCCTGGATGCTGATGACAAATGATTTCAGACACCTCTGAGGTAATTTTTTGGGATATGGAAATTGTCAATTGCTAGAGCAGCCATCAGTCTAACATGACAGGCAGACAAGCATTGCTCCTAAAGCTCCTTGAGAACAGAAGAGAGAAAACCACGGTATCTTGAAATCCACGTATCACATAAAGATGCAAGAGGCTCAGACTGCTCCATCTATATTGATCTAGATTGACAGTAACTCTGCGAAAATCAGTGAATTTTTTCCAGCTTTCAACAATGTAACCAAAACCAGACAACTGCCTCAAGATCATAAGCCTGACTTTTATTTAATCTCAAGGAGGCCACTTGCATAATTAACAGGCTGCATCTGTAGCAAATTTGCTTAATTTTTGCAGTACATTTGGGAATTCAAGGACTATTTCAGTTTGAGACCTTATAACTTCTTCACTCGAGGGTCAGCCAGAACAAAAGTCAGGAGACACCTGCCTTTCACAAGCTCTTCAAACCAGGTATTAAAGTACTGTAATGCCTTTAGGGAGCAATCTGTTAAAAACACCAGATTTACAGGAATGTCAGCCAGGGACCAGGAATTTCTCATTCTTTTTCAACACAAGTTTTTTAAACTGTTCCTAACAAAGAATGGACAGAGGTCCCATCAACTTCTTTATACCCTTTTCAAAGGAAATAGAGAGACGAATCAACTGGTTTCCTTGTTCCATTTCTGTGCTACAAAAGGATATTTGACTATGTAGGTAAATTAATATATAGACTTAAGGAAAGAACTGTGGCAGCAGTTTTTCAAGTGCTCTGCAGGAGACACCACTTTGCCTCGGATTGTCCTTCCAAGACATGAGCAGTTTGTAACATTTTCTGTCATCATATTATACAAATTTTTATGCTGCAAGTAAATATGGATGTAAACACCTGCTACCCATTTTGGCAGCTCCCTCTCCAGAGCCAAACCAACATGGGTTTTGATGGGACTGCAGAGTTCTTTGGTACTAATTTTCTAGACAACCAGTGGGTGAGGTGACTGGACCCTCACACACTTCTGAGTCCAGCACTCAGCACTGCTAAACATCTTATATTAGATCTCAGGAAGAGCCAATGTGCCTTGTGACACCAACAAGCCATGAGGCTGAAAGCTGCATTTCCTGAATGCACTGCTCCTGTCTCTGAAGACCTGGGCTATAGCTGGCCTTATCCTTGAGCCTGATGTGATGTGCTTAACAATTTAA
Organism: Corvus cornix cornix; assembly: GCF_000738735.6. Lineage (NCBI taxonomy): Eukaryota > Metazoa > Chordata > Aves > Passeriformes > Corvidae > Corvus > Corvus cornix. Next base: position 8,628,040 of record NC_046336.1, read on the forward strand.
CCACTTCAAGCAGCCCAAAGTCACTCCCCTGCTAGATGTGTGAAAGGCTCAAGACCCTACAAACGGCTGCGGGAGGAGGGGCACTCAGGAGAGCTGTGAATGGACCAGGAGAGGAGACATAAATAAATCCTGCAGATGATGCAAAGGTACCATGCTCTCCTCAGGCAGGAAGGTTCCCCCTGAAGGTCACTTGGGGGTACAGCATCAAGCCTCTGGGAAAGCACCGGCTTTCTCATCCTGTCCTTTTTAGCTTGAGAAGAAAGGGTTTCTCAGTGTTCACACAGTGAGGACAAAAGTAAAAGGTCCTAAACACTGAGGCTTTGTACATGCCCATCTGTCGGTGGCACAGTCACTGCACAGAATGAGCATTCCCGAAACCTCAGTCAAGCCTGCACTCCCTTTTGAACACCCAAGACGATGATACTGCACAGTGCCGAGGAACTACCTCGAGCCTATGGTCTGACAGCCTCAGGCCAGACTGTGCTGAAAAGAGAAGGAAAATGTGCTAAGCAGGAGCTGTGCCTCATCAGGCTTAAAAAGGTCTCCTCTGAGGAGCACAGAATCAAGAATATTCTGAACTGGAAGGACAGTCGAGCATGCACAGCTATACCTGCAATGACCACGGAGGGAGAGCTGAGCCCAGTGGAAAGAAAAGATGATCAAGAAAACAGAAGGATTTGAAAAAATGTCCTTAAGTACATATTGCCAAATAAGTGAGCATGTGTATTCTCCACCACTGACACAGCAGAAGAGCGTAGAGAGCTGCTGCTGCTGCTCTGGCTTCACTGCAGGCTCTGAACTGGCTTCTTCACACCCACACATGTAAAAGTGCAGAGGCAAATATTGTCATATATGACAAAATAGGATATTTGTGGTAAAACAGGCAGTGATGATGATGGGGATTGAAGAGACAGAGTTCAACAAAGCCATAATGTGTAACTCTACACAAAACTGATATCAATCTTAGAGCTGTTGGTCCCCAAACCTGCTGGGAAGTCTGACTAGAAGGCAGGGAGCATGGTTTCTTACAGAGTTAGAGACCTTGAAAGTTATAGGTGATTTTTATTTAACTTTAAAAAAAGATCAAGATGCTGCTATAATCCTATTAAAAAGGGTTTAGAGCTCTCACCAATCCACAAATCTGTCAAGAATTTATGGGCTTAGGCTTGCAAACACTTATTACCATCTGCACCGCTTACCCTTCATGGAAGGAGCTATACAGTACTAGGGGTTATAAAGCTGCCCTTATGCTTTTTAACAGACAGAAAATTCTACCATGTCTAGCTCAAAAACAGGCTTTCTGCAAAGTGGAGGGAGGAATCAATCTTAAAAACAATCCATGAATTGATCACAAATTCCAATATGCTTTTTAAAAAATGAGGAGGGTAGGGGGGAACAAAAGGTAATATGGGCATGAAAAAGAAACATAAACAAAATATACAACTGTAGAGCATGGAATAATTCATTTAACCCCACTTAAGAGTAAGACTTTCAAACATAATGTTTTTGGTTTTGCTAGTCCTTCTCTGAAGCTAGGATAAGTCATTCTTCCACTTTCCACTATACTCTCACTCAGATAAGCACAAGACACTTATTATTTGCCTCCTTTTGGTGGAGAGGAGCGATACTAGGGGGATTTTAATTTTGTTTTAAAAAATGAAATTCAAAATGACCAGCAAGCCAAACAGCATTTCCAGATGCTGGTAAAAGTGAAGGGAAGACTTTTCTCACAGAGCTCTACTGTTATCTCAATTCTAACACCTTACTAGTCCCAGCCAGGAAACCTCTTCCAAGTGGAGGGCTGGGAATTACCCCCAGTAGTTTTGGTATCGCCGAGGCAAGCACCCGTTCTCGTTACCAGATTGGGGTCCTGGGGCTTTCCACGTAGTGCTTGTGTGCAATGTGTGGTCGTAGTTCAGCAGGTCACACAGACATTTCTACCAGCTCTACTGCTAAAAAAGTTTCCACCTACATAGGAACCTACATAGTTATCCCGTGCGGACCAGCCCGGGTACAGCTGCATGTGAAGCTGTCGCTCCTTTCTTGCTAGTTCATAGTATTTCGCTTGTTCTTCTCTGGATAACGCGTGCCACTGGGGTGAAGAAAAGACAAAAAGACAAAATAAAAAGCACTAGTGGTTGGGTGTTTTTAAAGCATGCTAACAGCAAAGTGTATTACTTATATATATAAATACAGTTAGAATAGATTTTCATAAAAAAGAGATCAAAACAGATGATCTGACATGCGGACATTCGTATTTCATTTACAACTCCAGATTATAACTGCAGTGAAATCAACTGAACCACAACTAATCATTTACATGCAGTCAACCCCTTTGTCTCCTGTTGAGAGAGGAGAATTAAGAAATCTAAACAAAAACAGGCAGCAGGAGAGATGGTCCAGAAGCTGAACCACTTGTCCTGAGCCAGAACTCAGTTACAGCTTTGGTGGTGGTCTCCCCCACTGGCACTCCCTCCCCTCTCTTCTAGCTCTCACAGGTGCTGATACTGGTACTGTACTCAAACGTTTTTCATTTCCCATTTACTTTTCTGCCTATCTTATGCCAAAATAAAAATCTAAGATTTTTTCATCAACTGATCATGGAAATAACACTGAAATGACACTGCTATCAATTAACTCCTCCTCTCCCCACATGAATGACCCCACTGGCAAGAAGTGCCTGTGAAAACTAAAAACCAAACCAAGGCCTTTGGTTTAGTAATTTCCCTATCCATTTTCACAATAGCAGAAAAACACAGGGATTCAGAAGGTATGAATCCTACCAAGTTTCAGGCCCTGATTGTGCTTGTTCCCTGTTACCTACCCTTCGACCGAGGATTTGGTTGATGGCTGCGCTCTCTTTCAATGTGCATTCTGCTACAACTTTTGCTCTCATTTCCTTCATATACAACATAAATGCATTAAGAGGTTTCTTTATGTGTGGCTTCTTTTTCTCTTCTTCTTTTTTGGAGTCCTGATGTTTTCTGAAGAGTAAAGATACAACAGACAGAGAACTCACAGTGAGAACCCCTTGTGAGTTTATTAAATTAATCCCCTCAATCTCTCTTACATTAATCCTCAGAAATCTCTAGGAAGAGTACCAGAAGGTTCTCTAGAGCCTTCACCCTGGCTGCTGTATGGGAACAGTCTTAAGAGCATTACAAGAAAATTCACCTCATGTTTATGCAACATCATCAAGTACCCTCTGAGCCCCTACAAGAACCTTGGAAGGACATGGGCATCCAGAAAAATGGGCTTACAGGGAGAGGTTAAGCATAACAGTAGAGGAAATAATTACACCCCATCATCAATGAGGTCTCATCAGTTCAAACCTAAACTTGACGCCAGCTTTCTGCAGCTTTGAAGAAGCCATTCATGCTCTAGTTTTTTGTCTCCTGTGGTGCATCTGTTATCTCAAGGCTTCAAACTGGGCACTGAGTAATAGAGAAACTGGTCAAGAAACTTGAATCTTGACCAAGAAAATCCCACTTCCTCGTTAAAACAGGTGAAATTAACAGCTACTTGCCTATGTCACAGAATGACTCAAAGACTGCTACCATCATTCTGACATACTTTGGCAGCTAAACCACACTCAAATCAATTACAACAATAAAAGAAAGAAAAAAAATGTCACAGCAAAAACATCACAAACCCAAGCCTTTTTACAAGCCACACATGCACAGGTGATGCTTTGAGTATTCTAAAGAGAAGACAGGGGAAACAACAACTTACGAGCTGTGGAGTGAGCCAACGTCGCTCTGGGAAGATTCCTGTTTGACTGTTGGTGTGACTATGGCCGGATGAGGAATTCCAGTTGTATGTAAACTATGGTGTGGCGGGACCATGTGTGGAGGAAACCTAGAGGAGAGAAAGCTGTGTAAATCGTCAGAATAAAAATGAATGAATGGGGAGGGATGTGTACACACATTAAAAAAAAAAAACAAAACTGGCATATAACAAGCATATGACAGCTAGACAAAGCATATGAAAGCTGGCAGCATTAATTAGCAATAAATTAAACATAATGACTCTTCTAATGTCATTAAAGCCAATCTTCCCCTTCATTATCATTACTGACACGAGACATCACGATTTTTAACATCTTTAACAAAAGGCAAATTCAACTGGCTGAACTTGCATGAAGGTGGAATTTCAGCTACCTGAAACAAAATCCACCAGTCCAGTTCTTAGCTAAGAAATTATGTGTGGCAACCAAGGAATCAATTTTTATAGTTCTGAATCATGTTGTGAATTTAGGATGACATCTTTTATTCTATATTGACAGCAAAATAAAATATTAATGCCAACACATTCTAGATGCATTTTTGATAATACTTATAGACGCCTCATTAGCTACATTTTGTTGATAGAGCAGAAGAAAATATTTATTTGTGTCTAATAAATCTCTGAGCCACATTGCTTTAACAGAAGGTGGAAGACTGTGGAATTTTTGATCCATTAAAGTAACCTAGAAAGGCTGTAACTATCTAGCCTTTCTAAAGAGCAAAAAATGTTGTCAGCTTTATGGTTTATGGTCATATACATGGACAGATCCCAGTCCTGCAAGTGGATTCAGTGGGATACGCAATCCTTGTGCATGAATCTAATTGCTTGGTCGGGATCACAGCACAAACATGGCACAATCATTCAGACTTTTTACATTTTAACAGAAATGAACAAACTTTTCAAAAGCAGGATTGACTTATATCATTGTTTCCCAACAGCCTCAGAAAGGTTTTGCAGTGAATAAGGAAAGCATGGCATGACTGAGTGCCTTCCTGTTAGAAAACTCGCGCTGAAGTCAACAGGTTTCCAGGGAATGGTTTCTAGCCTAAAATTATATTTCAGAAGTAACTTTCCTCAAAATGCCAAAATTAAAGCGATCTGGCAAGGGCTTTTCTCACTGCAAATCCTCACTCTCATCCCAGATTTTGAACCATCTGATCCAAGTAAAATAACCCAAGATTATGGAACACACAATGGGATAAAAAATCATTTCTTCTATCATGAATATGCAATGATTTTTTTTCTATCCAACAGGATTTAAAATGGGGTGATATACTATGGATATCACCATGTATAAGCATCAGAAATATGGTGGAGTTATCGTTTTCTCCCCTCTCTTATAAATTCCAATACTGAGCTTAACAATCCCACCCCCCTATGACTGCCTAGACATTCCTTACATTCACAAGATGACACAGAAGTACTTTCAAGAACAAGAGCACTGTCCACTACAAGCTCTGAGGATCTTTGTCTATCAGCTGGTAGTACTTAGGGTGATTGGACAGAAGTATTTTGTCTTCGAAGGCAGTGGGAAGAGCAAAGACTGACAGGGAGAATGTGTAATTGTTCAAGTTGTAGAGAATCGCAGCTCTTCATGAACAAAGGCATGGAGAGAAGGGAGGCAGGAAGGTGGGATGGCAAGGGAAGAGGAGAATGGGCAGCAAAATGGTCATTCCTACTTCTGCTAAAGACTCACGGACACAAATCTCCAAGTGGGTTGTCCAAGTGCCTTCCCACTCTCTGACAAAAGTAGCTGGGAGAGAAGCACACATTTGAGGATATACTTTGGTTCATGGTAGGTCAGAACAGAAGACAATGCCGAGGCTGCAAAGAAGACTGACATCCTTGTCCCAGTTCTGCCACAGAACTGCTCACCATCAGCAAGACACAAACTGGGCCTTTGTATTATTTTTTTCTGTTCTCTTTTTATTTCCATGTGTATATATTTTGATTGGATGCATCTAAAATCTCTTCACATAGCGCCTGGGACCTTCAGATGCAGTACAATGCAAACAAAAACTGACAGTATGACTTGGGGTTTTTTTTAAATAACTTAAAAACATGGGCAAAAATAAAACTGATGGAAAAAACTGACCTCGCTGAAAGCAGTCTAAGCACAGTGATAAAAGGTTGAGACACATCCTATCAAGTGACTGTCCTAGGCAAGACCCAGCATTCCAGAGAGGACTATGCTGCTGGGACTGGCTAGGCCAGAGACAAGGGGACAATGAAGGATAAAGATGGAGATGAAAAGTCTTCCTTCCAAGAGCAGGCAGGAAGAGCTGTGCTGGTCTGACATGAAGGCTCAGCATGAAGTGCAGTGGGCATGTACCAGCAAGGAGAAAACCTGAGTGCAGAGCACAACGCGCTCATGTTGAGTGAAGGGCGGCAAAGTCTCCACTGACCTCAGCTGGGATATTTTACTCACTGGTCTCTAAACTCCAGGGACAGCAGCCTTCATCAACAGGCAGCTGCAGCTCAGTGGTTATTTTCAGGGTTGCAGTTTCCATGAGGAAGTGCTGTGTTCATTACCAGTGACCATTCACTTTTCATACTGAATTTCTGCAATTCACAAGGCTGCCTATTCCACTTACACACCCTTTCCTATGTTTAGGGCTATAAAAACATGCTCCAGAACCCAAAGTTGCTCTCACAATCCCATGGACTTCCGTGGGCTGGGTGAGGGTTCAGCCCAAAGTCTGAGTTCCTGCTCATTTCCATGTAGACAGCCACTCCTATGGCAATATGAGCAGGGGAAGAGTGTTAATTTTTAACTTTCTGGCTACATTCCAACTTCAGTAATTACATTCAGCAAAAGTGAATTTCCCCTGAAATTTCAATTACAGAAGGTATTTTCCACTGCCACCACTTAACTGCTGTGCAGTGTTTATCTGGTGTAATTCTGCTAAATTATTTCCTGATTTGCTCTCACAGCAGTTGTTTTTTCATAGTGGGTCCACTGTTTGCCCATCACTCAGCCCTGTCTCATTTTACCTTAAAGGCATATTACAGAGAGGTAATGAAGGATCAAGAGATGTTATAAGCATGCTGCAAGCATACATTGTGAGTGTGGTGATGCTACAAGCAACAACAAAGAGTTGTAAATGGTTAAAACAACTTGAAGACACTACCTTAACAGTCTAAACCATTTATGAAAAATCACTATTAGTCACCCATTAACCTTTTATAAACTATTCATAAGCACACTCTAACCAATGAACGGTAATTACTAAGCTTAGGGAACTAAAGGTTGGGAAGCACTATAGGCTCCAAAGATCTGTACCATAACGCAGGCAAAGATGGGAACCACTTTTAAAAGAAGGCTCTGGAAAACTGTGGATGGAGGGGTGAGGTTTGAGGTCTGCCCTGGCTTCACTGTTGGGGCAGAGCCAGCACAGCAAAGGCAAGGTTTGCAGCCTGGGCTTGTAGCAGGGCCCTGCAGGGCTGTTGCCCAGGCCCAGCCATGAGCAGCATGTCTGGAGGCCAGCGTGGGCACTGCTGGGCATCTCCCGACCACACCGGACACTGGGACAAGGGCTGTCCCACCGCTGAGCCCAGGCTGACACAGGAAAACACACATGAAACCATGTATGAGAGCACAGCTTGCCCAGACAGTGTTCCCATCTACGGGAAACCAGGGGAATTTCTGGGCTGAAACAAAGGGTAAACATCTTAAATCTATTCATCCCCCTGCACATGTGCCTGAGCATGTGCGCATGTATGGGCTTCTGTCAGAGACAAAAAGAAAGGCTCCCTGTGTATATGCACACCCCTCACCTTCGCCTAAGACATTCGCCAGATTTTTATTCTCTAGACAAGTATTCCATGAATTGCAGTAAACACCCTAAAAATTCTAAGCAGCTCATTATACACCACTGTCTCCTTTTATGGCTCCAAGCCAGAATATAATGATGAGTCTTAACTTGTTAAGGACAACTAATTTTTTGTTCCTGGCTGTCTCAGGGGCTTCTCTCTTACTCACTCTCACTTTACTTCACTGTTGACATGTTTCTGTTAACTGGATGTCATCTGCCTGCCTTGATTTTATGCACAAGCAGTGGGATGCATTTTTCTGTGCAACAATTCTGCTTTGAGTTGCATTAGATTTGTCATTATTCTCTCATTTTCCCCTTGCACTTGTAACATTTCATCTATTCCTGCCTTATTTTTTGAGCCACGGTGCACCCACATTATGGTTTATACATGATCTTGCTCCCTTTGAAGCCGGCAGATTTCAGAGCCAGCCCTCGTCAGGAGAAGTGCCTGCTACCAATTTAGCAGGCTGAGGGCCCCGAGCTCCAACAACTCAATCTAAAGGGGGTCACAGGGTGGCACAAGCGAGTGTCAGCAAGTGCTGTTTAATTGCCAATCTAGGCTTCTCCATGGTGTTTAAAGTATAATGACCCATCACTTAATTCTGAGAAGTCCTGGCCCTGCTGCTGAATGGAATGAATATCAAAGGATGTGCTAGAACAGGGCAAGGAGCCTACATTTCCTATAACTGCCATAAGTATAATAGACCTCTACTTCTGTCGTCCCATTACCACAATAATGTATTTAATTTGCTGTGTACTCTTTTTAACTAGATACCTTTCATAAAGTCTATCTTGGGAATATAGCCCCCCCCATCTCTCCCCTCCCTCAAATGACTAGCCTCTCTAATAATAATTAAACTAAATCAAGCTCTACTTTGCCTCACACCATGCCTACACATCTTTTATAGATATTAAAAAAGATTAAATGGGAGGAGGGAACCATTGTTTAAATTTGCAGCTCTCTCCCCAGCCCAGTATTTTTTTTCTGTGCTGGGACTACAAATTTTTTTTTTTAAAGTTGATTTTCCAGTTGTGTCTCGATTTGCTGGACCAGCATTTTAATTTTAATTTTTAGCTTTTGGTTTACTTATCTAAAGCACACACCACACTATTTTTCCACCCATTCACTCATGAGCCCTAGGTACAGATTTCCATTTCTCAATGAGGTGTGCTTCCTCCCAGCCCTCACCAGTCTTTTCCTCCTTAGATCATCTATGCAGCAACATTCACATATTAAAGTGCAGAGATGGAGAGGAAGGGACAGAGCAGGGCAGAGACGTGGAACCTTGCTATGTAATGCATGCTAATTTAATTATGTGCCATCATCAAAATGGATTAGCTGTTTCAGCCCATCAGGAAAGCCTAAACTTCCACCGATTTAATTAACCAGGCTGAAAATCAGATGAACAGAAAATAAAACTATCATTAGGAGCAATTAGTGATTACTTAAACATAGTGCTGCCAACCAGTTTGTAAATAAAACTAGCAGCCCCTGGAAAATTAGATGGAATTAATTGGAGGTAGGGAGGGGGAGAAATATATACTTCTAAAGCTTTTGAGGGTCAGGCAGGCCCTTTTATGTTGACTATCAGTGTTTGGAGCTTTGGGAGGGGAAAACACAGCACAATAACCTTCCTCCCAACTCTGCTGAAGAGCAGTCCTCCTCCCTCCTGAGACTTCCCTCCCGCGCACACAGCGCTGCTCTGGCTGAAGGCCACTGACAAAGCAAAGGGTATCACAACTTCTCCTCCTTGCTTTTTCAACATTATATTCTCCCAGCTCTTTCATTTAGTTTGGGTTTTAAAGATGGCTTCTCTCTCCTCCACCTCTCCCTCTAAAACAAATTCTTGAGGCCCAGCGACAGCATTAGGACAGCACCTTCTCCTCACATGGGAAGATAGCCCTCGCCCTCTGCTCCACCCCACCAAAAAGCTAAGGATGGCTGTTTAACTGAAGTGCTTTCAGAAATCTGCTGCCTAGATGAAATGCTCTCCTCCAGAGAGTGGGAGGAGGAGCTACATTTGCTCTTGATTTAGGACCTCAGTATCTGAACTCACCTTGACATGGAAGCATTGACGGTCAGAGCTGTTGGGTAAGGGTGGCGGAAACCCCCTGTCGTGATTGGGTATACTGGCTGACCTTGCCTGGCAAAAAAGAAGGGAAAGAGAGAATAAGAGAACGGAAAAAAGGGTTTAAAAAAAAAAAAAAAGAACAACAAAAAACTTCTCTCTGCACAGTAAGCTTTATTCTCATTTGATCAGAACAAAAATCTTGGGGATTGTACAGCAAGGATCAAAGGAAAGAAACACAGAACAATTTGAATGCCATAAATCTGATAGGAATGGCTAATTAAATTTTATAACCTCTGCTTATGTCAATAGAGACCCTCTCCCCAAGCTGAAACTAGGTGTTTTGTTGTAATAATTAAAGGCGAAGTCTCGCTTGCTTTAATGGAGCCATCACACTAATTGAGGGCTACACATCCAAAGGAAAACAATAATGAATGTAAATTTATACCAAAATAAAGTACAGTGAATCAAAGGACTTCAGTTGCGCTTTGGGCCTCTTTCGGTATTTAGATCTCGGTGAGAAAACATTAAATTAACAGAGCTTAATTTGTAGCCTTTTGTCAGATTAACAAGTGTTGACAAGAGTTACCGGGGGAGAGTCCCCAAGAAGTATTGTGGGTAACCAATAGACAATCACACCTCATTACAATAATTAAAAAATACAGCAACATGCAAAACAGCATCCTCATGAAAGACACACAACTTTTTCTGATGGAGGTTTGTCTGTGCTGGCTAGCTCATTTCATCTGTCCTTCAAATACATCATCTGAGTGGGCAGGATGCTTTTGGGGTGGGTACTATGCCAGAAACATGCAGGTCAGTGGAGGATGGATGGGTTGGGAAGTTGATGGTGAAGCACATGTGGCAAGGCGAGGGGAAATGAAAACCTTGGGTTACTTCTGTGAAGTTGGCCATGTTACTCTCCTAGAGTAGAAGCCCATGTGATGGTGCCACCCACAACAAAAACCACTGGGAGAAGCTGTAAGAGCTGTAAGAGCAAGCACACCATGGCGTTGACTTGTTCTAAAGCAGCTGGGATGACAGACTCTTCCAGAGACAGAGGTGTCCACTAGCACCTGTCTGGTGAAACTGGCCACACATGGCATCATTCACGTGCTTTGGCACCCATGGCATGATGTCCAAGGAGGACAAACCTGTGTCTGCACAATACAGATGAGCAATGAGGCACAGATCAGAGACAGTGAGGAGTTTCTTCCCTGCGCTCTCATGTCTTTCACCTTACTGACTTTTGGCACTAGCTAAGTGTATTTGTTTTAAATGTTGAGGCTGTTGCTGTCCAAGCTTGAGTTAAGGAGCTGACATGCATTCTACAATTGTTCAGGGTGTCCTTCGGAAAGGGTAAATCACCACAAAAGAGGAGGAATTTCAAATTTCAGGGAGCAATGCTTTGGGTTTTTCTTCTGCTTGTGATGTGCTCTCCTGAAGAAGCAACCTTCAGCAGAGAGCTGATGGACATGCTTCACCCTCGGGGTGGAAGAACCTCTACCCAAACAAGCTGCATGACCACTCACAAGGAAGGGCAGCCTGCAAAATGGCCAGAAGCTCCAGCTCTCCTCCATCATAACTTTTGTGCTTGAGAAAGGCCTCCAAACCCTCTGATGCCACCACCTCTTCTTGCCCGAGGCCTTGGGGGTATGTGGGGACCTCCTACTCTGCCCGGCTCTCCTACGGGGTATCAGCTCCAGTTCCTCATGGGGGACAGACTTGTGGAGAGGTATTTTAGCACAGCTGGCCAAACAGCCTCAAGCAGGAGCAAACCATTTTGACCTTTGGGCAATTGATTTCTGTAAGAAATATGATCATCCCCAAAATTGAGGAGGCCTGTTACATGAGAAAAATGGGGTAACAGCCTTGATTTACAATGCAGGGAACTGTTGTATCCAGAAATACTAATGAATTTTATAAAAATTTAAATCAAATGCACTACACAAAAGGCTTGGGCAGTGCTTAAGTGTATTATAAACCTATTGAGAGATGGCAGTGTAAGAAAAAAAAAGAAAATAAGGACTCAGTTACTGCAGGGAGCCTCATACCCAGCAAGGCTCTGCAAGTGGGATCTGAGGAGTTGAAAAGAAAACAAAACCCCAAACTAACTTTCCATTGCTTTTTTCTTAACCAGTTTTAAAGTAAACTAATTCCTCTTTCTTGTTTAAAATTCCATTCCTCAGATGCCAATTGCCAACTGCCCAGCCACATCTCAGCCAGGAATGCTGCTCACTGGCTGATGTAAAGCTCTACTGTTTCACAAGAAAAACAAAAGGGTTTTCAACAGAGAAGGCAAATGAAATTTAAAATTGCAAATTTGTAGTGAGGATGGCCCTGAAAAAAAGAAAAAGGGTCTGTGAGAACCACCCTGAGCCCCCAGAAAACCAAATCTGAGAAAAACCCATGTGGTGCAGTGTAAGGGCAATAACAAGGAAAGGACGTTTCTGCAGAAGGGTTTAAAAATTCATGCTTCACGAGCTGTCAGCTGGTTGGGATGACATGCAAAGCTGTGTCTAACTGCTTGTGTTTGTTTAAGACCACATGACCTGGCATAAGTTTTAATTAACCTTCATGAGGTGGGCAAATCCATAACACTCAGTGAACTGGCAGTTGGCAAACTCATCCCAACACACACACACAGGTACACACACACACACATATTTTACATAAATTTTACACATCAGAAAAAAGAAAAAAAGAAATTAAAAAAATGGAACTCCTTACTGTGGTACTAACCATCCTAGCGGATGGGGGATTTGTCCTACAGTGCCTGGTGATAATGGATAATAAGGAGATATATCTGGAGGATGTGGAGGCCTTGGAATTCCTATAGAAGAGGAACATAAAGCAGCATCAGTATTGAGACGTGGAAATAAATAAAATATAAAGAAAAAACACATATGTTTCTGAATTTCTGTCAATTTACTTTTATTACAGTTTTTGTGCCTTCACTTAGGGTTTTCAAAGGCTTTTTCATATCCTTATTTTTTAAACAAGAAACAATGATGTTATTCACTCCCTCAGTCACCTCTCCAGTCAGAGATAATTATTTCTGTTATTTAGAATTCAGAAGTCTCAGAAACTATTTTGGTGTGATGCTGTACTAGACACTCTCTTAACTGCTCAACAGAAAGATGGACCCTGTAACAACTTCATGGTAATTTTAGTCTCAAAGTCAGCCAAAGGACCACAGGCCCTACCCCATGTGTTGACTGGGTACTCAATAACATGGTACTATTCCAAAGTAATCTTCAGAACAAGTTTAAAAGTCATTAAAATTGCAGATGATGTTTGCTTTTGAGCAAACCTAGGAAACCTTTCCTGAAACCATGACTGGAGGTGAGAGCCCCTGGATATACTTGGTGAAACCAGGAGCAGATGTTGAAGGTGTGCAGGGGAGGACAGAGAGCCCACCCATCCTCTCTGGGCCCGGTGCAGTTCCTACTCGGAAAGCAGAAACCAGCTCCAGACACAAGCCTTAAATATTAACGCTCCTTACCTTAAGAGCAAATAGGAATTACTCAGAGGAGTAAGGGTTACAAGGCTGGGTCTTTCAATTAACAAGCCAGGGCACAATTACACAGCAGAAGCAAAATTAAAACAGAGAGCATTAAAAAGAAGGGGTACTGTATTCAGGGCTAAAAACTATTTTTTTAAGTCACTTGGGAAGCTTTTAATCTCTAAATTAAATCTCCTTGTGTGACATTTTCGTGCAGACATTGCTTTTTCTCCATTACAAAACCCAAACAGATTAACTGGGCTTTAACTATCCAGTGAGCTATTTGCACACTTGAAAGAACGTTCACAGAAGAAAAGTAAACAGTCTACAGACGTTAATCATATGTTTTACGATAACCATTTAAAAGCTATTCCCTGTACTACCATTATTTAAATGAGAGGTTGACTGTGCCATTCACTTGCAATACCCAAGGATGGTGAGATGGATTCCTTTCAAGCCACTGTGAAGTCGGCATTAAGCACAATTAAAAGGGGGCCCCAGTCGAAGCACAGCGAGTGAAAACCAGCTAATGCACAGCCTCATTCAAGGGCTGGAGTTCAGATAAATTATCTGCTTAAGTTAGGGCTGACACAGAGTGATTCCTTTGACATGAATTCTGTTTCTGATGAACTCCCCAATTAACTAAATGGAGTTTGGATTAACAAAACCAAAACCACTGCCACTAGGAACTCAATGCAGCCTGGAGAAAGAAGATTGACACTGTTTGACTTCTTTGGGACCTCAGGTTAAAAAGGGACTCTTAAAAAGTTAGAATAACATGTAAATTCTACTCTGTAACACCAATAAATCTAGTCAGGGTTTTACATGGTGCTCTATATTCAAGCAGAGTGCCCTTCAGGCTGAACTTAGAGTTGGGTAGACTTACATTGGGGAAAAGAGTTGCAAGTGTAAAGCTGGAGCTAAGTAGTTACAGTGGATGAAAATTCAACATTATAGAAGAAAAATTGCTGAACTCCTGACACAGAAACAATGGGATTTGGGGAATTAAAAGAGATTCATTTTGAAACCGGTCATGACCCACCACCTTTAAAATTCCAGCTGCAATTTTGTAAGTGCAGATCACAGAACGTACATGTTTAATTCTCTGGGTCGTGCATGCAAACCAAGCACTGGTAGATCGAACTACCAGGTGGGGTATCATGCTTGCAAAGAAACACACCTGCAAGCGACCCCACACAGGCAACTCTGGTGTCACTGCAGAAGCTCTATGAAAATTTACCCAGTAGGTTTCCTTCTGAAGCTTAATTGGCTTAAAAAGGAAGTATTTTGCCTGGGTTTGACATTTTACATGCCCCCTTTGGTGCTCCAGCATGGGAAATCCGCTCTCCCGCACTCCTCTCCCCTAATGTGCAGAAAGGAAAGATCCACCCATTCCGTCTCAAAAGAAACCCCAAAATATTTCCCACCTACCTGTTTTGGGATCTACGTCAGCTGGTAAGTGTGGAGGAGGGTTTCCTGGTGTGAAGTGCTCATTGCTGTATGTGATAAGCGGCGTAAGAGGGTGTACATGGTGTGGGTGCTGCACAACTGGCACTTTGTTAGACTGTCAAGAGAAAAAGGTTGACGGCGTTAGGGCAGTGCTGGGCATCCCCCCCACAGCAGCACGAGGTACAACATACAAAAATCTGAGTAGCCAGGATTTCAATGCGATCCTCAGACTTTTCCAGATCCCTTCGTGGTGTCACCCTTGCAGTTCTCCCACTCTCTTGCTTAAAACCTCCTCACACACTTTCCCTGCTGTTGAGGTCCTTTAATCTTTTTGACCTGTCATGCTCCTGTATGGAGCAACAGCAATTCTTTAAAAATTTTCCTTTTTATTTTATAATCTTGTGCTTCACCTCCAAGATGCAGGCAGACTTCTCAGTGAGGGGCTGAGAGAGTCCCCCATTTAATTAGCAGGAGACCCAAATGCTCACTGACCTGTAGGTCCTCTCCTCTCCCCTTCCTGTCCTCACTCTCAATTCTGCATTTTACTGCTCATTGCAAATACTCCAGATAAAAAGCCTTTGTAGTGCTGGAGTATTCCCTTCATCAGCAAGCATTAAGCTGACAAGCGATCACCTGCATATTTTATATATATATATTTTAAAAGAGCTGATTAATTATCAATTCATCAGAGAGCACTAATAAATGGAAACTGGATACTGATTAATTAGGCTACTAAAATATTCAGCTATATAAATAATGGCAAAACCCCCCAGATAAAGCCATTGAAATTAACACTCTTGTAGGGGGAATAATCATGCAGATATCATGAGGTTTTCCCCATCACA
The DNA here is from genome assembly GCF_000738735.6 of Corvus cornix cornix. NCBI lineage: Eukaryota > Metazoa > Chordata > Aves > Passeriformes > Corvidae > Corvus > Corvus cornix. Next base: position 8,643,509 of record NC_046336.1, read on the forward strand.
TTCCTAGCTCTGGGGGAAAAAAAAAATCTTTTTCTCAACAACAATAAAAAAAATTTAAAAAAGGAGTGAATGAATGAAAGAAAAGGCAGGCTGAACTGTAACTTACCCTTACAAGATCACAAAGAAAAAATTAAGCTGAAACAAGCGAACCGCTGGACCATTTACTGCGAGTAATCCAATTGCAAAAAACCCTATTCCCCATAGAGGATTTTCACTAAAATCCTACAACAGGGACATTTAACCAGATTAGGTACCAGCAAAGATAAAGAGGCTGGTATTAGATGATGAATGGATTAGAGTCAGGTTTCATTTTAGAATGTGTCTTCATTTCCTTTTATTACTTTAAGTAAGGAACAACTTGCATTAACATCAAGTAAAAGGAATCACATTAAAATAAAGTAGTGATACCACGGTGGCCGTGATAGCGCCGCTGCTGTTCAGGGTCTGCCAGCACTCTCCTGCTCACCCTCCTGCTCCAGGATGGCTCCAAGCCCACTGCTCACTCCCCAGCACCCCCAAACACACGCACACACCCTCACTGTGCCACCTCAGACATGCTATTGCTATTATCTGATCTTGCTTCCAATGCTCTGAGCTTCCCTTAAAAGCATTTCAAAAATAATTCAGTTATTCTTTGGGAATGAGCTTGTGGGGAAGGAAGAGAGAAGACAAACTGGGAGCAAGGAAGAAAAGAAACATCTGTCTTCCCTGCATAAACAAGAAGTCCCTCCGTCATGCTTTGGCCTCGTGAAGCCCCTTTGGCTCCCCCAGCCCCAGCCCCTGCCATACACGGCTATTTGGGCTCACTGCTTTGATAACCTGCAGAAAAAAGTGTGCATCCAAAAGAAGCAAGCCAAGAGCTGTGCTTGTGCTTCCCATGACTTCTCCTGTGTTCTTCACCATGTTCATCTCTTTTTGCCACCTTTACATGGGATGACTCCTCTCTACCACCAAGCACATGGTACAGGGGATTCCCATGTCAAGTGGCCACCATGCAGGACAGAGTGTGGTCACAACAGCCAGGGCTGTGATTTACAGCACATTCTGTTGGCTGGGTTGTGGGTCAGATCTTCTGCCAGCTCAACAGCCAAGGACAACTTTTGGCCACACAGATCCATAATGGTTTCACATCAGAGGAGATATGAGGATTTGGCTCTCCAAGTTCAAAAAGCCAAAGGAGATGCTCTAACCCAAAACTGTTCTCTTTCAAGTGAACCAACCAAAGCAATCCAAAAGTAACTGAAAGCTTTGGCAAGGGCTTCACCTAACAAATCATATTTCACACCATACAAAGTAGCAGGCATCTACTTAACAACACATGACATTATAAGCCAAATGACCAGTTGATGGGGTTCACAAAAATGATCATTTCCAATAAGAGCTATTTTTTCTGGCCAAGAACTGTGTGAACTCCTGCTGGTAGGTGACCCACAGTGTGGCCCCATTTATTGAAGAAATTAATACATGCTGTAGCTTTGTGTTCTCCCAACTCTATCTTCACATCATTGCAAACCTCACCCAGGCCCTGACAGACATTAAGGGCTGTCTTCCACAGAGAGCTTATTTTCATAGAAACTGGAGCTGGCTAGTTAAAAAAATAAGTAAGTGATAGAATAACATTAGAAGGTCAGACTTAAGCCGACAAACACGAAACAACACGTGAAAGGAAAGCTGGACTGACATGGCTCCATCACCAAAGCCAGATGTACCATAGGGGGTTACATGTAAACTCTGGGAAATCACCACTCATTGCTTTGATATACCAATACCACCTGCAATATCTCCACAAAACAGAACAACTGCTAAATTATGATGCATTTTACTTAACATGTTTCAGAGAGAAATAAAAAGCAAAAGGAAAAACAAATAAAAATCAACAACTAAAAGCTTGAACCTCAAGTCTGCAAATTTTTCCTCCAGTAAGTAATTTTTATTTGGGCGACTACCATGCACTCAAACAGACCACTCATATAAAGGTGCAAGGGAAGGATACTTTTTTGCCATTATGATGATGCTGGGGCAGAGGTGGGGGGAGAATGTACCTGGGGAAAGGGAGAAACTGTCATATGCATGCTCAAAAATATGCTGTTTGAGACAGAAGAGTGTAATCCACTTCCCAGCGAATCAGTTGGCATCTGTACCACCACCCAGGGACAGGTTTCCATTCTGTTTTGCACTGTTTAGCACACACTGGGGAAAGGGACCATAACTCCCCTCAGAACAGCACACACAGTTTGCAAGCCAAGCTAATCATGCATAATATGCTAAACAAGCTGCTCTTAAAAAGTACCATTCCTGAAGTTAACTAAGCTTCCTTGGAAAAGAGAAAAATAAAGGACTATCTGGGAAAGAGCAGGATTAATCCTGCAGATGCATCTTCCTATGAAGTCAATGGGAGCTCTGCCTGAGTAATAAGTGTGGTCCTAAACCCATCCACTGGCAATGAAAGGTAAACCACAGAAGCCATCAATAGGAGACACCTATTAGATGACTTTAGACATCTCCCTGCAAAAGGCAATATTCTCCAATATACATTTGTGAGTACTTTATCAAGTGCAGTTTTAAGCTAAAAGCCATTGGGAGATGCAGGGGTTGCTCTGGCAAGTTCAAGAGCTCCATTTATGGCTCTGTCAGGCACGGAAGGGGAGCTGCACTGGTACACACAGATTAGCATCAGGACATGTGGTAACAGGATAGGAACAAGTGGAGATTTCTAAAACGAAATCCCAGCATCTACAAAGTACCACATCCTCTGCTGATGAATCACCCCTCTCCACTGAAATCTGAGGTCTCATATGCTGGGTTAGAGGGCACGGTAAAGAATTGCAAAAAAACAAGAGAAGTTTGCTTTTCTTGATAACTGCTGCCTGAAGCAAACCACAGGAAAGTGTCCCCATAGGGGCTCTACTACTTAATTTCTCTATATGAATTTGAAATGCTTCTGGGAGTGCTTAAACACAGATCAGTATAAACAATAATGGAGCTCTAGAACAAAAAACATTCCCACACCAAAACCACAACAAATTTTGGACTGATAAATGTTTGAGAGGAATACTGAGATCCATTTAGGCTAAGTTCTGATAGGTGCCTTTAGGGAACAAAAAACCCTATCTGAACTTCAGATTTAAACTGCAGGGGATTGTGTGTATGAATTGCTGTGTATTAGTCTTTGTTACATGGTAAGGACATTTCATTAACAGGATGAAAGATGCTACTATGCATATACAGCCCAATTTAATACACCCCACTGATGAATACTCCCCATTTACTGAAGAAGTTAATACATGCTGTATAAATCAATAGTTCCTAAGTCTCTGAAAGCAACATAAGACTTGCACAAGATGAAACATTGTATTGTTCAGCACACAAAGAGAAACCAACCTCTAAACAGGAAGAGTTTACTACTGCAATTTCTGTTTGCAAAATCATAGCTTGTTTGGCTTTGCTAACAAAAACATGGTATCAACTCAAAGTCAGAGAAAAACATGCCAGAGACACCAGAGGATGCCCTCACTAGGAAAATGTGGGGTTAGTAAAGGCAGGTCTGCACAAAAAGCCACCCAGGCTGAAAACAAGCCATCATGCCATGGCAGCATCACAGCAGCCAAAGCCTTCGGCCTCCAACTCCTTTCCAGTGCATCCCGAGGGCAGGGCAGGGGGATGCTCCTGCACCAACCCAGCCTGAAACTCCAGTAGCTGCCAGCACAGGCCCTGGAGCTGCATCCCCTTCCCTGACCTGGGTGGCCATTGAAATGTCCTTAAAGCCCTGTGAGGCAGGGAGGTGCTGCAGCCCACCAGGCACCCCTCAACCACCCGCGGCTGGGAGCACGGCATGGGAGGGACTGAGCAGCTACTTGCACCCAGACCCCAGAGCCCTGGCCCCTTCCTCCACTACCAGAGGAACGAGAGCTCGCCATCCTCCTGAAAACCTATTAACCAAGAGACACTGAAAACAAATGGAGCTAGAGCTCCGCCTGTCTTTTTGCCACATCCTCCTCTTCCCCACTGCTCTCCTTTTCTGCTGAAGAAAGATGGGCCCTGAAAGTGCTTTTATGAGCCCAATACAATAAAACAAAAGCAGCACAGAAGAGGGTTTGTCAGCCTTTTCCCCTCCTCCAGGGTGGATGCAGGTCGACAGTGGTCTTGAATTAGCAGGCCCTCCTGGAGTTACTCCCTGGGCTTAGCAAGGAGTACCACGCAATACCAGTTCACATTAAAAAATAGGTTTATAAATTGTTTCTCTCTATTTTCCAGATGATGTTACTGCAGTTATGCTGACTGTGGCCAGTGAAATGCTAAAGGATGCTCCTGAACTACTCTGCAGCTCCAAAGATGCTCATAAAAGGAGTTTCTTTTTTTCTAAAGGTTGATCTCTCCCTGATTCGGCCTAGGAATGACATCCTTACACCACACTCATCCCCTCACCACCCTGACACCCCACACAAATCAGGAAATTATCTGCAAGTAAAAGCAAACCCCAAAATATTGCTGCAAATATTGAAATATTTTTCCACTTCCAGCAGAGTCGCCACCACCCAAAGCCAAGCATCAATAAGCAGAGCATCAGTAAGCACCACTGCAGCCCTGGGGATCACCCACATCAGTAGCCACTCTGGGTGGCACCCCGAACTACAGGGAACTGCAAACCATTTAGGTTAACTGAGAAGCTAAAGCCAACCAAACCCACCAGGTATATGTAATTTGGTACTCATCCCCTTCCCAAGCATAAAAATTCAACACTACTGATAAAGCATTTCCAAAAAAAAAGGGAAGATTTAGTTTTACCCAGCCCTGCTTAGCTAGTGGAGTCGCAGTTTATTTTTTTTAAGGACGCTTTCACACCTGACTAAGCATTCCTGAAAACTACTTCCCCTTGCTCCTTCATGGCTGATGCAGTGGCCTGAGCCCTTTCTCAGTTTAATGTAGCTGATTCCTGCCTAAGGTCCTGCCCTAAGCTAACTGCCCATTGTAGCAGGAGACAAGGCCTCCATTGATAATCGCAACTCGCCCTGCTAAAAAAAGGCTCATTTTCTTCTTTCACACAAACGATGACAGGAGCACTGACAACCATGTGCTGGGACAATACCCTCCCAAGGCAGAGCCTTAAAAAAAAGAAACCCAAAAAACCCCGCAACAACCCCCACTGCCCTACCATTAGTAATTTAAAAAAATCCTAAAAATGGGGACATACACACACTTTTGCGACCTTCTGTTTCTTCCCCTTCCCTCCTTGACCACTTCCTAAAGCCAGTGAGTGCCTACCTGCTCCTGCAAGAACGGCTGGCTTTCCAACAAAACCCCGTGGTCTATTAGCAGTGTCTCAGACAAAACAACAAAATCAGCTTCCTGGCTCTAAGTGTCCAGCAATTCATTCATGAGAAGAATCGTTTTGGTTTTTTTCCCCCTTTAAGTCTTGATGAAGTGTCCCCTGAACATTGGAGAGCTAAGCCACTGTGCTTGACATTTTTCCACATCCTTCCTGTCAGGGAGCAAAGGTACTGAGGGGAGGGGGTGGGGAAATGAGGATTTAAGATGTTCAGGAAATTTCCACTTAATTTCGCCAAAAGGCAATTATGTGAAATGATCTGGTGACAATTAGCATACGCCAAATCCTCTAGTGTACAAGGGGAAGGACTGGGGTTTAGCTATCTAATTACCGCCTGTTAGTTCTGATGCAGCAGGATAAAACACACTAGTAGTAAAACATTATTAAGTGTGCTCACACTCTGCTTTCAAAGCTGTGGAGGGCTGTAAGTTTAATGCTTTGGTATTTGGAGTGGGTTTCTTCGGGGCTTTTTTCAAGTAAAAGAAAGAAACTTGGGGTTTTAAACACAAATTAAGTGCTGCAGTCTTGGACAATGTGGTGTTACTCTAATGTCAGGTCAGACCCAAACAAGCACCTGCTACACAACTGTGTATTTTGAGATCCTTCAGCAACACTGGAATTACATTTACGACAGTTAGATTCTACCTTACTTATTCTCTTAAGGCTTCACTGATAAAGAGAAAGCACTCTGCTCACCTGCTCTGCCTGACCTTGGCATATGAATTCAGACACCAATTACATCATCTATAGCCCAGAACTGTGGCCTGCATGTATCCAGGCAAGCCTTACACTGAGTATCAAAATTAGAGATGATTTGATCAACAGGTGGATTTTCCCTTACCAAGAGGACAGGGTAGCGCTCAGTCCCTTCAAGTTTCAGGTAATAAAGTACCCAGATTTATTTCTTCCATTACAAAAGGAGAGGCAGTTTGTTCCCCAATGTGACAAATACTCAGTGCTTTCTTTGCATACTTCAGTTAATTTTAATTACTAGACAGATACTACCTCTGCAGAGCAGGCAAGCCTTCGTTCATTCTAACAAGGCAAAAAAGCAGAAACACTTGGCACATATTACAGTAAAACTGAAAAATACCTTTTTGTTAAGCCATACCAATACAAGGTGTGCTGGATGCACAACCACTCAGCAAAAAGATGGGTGAAACCAAAGCAGGTCTTTGGGAAATGGTCCTGAACACAAATAGAGTAGGAAGGGGAGAGGCACAGAGCAATAACACAAAAATTAAGAGAAGATGAGAAGCAGAGAGAAAAGCAAATATAAGCAAAATACTGCTTATAATTGCCTCAATAGACCTTATTACATGCTTTTGTGTGAATACCTAGTCATGCAATTTGACTCACGGCCCAACAATCTCTGATATGCCTCATTATAAACAGCTTTAATTCTTGCTTATAAACCACTTATTTCAACACTAGACGGACATATACTGTAGGAGAAATAGCTCCTGATTTTTATTAGGGTATCTGTGATTTCTGTCTATAGCAAGACTTTGAATGTGAAACTGTTGAAAAACTGCAAGAAATGAAAGAAAATCAGCATGTATGCCTATACCCTCTTGTACTTGGCAATTTCAGTAACAACACCATTATTTTAAAACTATCATGCACATACATGCCTTAAGATATGATGACAAGTTTTCAGCACAGCTTTTTAAAAGGGAGCATTCACAAATTATAGTGCACTGTGCTCAACACCGATATGCAATATACCTAGCAAATGTATATTAAATCACCTAACAAATAACAAGGTTTTAAAAACTGTTTTCATTTTTTAATGTGCTCAAAACATTACATCCCACACAAAGCCATTAAGTGATGAAATTATTAAGTAAGTCCAGATCAATTATTTCCTGAATAAATTCAAAAAAGCCTCCCCAAAAATGCTATGTTAAATGCACATCAGAACTGAAACACCTTGCAGGTATTTCAGAAGGAAAGTAACAGGCATATTTACACAGTGCTGTCAGGCCTTTTGCCTCAAGTCCCAGTAAAAAAATTCCTCTAAAGGTAAAACATTTGTGAGATCTCACCATCAGTCCTGCAAAACCTGCACACACAACAACATGCAGTGAAAGAAGAAACACCTGTCCTTTTAGATTAATTAATTTTAGACAAATTTTACAGAATTTCATCCCTTGTTTTATATAAGAAAAGGCAAATAAATCAACTAAGCTACTCAGGGCAAAGATACCACAAAGTACTGAAGTGATAGAAAATCCTCCTCCTGGATCAAGTGACTCTGTAAGCAAGTCTGGCAGAGTTAGAAAAGGAAACAGCAGAAAACTCAAGACTTCCACAAAACCACCAGTGAAAATGTGATGCGCTGTAGAATTCTTCAATTAGTTTCTATTTTCTGTGTACAAGTACAGGTAATACACAAAACTGGCTGAGGGGTAGCTTTACTTTCTGTAGTATATAATAATAGGAGAAAGAAAGTCTCATGGACCTCTGACAGCAAACAGAACCACTGTATTAAAACGACTTATCTCATATTTATCAGCATTCCCTCTTATTTTTCATATTCCTTTATCACTGGGTAAAATAATTGTTATGTAGTGTCCCCAAAATTTTCACCTTTCACATTACAGCTGAGCTTTCTGAAGAATTCAGAAAATTTAACTGTCAACCAAACACAGGATCAGAAGCACCCAATAAATAGTACTATGTACTATTTTTAATAATTAAAACAAAAGATCTCGTTTTGTGTATGGCAAGAGTTAAACCATTCCACCTCCAAACCCCCTTAACTGTATCGAATGTGCCCTGCTAAAAACCAACTTTTCTTCCTTTAAGAAAAAAACCCCAAACCCAAACATTTTTACCTTCATGGTTTCAGAGTTTAGGAAATATCGTACAGAACTGAAGAAAGCTTTGAAGTGGCCCCCTCCGCCCCAAAGGAAAAAAAGAGAAGAAAAGCTAGTGATGTCATGGTCACTGTGTGACTGCCTGACTGCGGATGTAACACAGCTCTACACGCGCACACACTTCTCCCTCGCTGGTAACCATTGTTCAGCAGCCAGGAATCAGCCCCCGAAACCTGCTGCACACCGGGCTCTGAAACACCGCCCCGCCAACAGACCCTGATCCCACCCTGGATGCACGAGGAAAAAATTCCTTTCCCCCCTCCCTCCCCCCCAAGCAAACCCCAAACCCGGGTGGAGGGAAGGGCACAGAGGAGGAGTGCAACAACTGTCCCGCTGCACCATTGTGTCGTGACAGAGCGGCTCTGCCGCTCGCTCCTCGCCACTGCTGTCAAATTAAGTGGCATCGAAAAGTCGCGCTTCCCCTACTAAAAAAGACGATTACCATAAAATAAATAAATAAAAACAGAGTCGCTAACAAAGGTCACAGCTGGAGATGCTTGCTTGATTTCTCATGCTTCCACCCCCCCCCCTTTTTTTTTTTTTGATTCCACACAGGAAGAAAGGGAAGGAGAGGAAGAGAGGAGGAGAGGGAGAGAAGTCACATCAGAAGTTCAATGGTCAAGACGGAAAGCGCGCACGCAGAAAGTGCTACTCACCCAGCAATTCAAATTGAGATGCCAGCAGCCGAACTGCTGGAAGAGAGAGAACCCAGAGGCAAGCGCTCCTCCTTTACCACTCAAATCTTCCATTCCCACTAAAATTGCATCCCTCGGGTACATAACAGCTTTGTCTTTCCTTCTGTTAACCTCAAAAACTTTTTTTCTTTACTGTCTAGATGCCAATTGTCCTGGCTTTGTATTATTTTCCTTGCAGCTTTTCTCTCTCTTTTTCTTTCCCCGCTCCCCCCCTTCACTTAAAGTACTGGAAAAGCTGTCTTAAAAGATCAAGATGTCTCCAGTTTTTTGGCCTGGTGTTTTCTGAATGCTCAAAATCCACTGTCATGTTGGCTGTGAGAAGTGTCTTATTTCTAAATTGTCGGCTGCAGTTATCAAAATTTAGAGAAGCCTCCTGTCTTTTCCAATATAAGCACTTTACCATCACCCTTCCAGAGAGTGGGGGAAAGACTTTCCTCCCCCCCCCCCCCCCCCCCGCACGCAGGTATGTCTGTTCACAAGAGCTAAAAAGCAGTTACTTTGGAAATCAATGACAATGCTACTCCAAGCCAGGTTGCGCAGGTATTACTAAGTGCAGCGAGGAAATGCCGGCCAGCCGTGAGGGAGCATGATCAGTTAAGTGTAGCAAGCAGTCACTTTATCTGCAAGATTGTCAAATCCCTCAAAACAAATTTCTTAGGGGGAGAGCTGTAAGGAAAGTGTATTTTCTTGTCATTGTAACACTGAGGTGACATTTGGCAGACCTTTAGCATTAGCTCTGTTCTCTCCCCCTCCTCCCTTTTCCTTTAGTATTTAATATTTCTGTAAAACACTGACCTACTGCAACAGGGATGCAAGACAAACTTCGAGATAGATAATGTTATGGTGCCCTGGTTACTGTATTTTCCCAAGCTGTTTCTAAAAGAGAATTAACAGGGGTACCTGAGAGCATTGCTGAACCGAGCAAGGCTAAAGCCTTCTGCCCTGCGCCTTGCTCTTGCCTATGAGCATTCCAAGATACCCGCTTCCTAAATCTGAGCCGGCTATCGCAGACATCCGAGTTTGCCAAGAGTCAATCTCTCATCTCCTTTTTATCCTTTTCCCTAAAGTTGTAAAATAGTTACTCTGCAACAAGGGCAAAAGCTAAAAAGCGTGGTTTAGCAGGAAACAATTAGGAAAAGGTGGCTGCGTTGTTCCCCTCCTCACTTTCTAAGCAAATTTGTTAACGCTGATGGATGCTGCATGCACAGGGAGCAATCACCATATGGGACGGACGCTGCTGCAGACGAGGCACTGGAGGAGACCAGTTGCAAACACTTGTCTTCCCCACGCACATCTGGGTGATCACATCAACGAGTTCTCTCCCCCCTCACCCCCAAAGCGTGAAACAACAGGACCAAATAAATATAGGGGTAAAAATAAAACTGTTTCAAGGAGGGAGACCTTGAGTGCATCCAAGTTTGCCTTTTAAGCGTCAGTTTAATCTGCAGGGGCCACGGGCTAAACAAAATATAACAAATGACAACGAAACACAAACTGGTACCCAGGCCCTGGGGAAAAAAAAAAGAAGAGGAGCAGAAGAAGTACACGGGGGAAAATTTGTGCAGTCCCTGTCCGCCGGAGCCCCGTCCCTGGTCCTCTCCCTGCACTGCTCTGGCCTTCGCGTGTGCAGTGTCAGCCAGCAACCTCTAAGGCCCTTAATACCAAAACAAAACCCCACGATTTCCCTTTACACGGCAATAACAAAAGCAACGAGGCTCCAGTTTGACAAGTAAAAAGCCCCAACAACACGGCAGCTAATTGCCTTCCCTCCCTCTATTCACAGCAGCCACCACACTCCAGCGGCTGCCTTTGTCCCACGTGCGGTTCCCGGGGCTGCTGATGGACAGTTCCCCACCATTTACCAACAATAACTTGGAAAAGTTCAGCCAACGGGACGGGCAACTCGAAATTCGGGATTGCCGGCTCTTCCCGAGAGATGCGCAGTACACGGGATGGAGGCTCCGGGAGCTCCCTATTCGCATGCTCCCCCAAATACCCCCCAGAACCAGCTCCTGCGGGATGCAAGTTCTCCCCCGGCCGTAGCCGCTTCCCCGGGGCCGTCAAGGAAGAGCAGCCCGGAGTGGGGCGGCCGAGGGCGGCGGGAGGCGGGCGGGGGGCCTGGGGGAGGCAGCCCCTGCCCCGCGCCGTCCGCGGCCCCGAGCCCTCCTTACCATGAGACTGCAACCGCAGAGGGCAGGGAGAGACCAAGCGGGCCGCAGCTCCCTGCGCGCATTCCTACAGCCGCGACCACGGGCGCTAAAACAAAGTTGGGTGTTCAGGGGAAGAGAGAGGAAAACGCGTGTCTTGGCATTTTCTAAAAAGTTTATAAAAAAAAAATTAAATATGTATCCCCTCTGCTCATTGAGGGGAGGGGGAAAAAAAAAAAAAAAAGGTAGGGGAAAACTGCTCTGCTAGTTTAACGTCGAGGGTGGGGGGGGGGAAAGGACAAAACAAACCCCCCGCACAAATTTCACGCCTTTCCAAATTAAAATAGCGCGGCAAGTTCCTACCGAGGCAGGAGCCCGTCAGGGAGACGCAGCGTCCCATCGCGCTCCCGCCGCAGCCACAGGTCAGAGCCCTCCGCAAGTT